>NC_044208.1:19708891-20023891 GCF_900880675.1 Sparus aurata | reverse complement strand
CAATGCTATTTTTGTCTTTGTAACAATGGGCTGGTACATTAACAGATTACACTCTCCATTTCCCCCAGGATGTCAGCTTAACGCTTTCACTTCAGGGTGAGAGAGAGAGAGAGAGATAGCAAGAGGGGAGGAAAAAAGTGCACGATGAAGTCAGAAAAACAGGGGCAAACAAAATAAATACACATCTCTAAAGGCATGTTTGTGCATGATGATATTTACATAATCATCCTCACACTTAGACAAACACAGTCACGTGGTAACAGGACCATGGTTCTTAGGATTGCAGATACCAGCACTAGAGATGCAGGGATTAACCCAAGGATACAACAAGTACACAAATAAAAACAACTGCTGACGCAACGGGCAGTCTGAAGGCAGAACTAATAAACTTGGTGCACCAGATCAAAGGCAGTGCAGCAAGAAGTTCAGGTAAGCAAAGTTGCATGCACTGTCACCAACCTCGTTTGTGTTTGAGGGGGACTGCGATAGCTAAACAATGGCCAAGGCTGAACACCAGAGCTTTCTCTCCACCAACGAAAAGAACCTTGAGTCGTTGGTATGGTAGCACTTTGGAACAATATCCAGGGGGTTGTTCAAGAGGACAGCTGAAGGTCCAACACCTTGAATCAACTTTGTTTTTATTTTTCTATTGTTTCTGTTCTGAAAGACAAGTGAATCTGTGTTTTTTCCTTAGACTAACTGTATACTTATTGTATCCCTTCTCAGCACTTGACATTAGCACACTACAAACTAGGGCTGAACAAATAATCAAATCGCAATATGGCCAAGTGCAATATCAGAGTTGAAGGAGCTGCTCATTTTGTTTTATAAATAATAAATTGTGTCACAACTAGGGCTGGGCGAAAAATCGGCAAAATCGATTAATTCCAGTTTTTGGTTTAGGACGATTTTTAAAAATGAAAATCGATTTTTTTATTTGACTTGCTCCGCCGCTGCTCCTCATGGGCTCCCTTAGTTCATAGTCGGCTCCGCCCTCCTCCCCGCATTGACTTTCCACAGAGAAACAAACACAACATGCAGCGAGCAAAGAGTTCGTTAATATAAAGGCACTGTCTCGTCAGTAGCTTGGTTTTGTGGCGTCAGACCTCAAACAAACCACCGTCCGCTGCAAAGTTTGTTCAAAGGCTTTTGCACCTAAAGGCAGCGGACCAAACCATTTATTTCCACATCTCAAACAGACACCTGGATCACAGTGAGACACTTGTTGTTCACTGCAAGACCGCGGCAGCCCACACGTATCCACTATAAAGCAGCCAACATTAGCGGAATCATTTAATCATTGTGTCCCGTATGAGAAGAAAGGGTCCCGGTGGACATCTGTTACAGATGCAGTCACATTGCATATCGTTAAAGATATGCTGCTCGTATTTACAGTGGAAACGCCGGAGGTTCATCCACATGCAGAAAATGTTCGACCCCAGACTTGTGTTACGAAGCCACAACGGGGCATGATGTCTCAAGCCAGAGGAAGCAGACAGGTTCGTCTTCCTGGCCAAAAATTAGTAAAATCTATCAACATGTCATGTTTACTATGCAATGCATGCAGATGTTTAATTTAGTTTACATATCTTCAGGGATATGAAATACTTTTTTGTAAACAAAGGCACCTTTTGCAAAGTAAAGTATTTAATGAAAGTTATATTAACACTTTATCAATACCAATATGGAAACTTATCTGTTTTTATAATAGCAAGCAATCTGACATGGTAAATATGTTTACAAAAGCATTTTATCAAAAAGGGACACAGTCTTTTCAAAAGGATGCACTTTTTTATGTGAGTTTGAAGCTGCACTGTTTACAATGGCAGGGCAAATTTGTTGTAAATCATAGCATTAAAATAAAAGCAATGCTTTTAATAATTTCTTTGTAATTTGAAGTTTGTTCTTGAGAAGAGAAAAAAAAATCGATTAAAATCGTAAATCGAGTTTGGTGTAAAAAAATCGGAGATTAAATTTTTAGGCCATATCGCCCAGCCCTAGTCACAACATGCATTTTACATTATAGGGCATTTAACAGATGCTTTTGTCCAAAGCGACATACAGTAATTCATACCTATAGTTACTGATGGCGGCGGCTGCCATGAAAAGTGCCGACCAGCACAGCAGGAGCAGTTTAGGGTTCAGTATCTCAAGGACACTTTGACATTCAGACCAGGGGAATCTAACCAGCAACCTTCTGATAACAAGACGCAGGCTCTACCCCTGAGCCACAGCCGGCCCTGAGCCATTGTAAAACAAAGCATCATGTTGCTACAGAGATCTCCTTGCATATAAATCATATTCTCCAGACTGAGACATTTTTTTGTTTTTTGTGAAAATGGAAGGCAAAAATTATCATCTCCCACTAAAATGGTGACTCATCTTCAAAATCATATCATCTGTCAAAATAAACACATTATAGATTTTCTGCACATCAAACCAAACCAAAAAGGTTCTTTATTTATGTCTGAAACACAAGGAATTTATCTAAAGAAATAGTTAAACTAATTTTAAAAACACACATACACACACACAGGTAGTATGTGACAAGTAGCCCAGCTTATGCTGCAGTGTCATATCTGCACCTGCTGTTCCAAAGCTGCTCTGTAGTTACTAAAATCACATGGCTGACAAGGGGAGTAAATATAGTCCTGATGCCCTGCTGCAAGGAGAATATCAAACACACTTTGGATCTGTGTGTGTGCGTGTGCGCACGTGCGTGTGTATTAGTGTGGTTGAGAGACAGACAAATGTCGTCACTACAAGTTCAGACCTCACCTTCACCTGGCGTCATTCAAAGCACTGGTTTTACTGGCTGCACTCACAAACAAGCAAATGGTGCACTCTCTGATTTTATATATATATATATATATATATATATATATATATATATATATATATATATATATATATATATATATATATATATATATATATATATATATATATATATATATATATATATATAATAAATAAAAATATACATACATATACATATACACACACACACACACACACACATGTGCAAAATTCATGACACTTCTCATGATGGTTACAAAGCATGTTACCCTTCAGGGGTGTTCTTACATAACAGAGAGAGAGGGGGGAGACAGACCAAGTCCTGCTATTTTTACATCAGCAAACAAAGACGGTCAAAACATCCTTAAACATTGAAATGCAAGCACACAGCCGAATCTGCAAACATGCAGAGAGAAAAAGAGGATAGGCGAGGGGAGTCTGAGCAAATACTGAATAATGAGCAAGGCAGATTCAACAGCCAATAAGCACATGGACTGTCACTCAATGAGGTGAGGAGAGGTGGAGAGTCTTGTGGAGAAGATGCAGACAGCATTAGGGAAAGCGTGACAAAGAGTACGAAATTTATGTCAAAGGTGTGAGCTATTCAAACTGCATATATCACCACAATGTGAATCTTACCCCTCCTTCTTTCAGTCACGATGAGACCTAGCTATTGAGAATATGTCTTCAAGCTACTGACACACACACACACACACACACACACACACACACACACACACACTTTGCAGAGGCAAATGTACACTGTATACATTTGTTTCAGTCGTCAATCCATGCGCGCCCGATTCAAAGCACACATTTGATCCAGTGTGGGCGTGTGGCAGCGAACGCGGCTGGTGTAATGCGAACAACATACTGATGAACAGACCCAGCTGCCTTCAAATCCTTGTGACACAAGGCCAATCTGACACGCTATGAATCACAGTCTAACAGGCACCAAAACTGGGCTATGAGGGACTCAAGCCCAGAGCACCATTTCCATACAGTGGCTCACCAGTGGCACTGCACAGTAAAGCCATACTAAGCTCGATCGGCCAGTGTGTATTGTCTGTGCTGATGATTCATTAACCTACAAACTAAAGTCTGTGTTCATCAATAGTCTGCAAAGCAAAGCTGACTACATTTTTAATTAGTGCTAATCAATGAACCATATATCAACTTGTCCCAGTAATACCTTAATGACAGCAAACCATAATACCAAGGGCATTTTCCTCATGATGTGAACATTTTTCAGTAAGGTAACCCATCTTACTTTGAGCAGCACATGTAGTACGTTTCCTGGTTTCGGGGACACATTAATTTTTCACGTGTTTCCTTGAATATTAGCCAATCAGGAAGACCGCGATGAGAAAATCTTACATTTGTACAGTAAGCTTCACAAACACACAAAGTCGATAACACTGATAACAGCAACAGTTAGAATATGTTTCAAGTCCATGGAGCACAATGTTATCACGTCAAATACAACAGAAGTTAAAAGACAAATATAAGACAAAAATAAGACAAAATAAGTATCTTTTACCGAAAATATACATCTTCAGAGCAGGGTCTTCTTGTAAGCCAAGACTGCAATTAAACAGAACTGAATCCTCATAAGAGTCCAAGTTTTCGTAACCTGCTTGTACGAGACATTTCAGTCTAGTGACAGCTGCAATCCATGACAAGCTATGAAGAAACGTGTTTTTAGAATGTAGGAAAACTGGCTGAACGCTGGATGCTTCACATAACTCGCATGCTTACACAGCTGAGAACACACATACAAAAGGCAGGAGAGACTATTATCCTTACCGTACATCGATCGTGATGTTGGAGCCTCTCACGACAGACGCTTATGTTTCCTTAATGCAGCTTCAGATGCTCATACAGACACACTGTCGTGCCAAGAGGCACTGCAAACGCACACAAACACACACACACACTCTCGGATAAATGCCTGCACGTGTGCTTGAAGCTAAAATGCGCACCGTGATTGGTGCAGAGCCTGGCTCGATGCAATGATTTACACACACTCTCTCTGCCGCGCAGTCACACACACACACACACACAGCGGGTTACACACACGCGCACAAAAGGGGGCTGAGAGGCAACGTCAGAGAGAAGCGTGCCGTGATGACCTTGGATTTTCCTGTTTGTCTTCTGCAACAGCGCTCCTTCTAAAGGGGGCAGTGCATATTTCACATGCAGGCGCTCATACAAACACTCATAATCATTTCTCTCAGTTGCACAGAGAGAAGCAGAGAAAGGGGAGCGGGTTGAGAGAGAACGACAGAGAAATGTACACCACGGGGATAGAAAGGGAGAAGACCTCCCACCCACGCAATCTCCTTTCTCCTTCTCTCCACCCCCTGCCAGCATCACTCTTTGCCTCCTCTCCCTCATTAATCTTCCCCATGCCTCTTCATTTCCTTAAATCTCAGTTTTTCCTTCAAAGCTAATAGGACTTTGTGCTACATTTCCTTCCATTTCATAGCCTAATACAAAAATCTTTTGTCCCCTGTCTTCCTTTTGTCAGGGTTGAAAATAAACTTTTCACCATAACATCCACATTGGCCGCCTAGTGGATACTTTAAACACACCAGCCACATTGCTTTTCAATCAGTCACTATTTTTATTGCAATCTTAGGTTAGAAAATGTGTGACTATACAATCATGTTTACTGGTATTTGCATTTCAAAAAAAGCAATGCAATGCAAAACTGTGAAATGTTCAAGATGCCACAGTTTGCTCATTCTCTTCCAGGTTTAATTTTCCAAAATCGTAGTGCATGAATAACACTTTTCAGCAGCTGGCTCTCCCCTCTGTGATGAATGTCACCTGCGCATGAATGCACCACATGAGCAAACCTTTCAAATGGACTCATGCTTTTATCTGCCTCACCACACAGCCATAACAGTGTCAAATGTAAAACCAGATACGATGTTCACATAATTGGCTCTAATGCACGAGTTTGCAGCAAAAGCATTAACCTAATACTGCTGCAGCCTCCTCGTAAAAGCATGAACGAGCGCTTGAAATAAAGTGCATCGCTACTCAACCTCTTTGGTTCAGGTTTTTTTTCATTATTCCAAATGCCGGTTTTTAGATAATAATGCATGAATTTTCAAGACTTACTACCAACATTTAGTTGAATTTCTGTAAACATAAAATAGAGCAATACAACTAAGATCCATTATAAAACCGGGTTTTGCAATTACCAAAAGTGCTCAGCTGTCATTGATTGCGCAAGGAGAAGAGAGTGGGATACAACAGGGACGCTTCAGTGAATTAGAGATGATGGTGAATTGTTCTCAATTCAAAACTCATAAAAACAGATTCTGTTCAGTGTATCATACCATCACTCGCTGTATTTCACTCCAACTTGAGGCAGAAATAAATGTGATACGTAAAAGGTGACTCCACTAATTTTACACATTAAAGTGTGTTTACAGGTCCTGGGGATTTCTACTGCATATGTGAAACAAGTAGTATGAAGTGGTGAAGCCTCCAGTGATATCTCTATATAGCTAAGTTGGACTGTGGGTAATAAAAGCATCAGGTTTTGAAACCAGCAGTCCTCTAGTCAGCCTTGCACTCCTATAACAGTACAGTTTAAATGATCAAATCAACTCCTATTTTTTTTACATACGCAGCAGTCCTCCCCAAGACCCTTTAACACTTTTAATTGGCGGCAATCCCGTTTAAACGCCTTAGAGGGAAAATTCCTCTCTACACTTAGTGTGAATTTCTTGTCTTTGTTCTTGTGGTGAACAACAGGGGTCTTGCTTGAATAATCATCATAGTCAGTTACAATCAAGCTTTGTTTTCCTTGTTCTCAAATGCCAGAAAATCTGATTGTTGGCATGATAATAAATAGTCCCTGTTGAGCTGAATGCATCTCTATATGATGGAGGAACAACTTTCATCTGATCCAACAGGAAGCATTTGCTCATGCAAGACTTGTGAATTATTCAACATTAAAGCAGAAAGTAAAAAAAAATCTAAATGGAAAAATCGAAAATGGAATGAATGAAGGTCTTCTTTAATAAACACTGCTCAACATGTGCCAAGTACCAATCACAACCAATGTTACTTTCGATGTTGTCCCACTCTCGCGCTTAAGTACCCTCTACAAATTGTGAAATAAGCTGTATCAATTTTACAGGACAGGAGGCAGCTCCAGCAAGTCAAACCCATAAACAGCGATTTCCATTTGCGGGATGACATATTTTTGTCAGGCATCATTGAACCATGGGGAAGAAAACAAGTTTTCAGTGGAATAATTCTCTGTTTGTGCCACTTAGAAACTGAAATGGAGCCAGTGAGAGAACAGAGGCGATGGTGTTGTCACTTACCCTTGCCAATGCGATGGTCCAGAAGGGTACGGCAGTCCAGTGCCAGCCTCTGAGAGGCCGGGACATCAGGCGCAGGCAAGGGCATGGCAGGCAAACAACCACACACCGGCTCACAAACACACACACACACACTCTCTCAAACACACACTACTCTTTCACAGACAGAGAAAACCTCCTAACAACGCCAAAAAACCTGCATGTCACGCTACAGGCGGCAGACTAAAAATCTCTTAGTCTTTGGATATATATTTTTGCGAAATAGGCCTCCAAAAATGTAATGTCTTCAGTTCCCCAATTCCTTGTCAGATAGACTAAATGCAAAAAGTTTCTCACATTAACAACTTCTCAATTTGGCTGCAATAAACACGTACACATGCAAACAGAAACTTCTCCTCTGTCAAGGCTGAACGGAAAAAGCCAACTCCAAACTTCTGTGTGAAGTTTCACACCCCCAAAAAACACTCACAAATTAACTTAAGAGTCCCAGCCGAGCACCAACTCCTATGTCCCTACCTTGAGGCTTCTGAGTAATTTCCTCGGTACATACACAGATTGACCGTATTAACAAAGAGATTAGCGATTAGTCCCTTCTATAGCAGCTCTGCTCTCTCTGTGTGCTGCCTCTCTCATTAATAAACATCTCACTGACACAATGGACCTCACTATCCACCCCAAGTCTCTCTCTGGGCGAGAGACACAGGGGGACACAGAGAGAGGAGGGTTGAGACAGGCAGAGAGAGAGGGGCACTGTGGGACAGCCATTCAGTCAGTGGGCTCGAGGTTCAAGGAATGTGGCAATCAGCAGATGCCAACACGGGGAAGATATCTGGTGAGTGATCACCACATCACATACAAACTCACAAATCTGGATCACTGCTGCAAAGTGTCTCTCACAAACACATTGTAAGAGTCAGCAGTGAGTTCGATTGGATTTGGATTGGACAGCTCTTAGAACTAGTTGTCATTTTCTTCTCCATTCATTCCTCCATTCAACTTTTGGAGGGTCATAATTAAGCCTTCAGGTTTTTTACAGGTGCACGATGGTTTCTTGTTGCTCACCTGTCATGTCGGATGCTTGTCACAAGGCGGCGTTGTTCTTCCAGGTTCACAGTGGCAGGGAGATGGGAGGCACTTCACACCGAAAACAGGTCTCCACCGGCGCGTCGAAAATCAGGAAAACCGCCGGATTGTCTTCGGCCTGTGGAAGTCAGTATGAACGAATTAGCCGATGGGCTAATGAATATTGTTGATATTTTAACATGTGTAAGATTACAAATTATGAGAACCAGTAGGTACTAACGTTAACCTGACCAGTGGCAAGCAAATGGTGTACGTTAATGTAACATATTTTTACTTCCGGACAGAAATTTAAAATAATGACAGTTGCTGGTAAAATATTAAAGATAATGTTAGCAATGCTAGCTGTCAAAGGCTTTCATATAGTCTAGCTGTGTCTTCTCATGGAAGCTTAAGATACTTTCCCTTGTTTTCCAGTCACGTTTAAACTTACACATCTAGAGAGGCTAGCACATATTATTCAAAGCTAGCATCTGTCTCTGCTAGCCTGATACGGGGAAAAGCGCTAGCAGCTAGCCACGTATGCTAACGCTAGCTAACATGCTTTACCAGAAGCCCCTGACTGGCTCTGAACATCAATTAGAGTCGACATCCATTTACTTACCATGAAGTGGACGAAATTAAAATCCTTAAATTGTGTGTCATACGGACAGTTAACGTCTGCCCCCGAGACTGAAGTTAAACTATGCCAGAAACACCGTACATTTAGTTAGTTAGACCAGCGTTACTCCCCTCGTAGCCACCAGCTGTTAGTGGCTAGCTGTTAGTGTGTGACAGCCCACCACAGCAGCTTTAGTCATGTTTGAACAGTCTAGACGTCCAGCCCAGGAACACGAATGGAAAAATAAACAGCGTTATCAGGCAAACCCTTGACCAGATGTCTGACCAAGTAATTGCTTTAACATTACAGCTTTATGAGTGTACTGTAATAATGTTGGTTTTTTTTTAATCAATGGATGATGTTACTGTAATGTCACCTCAATAAACTGAATTCCAGTTAAATGTGCATTACTGTTGTGCAAAAATAAGCAAGAACTCTAACTTTAAAAGTCAACAAAACATTAATAGTTGTATCATTTATGTGATATAAATGTATTTTCTGAAGATCAGATGTTAATGCTGTTTCTAAAGTAATGTTAATGTTTTTCTTGTTGCCATGTATTACTTTCAGAGTTCAGATATTTCCATTTCCCCAGATGTCAACAACAAAGCCCCCTCACTTCAATCAGTGATCCACTTTTCATTTCTTAAATTCCTGATCATATGTCCTTAATAAATGCATAACTGTAACAAAGTTAGCCATCCAGACCTGTGAAATACTGCCTACATCTCTGAGTTCATCAGCAATGCAAAAAGTGAATAAAAATAGATGTTTAGTGTAACAAAACTGCAATTCAGTGTGAATATCATGCGGTAATAAGACTAATAAAAACAAGTTTTAAATCACTATTCTGTCGGCTGTCTGTGAATGAGACCTGCTGATTTTGCAACATGTCTCTTTTCTACCAGTTGGTGACAGCAGTGAGTCAGGAGATCTGATCTGATTGGATTGATTGTTACCAGCAAAACAGTCTGCATTTTTTCTGATTATCCTCATGCCCAAAGGTGGTTCGATTGCAATAAAATCCCCTAAAACTTAATATTTTGCGGGACAGTATATTGCACTTGGTGTACGCGAGGCCTCACGTTATCTGCCACCTTTTCTGAAGTCTAAACACGGTGCTTCTCAGCGGACCACTTAACACGCTGAGGGCCTGTAATTCCCAGGGTCTCTTAAACCCACTAAGCCATCAGAACACTGAGTCTGTCATGTGGCAGTATTTTCATCCTGTGTGGTGTCTCTCTACCTGTTCAGCCGCCATAAGATGGTCGTTGGTGTAGGCCTCTTTTTAAAACCTGAGTGAGATTGAGCTAATTATGTCTAAGCTCAAGCTCAAAACAAGTGAGTCTGGGAGGTTGTCATTTGCAAGGCATACTATACATGGCAGTAGTAGTCATTATATTGCCATGCAGGAGGAGAAAATCATCACAAGCAGAGTTTGACAAGTAAAAGCTGACAAGTAAGTGATTGCTTTGATGGATTACCAAACTGTATAATACTGAGGACAGGGGGGCTTTTAGATATTTGGACACAGGGGCTCTCTTGTCTCATAATCTTTTATGTTTGCTTGCCAGTTTCAAAATATTGTTTATGCAGCATTTTGTAGATTTGGGGCGATATGGCCTTAAAACAATATTGTGACTATATCGTAGTGATGACTTTTGGTTATTAAATAGAAACTGATAATATTTTGATGATTAAATTAATGTGATTTTTGATAACTTATCGTACGTAATATGGATATGATGACTAAGTGTGTGAATCTTGGAGTCTATTAAAGCAAGTACAGAAAATCACATTACTTGACCGGTACCGGATTTCTTGGGTCAATGCTGATGTCGATATAAGGGAGTTAATACATTCCAATATCAATATATAGGCCTTTATTCCTATATATACCTAAATACACATTTTTTAAAAAATCATCTGTCAAAATCAGAAATTTATGATAAAGATGTTACAGGTTAACAATAAATGTTACTGTCCAAAATGACATTATTGCACTGAAACAGTAAACTTAACTGGGAAATGTAAAAATTATAAACTATCCCAATCATCTTTTCTCCACCCAGTTTCACTCTGACCCGACTGAGCCGTGCTTGTCTTCACTTTCAAGAGCTTTCAGCAACTGCCAGCAAAAGCTAGCATGCTTTCACCACCCGACTGTAGTCTCGGCCCCACACACTCAAGCTTACACAGCACATTTTGCGATGCACCACAGTCAGACACAAATAGGCCTCTGTCCGGCATATGTAAAATGTTTGGCAGGCACGCAGGCCCACAAGGGGCATGAGAAGGATCAGCTGATTATTGTGGACAGCCAAAGCACTTTGCCTTAACACTAATTAGCTTCTGCTCTTAGCAAACTAATTCATCCTAGCTCCGCCCTCAAGTGGACTCAAGTTCACAGGCACTCCAAATAGAGTGACCAAATAAAGTTACTCACATGTTTTGAACAAGGGAGAGACATTCACAGGCTTTTTTTTTAATTGTTTATAACGAATGTAAAGGCTATATGAGAACTATCTTCAACGGCTTACTCATCCTCTCTCCTTGTTTCTAGTAACAGTAACCTCTCATTGACCATTTTTAGGTGCTTTATTTAACGTTCTACACCATGCCAATGTGGTGGCGGTTATAGTGGATCTAATTGCCTTATAGACCTGGCCGGCTATTTTTAGACGCACAGTAATCAGCAAGAAAGGTCTGAGCTCTGCGGTTAGGTTGGGACAGATGGGAACTCATTAGACCAGCCTAAGGGGCCCTGTGCATTTGCATGGACACAATTAGCAAAGCATGTCTCAAAAACTTTAACCAGCTTAGGGACAGGGACCGCAGGCCTGCTGATGCTATCAGCCCGGTGAGTGCTGCTCATCATCATCAATACTGAGGTCAGACTGTTTCAACACACCTCTTGTTCTGGCAAATATTTTCTTCTGTTGGTCCACGTCTGATTTCCAGTTTCTGATGTGTTCTATTATGTCGTGTTTAAAACAAGAGTATATTACCAACAGGTAAATTCTTGAATCTGAATAACCTAATTCATCTCATGTGTTGAGGGATAAATAGTGAAAACAGCATCAGAGGATAAGTTCATCCAAGAATGAAAATTCAGTCACTATCTGTCTGGTGAAAACATTTCATGAGCTCTGCAGCAAAACAGCGTTGCAGCATTCTCCGAAACAAGATATAGATGGCGAAATAGATGGCGACTTGTTTTTAAAAAGTAAAAAACAAACCTTAGATGGCTTCATTAAGCTTGTCCAGCATAATCAAAATGCTATGGAAGCCTTGAGATCCCAAATAGATTTGATAGCGGACGTTATTTACGCCCTTGAGGCAGTCACTGTAGCTGCCAAGCTACAAGGGTTAGCATGCACCCCTCATGGAATGGGTGCACATACTCAACGGGGCATAGAGGGTTTAATCAATTTAGGATCTCTGACCTTCTGGAGACTTGGATTATGCTGGAAGAGCTGTATGGAGCCATTTTCTGTTGTTTTTCTGTTGTCCCTATCTACTTCAGTTGTTGAGGGGAATGGTGCAACGCCGTTTTCCCGTGATGCTCCAGAAATGTTTTCAGAATTCGAAACTTTACCCCACTTTCCATTGGCATTTCGGAGTGAGTAGATAAATAATTTTCAATTTTCATAAGTTTTGGTGGTGAATTAATTTTTTTGGATGTACCAACAGTATACCAGCAAATTCCAAGACACATAATGCTAAAATTATTTGTGCATTGGTTTCAGATAAGTCCTCGCCTTGCAGCCTAATATAGCAAGACCCACCATGAGACCAAAGACACTGGCTGTGGCTCAGGGGTGGACTCAGTGTCTTGTTATCTGAAGGTTGCTGGTTGGGGTCCCCTGGTCTGCGTGCCCTTGGGCGAGATACTGAACCCCAAAAATCGCTCATGATGTGCTGGTTGGCACCTTGCATATCAGTGTTTTCAACTCTTAAATGAAATAACATGAAAAAAATTAATTGAATCAATCAATCATCTACAGTGTCCAGCCTCTGAACACTGTGTTTACAAGTAAAAGGCAATTAAAGAAAGTAGTTTTCATAAGTTAAATGTTGTTTTCTTTGTATACCTGAAACATAGAAGTATTACAATCTTGACATAGCTTCAGCTTTCAAAACAAGAAAAAACACTCATTTTAAACGCCTAAATGATTTCCCCCATTAGGCTGTTTTGAATCCCACAAGAAGCAGCTACAGAGCGAGATGAAGTTGTCTCGTATTATAACTGAAGGGGAAACAGCTTTTTAATAAGGGTCTGGATTGATTAGATCCAAATGAACAACCTTGTTAGTCTTCATCAGATGAGTATGCCAACAGAGTTTTGTTTCATAAATGTCCCAGAGCTTATACAGAAGCTAACAAGTCAATGAAACACGATAAGACATGCATTTATTTGCGTGCATAGATGCACAAAGAGAGAGCAAAGGCAATGTAGAGGCAGCAAATATTTCTTTTTATTCTTTTTATTCTGTGAGGAGTTGAGAGTAGAGTTAATGAAAAAGAAAAATGCAGAGTGTGTTAAACTAAGAGTGTATGAAAAAAGGCACTAAGCGTAATGATCCAGCTGGCTTGGCCAAAGGTTGAGAGTGTTGCATCCATCTTGGAAGTTGTCTTGTTGCCAATGATCTCAGCTTTGCCGCCCAGTGAGAGTGGCTGCTGACTAAGTAATCCTCTTTGCACTCCCCACTCCTGCAGCTCTGCTTCGCGGCAGTGGTTGACTTCATTTCAAAACAGTCTAGGTGGTGACCTACAATCCCCAACACATCCTGGCTCGACCCCTCTCCCCATCAGTCTTGCGGGCTTCGTTGCGGTGCGGACTACTCCAAGCTTCATCCTCACTCTCATGGATTATGCCTTAATTTCCAGATCAGCATATGATTTCTGTGCGATGGAGAAAGAGGATTATGACGGACTGGCCAAACATGTATGGCATATGCTGGACATGAGAAGCAGATACACACTATGTAAAACAATACAGGTAGGTCTTAGATCCACGCCACTCGTGTTTGACAGACCTATAGCATTTGTTAGGATGAAGTCCTACACCTTGGTCTCACATTGAAGTTTTGCTCTACACAGCAAGTGTTGCTGGAGTTTTTAACTTCAGGTTTTTTCTACTCTGTGCACCTTGAAATCAGGTGAAATTGTGCCAGAAAACCTTACTCTGCTACTACACAACTCTCTTTGCCCAGAAAAGGTAAAAACAATGTCATTCAAGGAGCATAAATACAAGACTCATTGATAGCTTGTTCACTCTTGTGTGTTATAATGCTCACTGTGCCAGCAGAAAAATGAGTGACCCTCCCACAGCAGAGAAACTTTAATGTTCGCTGTGTGGTCAAGCTGATAAAATAAAAAGCTTCTGTGTTATAACATCGCTCACAGGGTGACTATCATCAGCTGCCATGATGACGGCCTTGATTTAAAAATGCAGCTCTTCTGAGATGAAGTGTTTTATTATATCCAGTCTGTGCAGTGTGGATACGTGGTGAGAAAAACTGACTGGTGACAGTGGATGGTGAGTGGGTGGGAGAGCAAGTATCTCACGCCAGAAGGACCTGGAGGAGTTAAACTCTGGGCATTAACCAGCTCAGGTCTAAATCTGGCCACAAGATAATTTGCTGGAAAGCCGCCCTTCTGCTGGCACACACTGTGTCAACACGTGAAGCCTGGCTTTCTCCGTCAGGCTGAACATTTGCAGCAGAAAACTGAATGCATAAATTGTCATTTTGAAAGAGTTTAAACATTTGATATGATTCCTTTTAGAGGGTGTGGACACACTCGTTTGGCCGACAGTATTTTCACACACAATAAAGCAGAGATTCTGATTATTCAGCGTTCAAAATGAGCTCAGTAGGTAGCGTTAGTATAGCGAGATGATGCCGTTGTAAATTTGGAGGTGGAGGTGGTGATTATCTCAAAACAGCGATCATCAGAAAAGGAAACAAACGGCAATTTGGACCAGAATCTTACGTCTTTCCATTAAAATTACAAATGCATACGGTAGAAAAAGTACACTACGAAACATCCTGCTTGTAATTTACTTAACTCTATGGATAAAATTGGTGTAGTGCTCCTTTAAGAATAAATATTCATTTTGTTGATAGTGAGAGAAAAGCAAGTCATGACCAAAAGCAAGGCTGACTCACTACTAATCACCATCTCTATCTCTTTTGTAATCACTCTTCCCACTCCAGGCTGCTGCCTTCTCCTGATCTGACACCAGCAGATGAGGTCAGCTCAGGTCATCACCATGGTGACCTTTGCTGAGACGACACAGGTCTCCCCGATGGAGCTGCGGGAGCCGACGGTCCGGACTGCGACCCTGTCCCCCGGGCTGAGGCGGAAAAAGATGCTGTGGCAGAATGCTGTTAAACACATCATTATTCAGCAGGAGCTCAGCGCCCAGGTGACTCATTATCCCAACTAACAATGTACATTTACTCAAGAGCTATACTGAAGTACAGTCTCATGGCATTGTGCTTCACTTGAGTGTTTCCATTTTGTTTTATTTTAGATGCTTTATTTTAAAGACATAAGTACAGAAGCTTAACTCCCATCCCCCACCCTGAGGGCGTCAGTTTAAGAAAAATAAATAGATAGATAAATATAGATTTTAGATAGAAGTATTTTTTGGCCTTTTATTGTTTTATTGATAGTACAGCTGAAGAGGGTGACAGGAAACAGGTAGAGAGAGAGGTAGCAACATGCAGCAAAGGAATCCAGGCCGGGAGTTGAACCCAGGTCCGCTACAAAGCCTCAGCACATGGAACACCTGCTCTGCCAAGTGAGCTAAACGGCGCCCCGTAATTTCGTACATTTAATAAGATTGCACCCATTGTAGTTAGCTGTATTTGGGACAGGAACAAGTTTTTCCATTTTCTGCAGCTTTGTAATTTTACTCTATTACATTTATATGATGACTTTAGCCACTTTGGATCATTTATACAACAGTATAATCAACAAATAAGTCATTCTTATAAATTAGACAGTTTCCCAACAATTTCTAAAGAAGAACATTGAAGTGATGCGTACACATGAATGAATCAATTATGACTACAATAGAATAATTCACTCTATACTGTTCTTAAACAGGTCATTCTGCATGATGAGTTCTTTTACTTTTGCTGTTTTACGGTTCATGTACTGGCGTTTTATTAATATATATATATGTATATATATATATATATATATATACATATATATATATATTCTCCTCTACAGAATTATGCAGACTGTTTGTCCTGAAGGAGAGATAGTATCCTCTAAACCCCCGCCTTGTTTTACACGGGACAATTTTTTACAGAGAGTGAAGAAAATGAAACGAAACTGAAATTCATCCCTGATGATATCTTGTTGGTTAGTTAACTGGTTGGCTGGTTGGTTGGTTGGTTGGTTGATTGGCTCATTTATCTTTTGGTTGGTTGGTTGGTTGGTTGGTTGGCTCATTTATCTTTTGGTTGGTTGGTTGGTTGGTTGGCTCGTTGATTTTTTGTGTGGTTGATTGGCTCTTTGATTGCTTGGTTGACCGGTTTAAGATTTTTGTTAACTTCTCAGGGATTAATTCTTGGATCAGGTCAATTTTGAGTGGTACTGGGATAAGGAGTTTGATATTGGATTGGGCTTAATTGAATTGAATGAAGGGCACTGTTGGCCCTTGGCGGTGCTATGCCTCTACTGAGTGCCATACTAGTTCTAGAAATGGTATGAAAGAAACAGAAAAACTGCTGTTTCTAATTTTCTTTCATGCCTGACAGGTGGGTGTGGAGCCGGCACGTAAAATCTTTGTGACAGACACCTACATGGAGGAAATCAACAAACAAATCCGCAACAAGGGCACACGTGGGGTCACAAAACGCCGCTCGTCCACATTCAGAACTCATCCTTCCCAGGCCCGGAGTTCCAGCTGCACGCAAAGCAACTTCTACTCCAGTGATGCTGACTTCTTTGTGCACTGGGGCCGTACAATCCATGGAGTCTACATACCCAGCCTGAGGCACACCTTCAAGTCTCGTGACCTGGAGAAACTCTACGAGCAACACTACTCCCACCAAAGACGCAACTCTCTAGCCATCACCAATGTAATCGATGCAGTGGCCAAGCTGCATGTGTTGGTTCTGTACCTGGCACTGGCTCCTGAGGCCGTCACAGACACTTTTCGTGGCTACCTGACAGCCATTTTCATGGTGTTAGCAACAGCACTGTGCATCTTGGTGTTAACCTGCAAAGACTCCATGTCCCCGCGGTGGCTTCACTACGCTGGCCTAGTCAGCTGGCTGTCGCAGACCACGCAGGTGTTGGGAGGACTTGTGTATGGACTAGAAAAAGACCCATCGTGGTACGTTTTGTTCACTTTGTTCGCCACATACACGCTGCTGCCGTTACCTCTGCTGTGGGCCATGTGCGCCGGCTCGCTCACCTCAGTACTGCACCTGCTGGTGGAAGTAGTGCGCTACTACAATGATGCCATGATTTTGAGAAAGGTGAGAAAATCATCCAACCAAACTACTTTTTGATCAGTTTTTTCAATCAGAATAACTTGTTGTGTCTGAAATTTTCGTTCATTCATCATTATGAAAACCTTTTCTTAATTTAGTGTCAAAGTATATGTTAATAGAAAATAATATATTTGATTCATTACAGATACAGATTCTTTTAGGACTTTCTGAGTTGTCTCATATATATTTACATGTTTTATGTTCCATATCCTAACAAGCTATAGGTTACGTAGAATTTGGTATTTTGTGCAATTTGGCATACCCCAAAGTTTTTGAGTGCAACCCCACTGTCGTAAATACAAATACCAGGTCTGTAACATGTTATGTGTTGAAAATTTGAACTATGAATGTATGTATCTTGAAGTGAACATGTATGTAACACTGTGAGCCTCTCACTGGAGATACAAAGTGCAGAAACAACGTATAGAGAAACCATTCGCCCTTTTACAAGACACTGAATACATCAAAATAGTTTAGAAGCTGAAGTTTTTAATGGTTCATCTTTGTTCAAATCCCCTCGATTGCATATTGTGCAGAACAAGTCATGTTTTGTCCATGTATTGGACTTGTTTTGGTGATACTGAAGGTACTCTAAACTTATGTATCCATTAATAGCAGCAGATTTGATTTTATTGATTCAGTTATACAGTATTTCCAATCTAAAGCCATTCTCTATATTCTCTACAAGCTTATCCTCGTGTTAATTAACAAGAAGAAGATGAATTTTCTACTTCTTATCCTCTTCTTAGCCCACATGTAGCGGGTTCTCCCTGGTTAAAATGAACTGTATGAATGCAAAATCTCTCTTGGGTGCAGGTGTTTGCCAAAGGCCTGCTGTACCTGGGTATGAACACAGCTGGCTTCTTTATCCACTATCTGACAGACCACGCCCAGAGACAGGTTTTCCTGGAGACGCGTCGCTGCATCGCAGGCCGCCTGAAACTAGAACGAGAGAACCAAAGACAGGTACTGCTGCCATTTACGTGGACACACAGTGTTGCGACCAATGTCGACTTATCACTGTTTTCCAGAAGTGCACCCCGAAATCTCTTCCAACCCGTACATAAACAAGCACGAGTCTAGTTTTACGATATATGATACATGATTTTTTTCAAAAAGGAGCGTCTGGTGCTGTCGATCCTGCCTCGCTTTGTTGCCTTGGAGATGATCGCTGACATGAGCACTTTTGAGGATGAGCTCAATCCTCACGAGTTTCACAAGATCTATATCCACCAGTACAAAAACGTCAGGTACACAGACACACACAGTTTGTATTTAGGCTTTAGTATATACATTTCTCAGGAACATCTGTTATTTTAATGTTGTTGATGATTCTGTAGGACTTTGTGGTGTCCTTTATAAAATGCAATCTGTAAATTCAGTATCAATGGGAATCTCTTACTTGATTTAGATGTGTGTGTTGTTAGGGTATCAACTCAATCACAACTTTCTCTCTCTCCTCTTTGCAGCATCCTTTTTGCAGACATCAAGGGCTTCACTCTGTTGTCCATGAACCTGTCGGCCCAGGATCTGGTCCGAACCCTTAATGAGCTCTTTGGACGCTTTGACCGACTGGCAGATGTGAGGATTTGAGTTCTTAGCTTGAAGATATAGTCATCGGTACAACTTCTGTTCCATCAACAATTTATTTTCTCCTTTTCCTGGTGTCCCATCTCGTCCTCATCACAGGAGCACCACTGCCTGAGGATAAAGATCCTGGGAGACTGTTACTACTGTGTGTCAGGAGTACCGAAGCCATCGCAGGCCCACGCCCATCACTGTGTTGAGTTGGGCCTGGCGATGATCAGCACTATACAGTCAGTCTTAACTCACTGGAACTCATTATCAGTGATCAATTTGATTTCACATTTTTTTAAAGAGCAGGTAGCAAGAGAATGGTGTTAAATTTTAACAACTATTGGTTACTTAACTACTCACCAACACCAGGTACGTGCGGAAGCAGCTGAACTTCGACATGGACATGAGGATCGGGATCCACTCGGGTTCTGTCCTGTGTGGTGTGCTTGGCCTGCAGAAATGGCAGTTTGATGTCTGGTCCTGGGATGTTGGCATCGCCAACATGCTGGAGGCTGGGGGGATACCAGGGTGAGCGGGAGTGGTCCTTTGATGCAAAACATGTGATCTCTGCTTGGGTTCCCAATAGTTTTATGTTTAGCCCCTGTAGCTCCTGTTTTTCTTGGTGTTGTGTGAATTTCCTTAACTTTATGAAATTGGCCTTAAATTTAATAAACTGCTTCGCAATATTGCGGACCCTCCATAAGACAAGATTGTATACTAAGGATAAGCCCTCGTTATTTAACTTAAAGGGACAATATGTAGTTTTGGAGATTGTAATATTTATAATATTAATAAGGTAATAACACAAACTATATACTGCATATTTAATTCCATAACTGAATAAACAAGCTGGACTCAAAGGATAATGAGGTTCCCAGAACACTGTTTGTAGCTGAGAGGTGGCAGGGTAAAACAGTACGACAATGCTGCTAAAAGGTGCATTTTCACTCCTCTCCCAACTTTCAACAGGGATACAAAGTACAAATGCATTAAAATTCAACAAAGTGCCTAAACACAAACTTTCTTACTTTACAGTGACAGCAAATAATGAATGTCTTCATGAGAGCATTTCTTTGTACATCACCAATATCTTTCTCTCCTTCTGTTCGCTCTCATCCAGGCGTATCCACATCTCGAGGGCGACCCTGGACTGTCTAGAGGGCACCTACCAGACAGAAGAGGGTCACGGCCGCGACAGGAACGAGTTTCTACGCAAACACAACATCGACACTTTCCTCATCTGCTCTCAGGAGGAAAGGAACAAAGTTGACCACGCCGAGCCGCCCAAAGTCCTGAAAACAACTCGAACCTGGAATCCAGAGATGCCCTTGGGGAATGCCACTGACATGAACAGTGTAAGCGCAAGGAACACAAAACTATTGATATTGCTCCCACCTGATTGATCTGACACCACCATATTCTTCCCCAGCAGATCTTGGCCTCTTTTACGAACGGCTCGGTGCCCAACATATGGCATTCCACCTCCAAGGAGATTAACAAACGCATCAAACACGCCATCGAGGTCCGAAGCAGCGATCGGATGCACAGGAAGCACATCACTCCGCTGACCCTGGTGTTCAAAGACACACACATAGAGGACAAGGTACACAGGTGTAGATGTTGGTACAGGCAGGAATTTACTAAGTATAACAGAGCACATGATGTTGACTTTGATCTCCTTTGGTTGGTCCAGTTCTCCCAGATGAGGGATGAAATGTTCAACTCCAACCTGATCTGCTCCTTCATCATGCTCCTGTTTCTCATGACTGTCCAGGCGCTCATTCCTGCACCCAGGTAGGAAGACAGCGACTTTGTCAAGTGGGAGTTCGTATTGTTGCTATTGTTCTCTTTCTTTTTATGGGTATACCAGTACAGAATAGGTCATTTATGACATTTTATTTGAAGTTGAACTCTGTCAAGTTTTGAGTTAATGGGTTTAAAAATCAATAAGATTATTATTATAGGATTATTATAAGAAATAATCAAGATTACCTGATCAGTCATCTGATTTTTCCCTGAAAACAAACAACAAGCCTGACCAGGGACGAAGACTGCAAATTAGCTGAAGCTAGACGTCTTATATGCATCACATTTTCCCATTTTCTGTGGCAATGTTGTATGTATCGTCCCTGTTAAATAAACATTAAAAATGAAATAAATAAACAAGGTAAAATAAACTTAGAGAATGTGACGCTTTTCACTTACTTGCTTTATTAACTGAGAAGTCATGGATTGCAGCTTTAAGTTATAATACATTCATCATTTAAATAAACAAAACGATTTGTATTTGATTTGTAGAGATTTAACAATATAAAAGAATATGAACATTCAAGAACATGTTTAAAGCCCATGTGTGTCGGATTTGTTTTGTTTTTTTACTGTGCTATCTGAAGGTTCAATTGAGAATGATGTGTTTTTTAAAAATTACTCTCCTCTTGGTTCTTGATTCTACGTCCAACTAGAATCTTTTCTACTGTACTCACTCTCTTCCCTTTCCTCTCATCGTCCTCTGCAGGCTGTTCCCAGCCGTCCTCCAGTTCTCGGTCTTCCTGCTCGCCTACATGCTGCTGCTGCTGTTGGCCCTGGCCGAGGAGTTCAAGTGGGCTCCTGTAGCCTTGCAGCACTTCTGCTGCTGGATCCATGAAAACAACAGCGCCCGCAACCTCCTCACCCTCACTGCCATTGCCGTCAACTTTGGCTTTGTCTCTACAGACATGGTGAGAGTCTGAGCAAGAGCGGGCCAGATTTATACACGTGGAGGTGTTGAGTTTATTTTCTGTGCCACAACTTTCCGTTTTACTTGCCACTGGAGAAGTTTCCACAAGAAAGTGAAGATTGCAAATTACAGAAATGTCTGAAAATCCAGTCGAAAGCACAGTCAGTCACTTTCATATCGCTTCCACTTATTTGAATAATCCTCTGCTTAAATGTAAATGCAAAACGGAGAGAGTTGAACCTCCATGCTGACATGTAAAGTATTCCTCAGATGACAGAAAAACTTTGCTTCCAGACACTGACTGGCACCTCACTCCAAATATAACTAAAATATGCAAAAACCAGCTCAAATCTTTAATACATTTGAATACAAATTGTGTTTCTGTTTCAGTGTGACACGCCTTTGTTCAGTCTTTTATCAGCCGTCAGAGGTTTTATGCGATTTGCATATTTTGTGTTCAGGTGTGGTGCATTCTCACAGACACAGGTGAGGCCGATGTAATGGACAGAACCAACACAGCCTCCCATCCACTCTCCATCTGCACTTACCCCGAGGTGAGGACAGGTTTAAACAGACACGCAGATAAAATATAGATAATGAACTTTAGGAGAAGTCATGTGTCCGTGTTTAACATTTCGTTCACTGCCTCGTCACCTCAGATCTTTGTATTGAGTGGGGTGATCGCCATGGTGACCTGTGCCGTCTTCCTGCGTCTCAACTCTCTGCTGAAGCTGGCGGTGCTGCTGTTGGCAGTGGCTGTCTACTCCTACCTCATCCACTTGGCCTTCCTCACACTCACACGCCAAGATATGGTCCACAGGTCAGCGGCAGCTCAGGCTGCGGGCACGCAACTGACATTTCATTACATTCAGTGCAGTGTCCACCTTCATAAAGGCTCTGGTCAGGAGCAGATCCCTGTAATCCAATTATGGTAAAAGAAAAAATCAAAACCAAGTGTCGCCTTGCCTTGAGAGAGAAACAGGATTTATTTATGAAAAAAAATAATAATAATAATAATTTCAGTTTCTTTTATTATTAGAGATGATGTGTGTTTGGAATGACAAGTGTTGATTAATGATAATATCCAAATACTTATATGTTGGGACCATTTCAATTCAAACTCCTTGAGGAGTCAAGATCTTTGAAATAGTCGATGGTAACTTTTCTATTTTCAAATAGTATGAATTTGGATTGGTCAGCATTTAAATCCAGCTTGAGCTAAGGAAAATGGGTCTAAACAACATTAAAGGCAGACTGCAGGAATTCAAGAGCTTGTACTACTGAGGAGACAAGCAAAATTATAAAGTGGTATTTAAAAATGATCCCAGAGATATCGAAAACACCAGTGGGCCTAGTATGGAACCCCGCGGTAGGCTTATTCATGCAGTGAGGAAGGAAGAGAAAGACCTATGAGGGGTGCAAGTCACAAATATTAAATGATTTATAAAAATTTGCAAGCGATTTGATAATTTAAAGCTGATATAATTAAAAACAGCCACGTTTTATCATTATATTCATCCTTTTATCATTCACACACAATCAAACATAATCCATCATTTAAAGGTAGGTGTCCTCATGGGTGAAAGCAGCAGAAAAATAATGAACTTAAATAGAAGTGATACAAATGCTTAATGATTAATAATGAAAGTCATAGAAATGTATGTTTGATACTTTCACCCCTCGTAAAGATGCACAAACTGGGCACATTGTGTAATTACATTGTGTGTTTGATTGTTTTGGTCACTGTGTGTACGCCTACTATACCATTATTGCACTGATCATATCTTAAGTGGCATTCATAACATCTCTGTGTCCCATCTCTCCTCACTAACATCTGCACAGGTCTCACTATGCCAGAAGAAAAGGAATTTCCATCCTCCTCATGGTCATGTTTATTGTTGCTGTCTTCTACAATGGACGACAGGTACCGTTATTTGGTCGAACATATTAGTAGATGGGGAAAAGCGTCTGTGGCACACAGGCAGGTGACCTACGATTGTTTCATTTAACCTTTACCTTCCAGTGGGAGGCCACTGCCAGACTGGACTTCCTGTGGCGTCTGCAGGCCCAGCAGGAAGTGGAGGACATGAGGGAACTGCGTGAACACAACGAGTGTCTTCTGCACAACATCCTGCCTGTGCATGTGGCGAGACATTTTCTGGACCGGAGCAAGCATGATGAGGTGCAGAGAAGCCTCTATTTGCACTATAACGTCAAATGATTTGGCCTTCGTTGCCTTTATCAAAGGGCACAAAAATAGAGAGAGAATAATACAATTGTGTTTGAAAATAAATTTATTTAAATGCCGATTGGACTGTTACAAATACACAAGTATATAAGCTGCTATTTATGCCTTGAATATTGTTACAAATAGCACATAGAACCTCTCCACTTTCAAAACAACAGCTGACCTCTTCCCTTGACTATAAGTTGTACTAATTAAAGCGTTTTTACTAGTTAAACAAAAAAGGAATACCCAGTAATGATGAACATTTGTGGCAACATTTTCATTCCAGGAGCTTTACTCACAGTCCTATAATGAAGTGGGTGTCATGTTTGCCTCCATCGCTGGCTTCAATGAGTACTTTGAGCAGAAAGAGATCAAACATGAAGGAGTGGACTGCCTGAGACTCCTGAATGAGATCATTGCTGGCTTTGATGAGGTAAATTGTGCAAATTAGTATAGTATTGTAACGCATAATTAAAGGAGACGTGTTATGCTCAATTTGTGTTACTACTATAATATGATTACATGGCACAAAGCTAAAAAAACACACCAGTTTTCCTCTTCTGTCTGAAACACTCTGTTTTAGCTCCTGTCTCTTGAAGGCCTACCCTCCTAAGGACCCAGTCCCCTCTGATTGGTCAGTCCACACATGCCTGAACCAGCACCGCTAATAACGACAGAGCAGCTGTACTAAATTATCATTATTTATTTATTTATTGCTAAACTAACCGCAATATGCTTAAAGTATGGAAATGTGTGACTCTGTGACATAGCGTGATGTCACAAGGTCACGGAATCAAAGGCGGGACTACTGATGAGGCCTTCAAGAAACAAGTTTTTTGTGGGAGAGAGGAGCTTCTGTTTTTGCGTTGACATTTTTAACTCCCAAGATGCAAGAGAATCTAAATAAAACAACTGAAGGAAAGCAATTGATTGGTTGGGGATTGATACCCCATGCATAGCTCAGCTGCTATATATAACATGTTATATGTAAATTCACATCTTTATCTCTCAATGTTTCTTTTGCCAAGTTGTTGGAGGAGTCGTACTTCCACTATGTGGAGAAGATAAAGACTATCGGGAGCTGCTACATGGCTGCCTCTGGCTTAGCTCCAGACAGACAGGTAGGAGATCCTCTTCCACACGCTGCTATTTTTTATTTTTTGTTTTGACTACGTCTCTTTCTCCCTGTTTCAAACCGTTAGTCTAACTTTGACTTTTCTCAGACGTCCATGGATGAGTGGAATCACCTGAGCGAGCTGGTTATGTTTGCGCTGGCAATGCAGGAGACCTTGAAAGAGATTAACCGGCTCGCTGCCCAAGATTTCCAGCTGCGCGTGGGTAAGTGACTAACCTCCTACACACACATTGATGATGGATGGTTGACATAAACGACTCTCTGCAAGGATTTCTGGTGTCGTAGGCTTAATTGTAATTAATTTAATTAAAGCAAATACGGCAGGGCTCCCATGGGTCCTTCAAACCTTTGGAAGTTTTTGAAAATAGAAATCAATAGAAGGGATCAACGGATATAGTTACATCCCATTACTGAAAAAACATATTACATGGAGTACAACGGAGTATTTCAATTTTCTGCTAATCTAAACATCCACACCCATACACTTATTTGCTCACCTTGGTTACAAGATTTTCAATGTTACTATTATTCATGCAATGTAACCACTCAGTAAGTGTTTTGGGCCAGAAAGTCCTTGAGAAGCTCTTGAATTTCATGTTGAAGAAGGTGTGAGAACCCTGATCACGCCTGTGTTGCACTTGGAACAGGCATTGCTCATGGGCCGGTGGTCGCAGGGGTGATCGGTGCCACCAAGCCTCAGTATGACATCTGGGGGTCAACAGTGAACCTGGCCAGCCGCATGGACAGCACCGGCGTGAGCGGACGCATCCAGGTGCCCGAGCTTACGCGCAGGATCCTGGCAGAGTGGGGTTTTGTCCTGGAGCTGCGAGGAGAAATCTTTGTCAAGGGGGTGAGTGGCTGAAGGATGGAGACGTGTTTCCTTTGATTTGACCTTAAACAAACCCTAGCACCTTCCAAAATGCTGATGCGTCACTGGATAGGCTCAAAGTTCAGTGAAACTGCTATAAACCTTTTTGTTTTGTGCAGATTTCTCATGTTGACATATATCACTTTTAATGTGAGAGAAAGAAAGAGAGACATTTTGTTGCATCCCTTTTGTTGTCAGCTGTCCAACAGTGTCGTTAAATTGAGCTGTGTGCATATTACAGCCGGAGTCAGAATCAGGTTTATTGTCAAGTGACTGGCAGTTGTGTTGTGTTGTATCTGTAAAGGTGTTAGAAGTAAATGAAGAGTAGAGTAGAGTAAAGCTTTTATGTCTCTGAGGGGCAATCCGACTTGCAGGCAGTCAAAAAAAAATGCAAATGGCAGTTTTGTAGTTTGTAGAATACTCGACATTCTGACATGTCACAGTAGGAAAAGCACACACATTAATATGTGCTTTGGGCTTAATGTGCGTTTTTGCCACCATCTCATTTCTGGACCCCCTTGCTCTGACAATGTCCATCTTTAAACTGACACTCGCGCTTTTAAAGTTTAATGACTGTATCTTGCACACTGACAAAAATCTGTCCACAGACACATGAACATGCGGCCAAAAAACACAAAACTGCCGCCGATACAAGGACCACATTATGCAATGATGACACACACGCGGTATGGTGAAAGCACTCCCAGCCGATGCTGTCGCAGCTGGTAATGCAGCTTGTGATGATGGCTGATTTGCATTTAGGGCATTGTGCATGTTGGCTCACTGTCACACCATCATGACTGACTGGGACATTTGGATAGAACCGGGTCCACTGGTAATGTTGTTAGTAACACCTGTTCTTCTACCACTAGAAGACAAAATGTCTTCTGTATAAATACACTGAATGTCACTATAGATTAAGAAATATATCTGAAGTTTGAGCCCTGAAACTGACTTACCTGAATCCAAATCAGTCATTATTAATTTAATCAGTGAGACCTGTGGTGTCAAAAACAAATGCCATTAAAAAAGGCTGTTACCTCAACAAATTTACAGTGGATCATCAGCCTGAGAGAAGGTCTACTCAGTCAGAATAGCTGCAGTGAGAGTGGACAGATTTAAACAGCCAGCACTAATCAGCACAAGTGTGGACGTTAATTCTACTTAACAGTAGAAGAGGGCAGTGAAACAAGGGAGACATCTACTGGTGGAAGGAAAAAACAGACAATGAGATGCATCACTGTTCCAGGAGAAATGTGACTCTCCACTGAAATCTCCATGTTTGTGAGGAGATCTTTACAGTAAAGTATAGAGGACACTCTGTGACCTCTGCCTTCTTTCTCCAGGTGAGCGAGCAGCAGGGGAAGGTCCGCACCTACTTCATCAGCACCATGCGCAGCAAGATGGCCAACATTGCGAAAAACGGGTGTGTGGGGGCACGGACGGGAGGAGGACGCATGACGCTGGCGGGAGTGGTGTTCGGTCTCGTTCAGGCCAGAAACAAGGAGAAGCTGAGGGAGACCAACGGGGGGTTCGGTTTGACTCCCAGCTCCCTGTAATATGCTGAGGGTGTGGTGGGGTGGGGGGGGGGGGCACCACTTGCAGGTAGAGGAGGACACGGGCCTGCCATATTGTTTTTCTGCTGGTTTACAGTTTCGTTTGCTTTGCCATGACTTACTTAGCTGCACAAGCGGAGAGAAGGGTGTTAGCCTTTGTTCCCATTTCATCCGTGACTGTGTCCTCCTCTGCAAAAAAACAAAACAAAACACAGAAATGTTAGAGGGTTGGGGCTATATTGTGCTTAACCGACACACAAGGGAACTCATTCATGGGCCTCTTTGAATCTGCATCTTGAGAGCGCTGCTTACAGTTTGTCAAAGTTTGCCAAATCCACATGTAAGAAGCACTGTTTTTAGTTCATTTTGTACAAAGCTAAAGAAGGCCAAGGCCGACAAGTCTTTTTTTTGTGGTAGTCCTCAGACCTCAAAGCCAAAAACACAGAATACCTCAAAAACAACCAGCTCAACCTCTCCTAGATTACCAATGGCCTATACAGTACTGACTAGTGTTTTTTTTACTCATAGCATTATTTCCATTTTCTAGTGCATTTTGTACTTTAAGCTGACACGTCGTTCCTACTCAGCCACTGTTGTCCAAACTTTTCTGTCCCCGTATTTGTCTTTATTCAGCATTATTCAGCAAACAGAGGGCCCCATTATTTATGAATCAATCTCTGCTTGGTTTTTATATATGAATCCCCCTTTTCTGTAAATACTTAAATCCGTGTAGAGCATTATTTCCTGTCAGATTTCACGTCACTGTGAGTGATGATCTGGGTTTCTGAGATTTCTTTGTTAAACATCCGACCGATCTCACAGTAGCCAAGTTTTCGGTTTTGCCTCAGCACGCTATAGCTCTCCAGTCTGTTACTTCATTTCAGTTATATTTCCGGTATTCATGTGGCATACCTCAGATTTACATGTTTAAAAAAGTTTGGCTTTCTGGAAATGCGATGTGTAACAACAAAGAGATGACACTGTGTTATTCATTTGTTCCTAGGGATGTTATGCTTGTATTTTTTTTTTTTTTACAAAAACATTTAATAGTCTGACATTTTCCGCAAATAAACCCAGTGATGACAACAAATCTGACTGGTGTGTTTTTGTTTGTTTTTTTTTTTTTTCATTTTAACCATGCACATGATTCATTCTGATGTATTCAAGTATTTGGGTTTCCAACATTTCTTCACCTCAAGCACAAATATTTATGCATTATTGATCTTTTCTTCTGGGTGAACATGTCTGTATTTAGGTTGTTGGGTCCACATGCATGTATACATAATTTAAACAGGGCAAATTGCTTTTTGTTTGTTTGTTTGTTTGTTTGTTTGTTTGTTTTATAGCAGAGTCATGATAAAACAAAACAAAAAACGATACAAACTATTATGCATTTTCTCATCTGTTTGCCATGAATTGATTAATCTCTCTGTTATCAGGAATAGAAATCATTCTCTACAAGAACAGTTTGATTGGCGCCCCCTGTACTCACATTCTGCTCTGATTCGGGACGATCCCTCTTGACTCGATTAGTTCTGGCTGCCACTCGCGCGGGTATTCCCTTCGATCGTCTATTATTCAAGATGGATCACTCGGTAGATGTAAAATATCGGTTCTTCTTGGATAGATACAGGACAGGAAACGTAACTACTCTACAAAATAAACTCCCTGAGTGACTGACACAACAAGCCACCTTTAAAGAACAATATATACGGACATTTAATATGATTAATTGAAGGAAGGGGCAGTACCCAGGATTTTAGAAGTGCGAAGATTATAAATCACAACCCATCAGAATATCAGACTCCCGAATTGTCAAATTACTAATTATTTTTTATCATTCACCTATATTTTATACACCCTTGTGTCTCTTATCTGTTTGTGAGAAATGTTTGCCAAAATATCAGTGAAAAGAATGTCTTTCTATTTGCTGTATTTTGGTTTTAAACTGATTTGTTGTCTAAAAACAATCAAATAATCAAAACAAGATATTTTTTGAGAAATAATATCAGAATATCTCATCATACACTACTTTGGTTCACCAACAACAACATTCTTATGTAGATAAGTAGTTTACAATGTAATGTAACGTTTATAATGTACTTTTCTTTTTAAGTTATGTTGGAGGTCAACGTCAAATCTTTGTGGCCTCTGAATGATCATAAGCATATTTCAAAGTGTTAATACTGTTTGTGGCTAATCTTTCTAATGCCTAGGCCTAAATATTAAGCACTCCAGGCGTGTGTTTATGAAATACATGCTTTTTTATAGTCTCTTTCAGGTATTCTTAATTATTTTGAGGGGTTTAATGGTGTTTTCAAGTCTCAAGCCACATTAGTGCACATTTCTGTTACTCAAGTCAAGTCTATCCAGTAGTATTACTATACCTTCAACCCTCTACTCGTGTCATAATTTACAGCAGAGCTTGAAGCTTAATAATCTGGTTTCTTAGAACTCGTCGAAACTGTTTTGAGAGTTAATATTTGATGCTATCGCCACTCAAGAGAGCTGCTGAGGCTTTGTGGTGAAGTTTTTGGTATCGTGAAAAAGCGGCGGAGTGAGAGCTCTCCACTCGTGTCGTCCCCTCTGTGGTGCCCGTGCAGGCACGCGGGCTCCGCTTCTCTGCTCTGCGCGTCGATTGTTGTGGCTCTTCGTCATCCGGAAAAAGTTCGCCCTACAACTCAGCTCGTTTTATTCAGCGATAATACTGAAGAAGGATGGCAGAGTCTCAAGAGGACAAGCTCTACAAGGCGGAGTACGCCAAAAGCGGCCGCGCGTCGTGCAAGAAATGCAAAGAAAACATAGCGAAAGACTCGCTGAGGATGGCCATCATGGTGCAGGTACGTAGCGAGCGTCTGGAGTCCATCTGGAGAGACCTGCGCTGCTAGCTAGCTTACCACCACTCCGCTATATCCTGCAAATTAGATGGCGTGTTCTGCGAATATAGCGACTATTATCCAGCCCACTGGCGTGTGATAATGTGTAGTTTATGGTGTGGTTTCAGTTGTGTCAGCTCAGGCCCTCGTTAGCATTTAAATGGCTGACATTGTCTGTTGAGTCTTGTTCACAAAGAGCCGTTGAGCCCTCCTCAGTGATGCCTCCCACCATCTATGAAAGTGAAATTCACCACCACGTTTTTTCACGCGTGCTTGGGCTGTAGTTTGGAAATATAGGCGTGCGAAAAATGTGTTGGCGTGTCAAAAATCACAGCAGCAGCATCACCGCGGCCACCACAATGTAAAGTGTGTCTGCTGCCCCACAGAGAATTAATTAACTAAGAGGCTCACAGAAACCTGCACAGACTGAGCCTCCTTACTCATGGCCTGTGGAGCAGCTCCAGATCTCCAATTACTTGTCTTTTTCCACTGTGAAGGCCAATAAAACTGGATCAATATGTTTTACGTTAAAGCAGCAGGGGGGCACATGTTTATGACACTTTAATGAATGACCATATTTGAATAAGCCACACTTATCTTATATTCATGTGTCAGTGCCAGAGGAGCTTTTATTTATGGTCCTGATTAAACTGCTCTAATCTGGTATCTGGTTGTTTTGATAGTACTGTGCTTACAGTTCCAAAAATAGCATTGCTATAGTGACATTGTTAGCATTTGGACATAACTTATTAAACATGCCATAAAGGCTGCAAATGATTGATATTTCCATTGTTGGTTATTTTCTTGATTAAAGGTGCACTATGTAGATTTTGGGAAGACATTTTAATCAAAAGAGAAAGATCATTGTTGACTTGTTGACTGATGTTGTTTCTATGCCTAACCAAACTGTATAAACAACTTCATTGTTGGCATTAAACTGAATAAACAAACTGACCTTTAAAGGACAACACAACTTCATACTGTTTCACTTTGTTTACATGTGGCGGACCCTGCCACCTTTCTAGCTTCAAACAGTATTCTGGGGATCTTATTTTCCTCTGATAACAGCTGGTTTATTAAGAAAAAAAAATCTCAGTCTGTATTATTACCTCATTAATAATGTAAAGATAAACATTCTGAGTTTGAAATTTCTTCTTCAAAACTACATATTGCCCCTTTAATCTATTTGTTATTCTGTATAATGTCAGAAAACTGTGAAAATGTTGAGCAGTGTTTTCTCAAAGACCAAGATAATGTCCTCTCATGTCTTGTTTTGTCCACAACCCAAAGATATTCAGATTACGGTCATAGAGGTGTCAAAAACCAAAACGTATTCACATTTAAAAGGCAGGAATCAGATAATTTTTACTTTTTTAATTGAAATAAATACTCAAACCAATTAATCAGTTATTCATTATTAAAATAGTTGGTGAATTAATTTAATCATTTGATAGTTGTAGCTCTATAAGATATTACAACAAAAACCTTGCTTCCAAAAATACAAGCTTCTTTTTCTAGTTACCTAACCATTAAACATGAAGGGCGCTGTATTACAAAGAATATTCCTTAATAATAACAATAATGAGCATCTTAACCTGCTTGGTCTATATTAAATCAGTGTACCTTTACGTAACTGCGCAAACAACAATCTTTGAATAAGTAAATTCTCACTCACATAATGTTACTCACTATAGTTGTTTTTTATGAGACAGTATATTTGTATATCAGTCCTTATACATAAGGAATAATCAGCTCTTGAGTTCCACAAAGATGTCACCTGAAATCTTTTTTATTTGAATAAAAGTAAATGGGTCAATAAAAATGCAGGAATTTTCTCTAAAAAAATGTAAAAAGTAATGCTCTTTCTTATGAGCTGCAGTTAGGACAGATTCATTTGTCCATTTTACAGCAGGTCATCCTATATTCTCTGTAAACAGACAACATAATAAATATCTTCTGTTTGTTCTTTGTTCTCGGCAGTCACCCATGTTTGATGGGAAAGTCCCCCACTGGCACCACTTCTCCTGCTTCTGGCAGAGAGCAGCAGCTCAGTCCACTGCTGATATCGGAGGGTTTTCTGACCTCCGCTGGGACGACCAGGAGAAGGTCAAAAAAGCTATCGAAAGTGGTGGAGCAACAGGAGGCGAGTACCCGACTTTTCAGCATTTCATTCACATGCATTCGCATTCATTCATTCACATGGTAAAATATTCTATTGCCATACATGACATGTGCAGTAACAATGTGCCTTCACAATGTCAAGAGCATAGAGGAAATGATGGTGATGATGGAGCCATGATAATGATGATAACCTCTAGCTTTTAGTTCCTTAGTTTGGCAGCTCAATCTCTTATATTCAGGTAAACATAGCTTATACTAATTTACTTTGAACATAGAGACATCTCTGTAAGCTGTACTGTCTCACAGAGGTTTGACATATATTTCCTTTTTGGTCACCACACCTGGTGTTTATATAAAGTGTGTATACATTTTCACGTGTTAAAATTAACATTCTGTTGTTCTGGTTAATATTATTTATACTCACAAATCTTGCTCATTATCAATGAATCTGCTGTTGATTTTCACAAATAATCAATTAATAGTTTAGGCTATACATTTTCTTTTTTAAACAAGAAAGAAAAATGCTCATCCCAATTTCTTTCCATTTACTACCATAACATTTTTGCTTGGAAAATCTGAAAAAGATTGTCAAATTAACCCACTAATTGTTGCAGCGCTTTGTGTTTACTTTTGGTTGACATGAAAATGACAGTTGGATTACTTTTTTGTAGGAAAAGGCGAACAGAAGGGTGGAGCTAAGGGAGAGAAGACGCTGAACGACTTTGCGGTTGAATATGCAAAGTCAAACCGCAGCACATGCAAAGGCTGTGAGCAGAAAATAGAAAAGGTGAGCAGCCACATTCTTTCACACACAAGAAAACTATTCAGATGTAACATTACAAGTAACTAATACAAATACTATCAGTGTTTTAAAGCTGACATCCTCTGGCCTGTCTTTTAGGATCAGATCCGTGTATCCAAGAAAACTGTGGACCCAGAGAAGCCTCAGCTGGGTTTGATCGACCGTTGGTACCACACGGCCTGTTTCGTGAGCCGCAGGGAGGAACTGGTCTTCAGGCCTGAATACAACGCCGCCCAGCTGAAGGGTTTCAACGCACTACGGGCAGAAGACAAGGAGGAACTCAAGAAGAGGCTCCCCGCTGTCAAAACTGAAGGGTGAGACAAAGAAGAGGCGATGAAACGCTTTTGTGCGGGTTGGGTACTAATATTAGCATTCTCTATCATCACCGCTGGCTACATTTGAAGCCTCTCTGTCGCCCACCGCCCTGCAACACAAGAAAATAGCTTTGAAGGTGTCCCTGAAAGCCGTCATTGTGTATGCATAGAGAAACGGGTTGACAGCAGAGTTGGCGTGTGACAGGATGATGGCAGTAAGCAGCAGCTCAAACGGCACGGGGCAGTGCGGGCAGAGCAGCAGGAAGCAGTTGATTATGTGGAGCGGGATCCAGCAGATCGTGAAGAGGAACAGAACAAGAAAAAGCGACGTAGCAGTCTTCATCTCCCGACGCATGCTGGCTGCAGCCTTCATCTGTCCCTCCCCTCTGCCTCTCTGCTCAGACGCAATGCGCCTCACCTGCCGCTTCACCGTGACAAAAATTTGGGCGTAAATGAGGAACATGATTACCAAGGGTGTCAGCACACAAGCAAAGAAGTTGAAATAGACCATATAGGTCATGTCCACAACCAAGACAAAGAAGCAGTAGCCGGAATCGGGCGGTGTCTTGTGCCAGCCCATGAGAGGAACAAGCCCGATGAGAAAGGCCAGCAGCCACATAGTCAGGATCACCAACACAGCGTTTCGAGACGTCATCAGGACCTGGTAGCGGAAGGGCATGAAGATGGCCACGTAGCGCTCCACAGCCACCGCCAGCAGGCTGAAAATGGAGCTCTGGGTGAACATGATTAAGACACTCAGCATGAGCAGACACAGGTAGAGGTTGTGACGAGGCAAACCGACGTCGGTCAGGATGGCACAGGGGATGGCAATGGTTCCCACACAGATGTCTGCAACCGCGAGCGAGACCAAGAAGTAGTTGGTGACAGTGCGCAACTTGCGGTTGAGGCCCACAGCAACGCAGACGAGTACGTTGCCGATGGTGGAGAGAAAGGCAATAACGAGCTCAGCAGTCATGTACCCCACATTAGGGGAAATTACAATGCCACCAGATGGAGGCAGGGGGGAGAAAGGAGTGGAGTAGTTCAAAAGAGAAGAGAATGGAGGGGATGAGTTTCTAGTGTAGAGGTTCAACATTGCAGTGCTGTTCTCCATGGTTGACCTAAAGAGAGAAAAAAACAAAGTTACAGGTCAAGATTAACTGCTCAGTAGGGTGATAAAGTGCAAGAAAGGAGTAAAATTACTCACCAATCTACTGAAGTACAGTTCTGTTTGAACTGTTTGTGTTATCAATCAAGATACGAAGGAATCAATCGCCATTATTTTGCCAGCAGCCATCCTCACACTGCCCACCTTCTTCACATTGAAGATCACATGCACTCGGACAATCTGATGGTTGCGGTTTTATAGAATTCCCTTTTTCCCCCTTGATGTCAGTTGTTGTCTGATTAGAGATGTTTGTCTTTGTTTTTTCACTCCAGAGGGTCAGAAAGAAGCTCTGCTACAGGATGGTCATTAACTGATATGTGTTTGGCCTCATGGGAATGCAATTAAATATGTCTTGTCAGAACAGCGTTGATGATATTGGCCTCGACACCTGGGATTGTGGGGACATGTACCTGCTTGTTTCCATTAACTGATGGGACCCTAATGAATGTGTCTAATGAATAAAGGTGTCACACTCAGGCTTGTGTGGCTTTTTTCCAGGATCCCTTTTGGCCTCATTTAGGAAGTTAATTTGGATGTTTTTCATCCTCTTATTTGTGCCTTATTAAGAAAACAAAACAACAAATGTTTGAACTTTGAACATTGTTCTCGCTTCTGTTTTGCTATTCAGGAAGCGTAAAGCTGATGAGGTGGATGGAGTGTCAAAGAAACAGAAGAAGGAGGAAGAGGATGAGAAGAAAAAACTGGAGGAGCAGTTGAAGGTACAGTTATAACGTTAGTTGCTTTTTTGGAATAAAAATCACATAATGATTGGTAGTTATTTATTTAATATGTTGCTCTCTTTTTATTTTTGTGCATCTGCAGAACCAAAGTCAGCTGATTTGGGGAATCAAGGACAAACTGAAGAAGTTTTGTTCAACCAACGACATGAAGGAGCTGTTGATTGCAAACAGCCAGGAGGTTCCCTCTGGAGAATCTAATGTAAGAGATGCTCACCTTGATTCACGCTGACTGCATTCAGAATTATTTGAAAGTGGTGGATGTGGTTATTTATTCTTTTTTATTGATGTAATATAACATGACATGGCAGTAATATTTTGCATCAATAAACCATTTTTTTGTTTATTACTGATTGGTAAAATGTCTTATTAGTTACTAGTTACTGTTCAATGACCAGAATGCATCTGTGGTTTGATCGACAGGTGGTTGACTGTCTGGCCGACGGCATGGCTTTTGGTGCTCTTGAGCCCTGCAAGGAGTGCCAGGGTCAGCTGGTGTTCAAAGGTGATGCTTATTACTGCACGGGCGACATCTCAGCCTGGACAAAGTGTGTGTTCAAAACCCCAACACCCGTACGTAAAGACTGGGTCACCCCAAAGGTAGGTCACCTCATTTCAAGGCTCCCGTTGGTTCTTTATTTAGTAGGATTTTCTGTGCTAAAACACGAGGTGGTGGATAGAAATAGAACATCCATACAAAGACAAAGAAAAATGACACACTTAAAATATTCTGGTTTTATCATTTTAGGAATTCCATGAAGTTCCCTTCCTGAAAAAATTTAAGTTCAAGAGACAGAACAGGCTTTATCCAAAAGAGGCTCCCGCCCAAACTCCTAAAGCAGTCAAAGCAGAGCCTTTGGCAAGTGCATCCAGTGCCCCGCTAGAGCGACCGCCAGAGGGCGCAACCCCAGGTGAGTGAAGATACATGGAGTAAGATAATCAGAATGACTTCATACTTTGGTATTAGTTTATAATTTTGTAAAATCTTTGTCCATAGACAAACCTCTCACTGGTATGAAACTGATAGCTGTGGGAAAGCTGAGTAAGAACAAGGACGATCTAAAGGCTGCTGTGGAGGAGCTGGGCGGAAAGATTACCAACACGGCCAATAAGGCTTCTCTTTGCTTCAGCACCAAGAGTGAGTAACCAATCAAAAACTGAAGCATTACAATACATGGGCCCCCAGTTCCTTTCATTGAATTGTATTTGTCTTCTTTATAACGTGTGATGCAACGTTTTCACAGAGGAGGTAGAGAAGATGACTAAGAAAATGGAGGAAGTGAGGGATGCCGGCGTTCGGGTGGTCTCTGAAGATTTCCTCACAGACATCAAGTCGTCGGGTAAAGCCATGCAGGAGCTGGTCTCCCTGCACGCTATCTCACCCTGGGGCGCAGAGGTCAAAGTGGAGGCTCAAGCGCCGTCCGTGGCCTCCAAGTCGGGAACACCGGCTGCGAAGAGCACAGGCAGGGTGAAGGAGGAGGAAGGTAAAGGATGTTTGTTTCCTTTCTTAATGTGTTAAAAGATGTTTGTGTAAACGTTGGGCCACGATTCATAGGACCGGTTCCTTGGTGTGTATTTATAGATAATTGCATCTGTACTATTACAGGCAGTAGCAAAGCCAAGAAGATGAAGCTCACCGTGAAAGGAGGAGCTGCTGTCGATCCAGATTCAGGTACCTACCTGCATGGATTTCTTTTTTTTCATTTCTGTGCCTTTTTTCAGCCTTGACTGATGATTTAAATTTTTGTTAGGTCTGGAGAACAGCGCTCATGTCCTGGAGCAGAGTGGGAAGATGTACAGTGCAACGCTCGGTCTTGTGGACATTGTCAGAGGAACTAACTCGTACTATAAACTTCAGCTGCTAGAGGATGATGTACAGAAACGGTAGGTGTTGCACAGAAAAGTCATTGTACTGTTTTTTTAACAGTACAATGAGATACAGTAAGAGTTTATTTGAAAGTATTTCCAAGTTAGTTAGACGTGAGGTTCTCTTACACTACAAAGTGCCCCTTTTAATAAGACATTCGATAGTCTCAGGTTGTTAGCTACACTGAAGCCCTACTGTTTTTGTCTAAAATAATATTTATTGTGTTGAAATAACCATTCTAACTCCAATATGTTTTACACTTGCTCTTTTTTTTGTGCAGGTATTGGGTGTTCAGGTCATGGGGCAGAGTGGGCACCACTATCGGAGGCAACAAACTGGACAAGTTCCATGACAAGAACTCAGCCATGGACAACTTCCTGGGTGTCTACAAAGAGAAGACGGGCAACAATTGGAGCTCCTCCAACTTCACCAAATATCCTAATAAATTCTACCCCCTGGAGATTGACTACGGACAGGTAAACACAGCACACACTCAAACATACACACACACACACACACACACACACACACACACACACACACACACACACACACACACACACACACACACACACAATGCTAGAAGGGAGATTTCCTCCAATATGTTTTCTGTATCTGAATGTGGTGTTCATGTTGACATTACAGGATGAGGAGGCAGTGAAGAGGCTGACAGCCACCGCTGGCACCAAATCTAAACTGGCCAAACCTGTCCAGGAGCTGATCAAGACTATCTTTGATGTAGAGAGCATGAAGAAGGCCATGGTAGAGTTTGAGGTAAGAATTGTGATGCACACGTGAGAAAGAACTAGAAAAAAAACTAGTGTAGAGACACTGCAATGTAAAAGAAAATTCCACATATCAATCTTAATAGAACATTGTATGTTGTTTTCTGTATGAAGCACATCTGTGAATACCTTATCTGTCCTTTTCAGATTGACCTCCAGAAGATGCCCCTCGGAAAACTGAGCAAGAGGCAGATCCAGAGTGCCTACGCGCTCCTAACTGAAGTTCAGCAGGTCAGTATCCGACACGCAGTTGTCTCACTACTCAGTTTTCTGGAATTCCTCTTTGTGCCCTCAGTCCCTTTAGTTCATATAGATTTGTGACATAACTACAAGTAGTTCCCCTGTGCTAGTGGTGGTGCCACAGTTTTTAGCAACAAGATCTTTTTATTAATCTTTTTTTTTTTTAATCCATAGGCTGTGTCAGATTCTCAGCCTGATTCTCAGATACTGGATCTCTCCAATCGCTTCTACACACTAATCCCTCACGACTTTGGTATGAAGAAACCTCCGCTGCTCAACAATCTGGACTACATTCAAGTGAGGACACAAATACAGTACCTTGCTGTACTATTAAGTCTTGTTTTTATCAAATGGATCTGATTACATTCATATATGTCACTGTTCAGGCTAAAGTTCAGATGCTGGACAACCTGTTGGATATTGAAGTGGCCTACAGCCTGCTGAGAGGAGGCGCCCAGGACAACGAGAGTGATCCCATCGACATTAACTACGAGAAACTCAAAACCAAGATCGAGGTGAGGAGTCTTAGACAGTGTGGAAAGATTGTTTTTTGTTTCTAAATCGAGAGATCACAGTATGTTTTAAATGTGTTCCTTTACAGGTTGTTGACAAGACAACAGATGAGGCTCAGATCATTATGCAATATGTTAAGAACACCCACGCTGCTACACACAACACTTACACACTGGAAGTGCAAGAAGTAAGTGATTTTTGGGAAAAGTAGTTTTAATATGAAACCATATGTCTTTGCTTCTAATTACTGATTCTATCACAAAATGTATGTGAGCTCTTTGTTATCCAGCATGATTCACCATCTAATTTTTTCACATATTCTAGATCTTCAAAATTTCCCGAGAGGGAGAGCGCCAGAGGTACCGTCCCTTCGAGGAGCTACACAATCGCCAGCTGCTGTGGCACGGTTCACGCGCCACCAACTACGCTGGTATCTTGTCTCAGGGTCTTCGCATTGCCCCTCCAGAGGCCCCAGTGGTGAGTTGTCGCTAGCGTGCAACCATAAGCTGCACTTCACCCATATTCTGAATTGTTTTAAATTGATATTCCTCATTTTCAGCCCTGTGTTACATACTTTTCTTCATTTTTCTGTAGACCGGTTACATGTTCGGCAAAGGTGTGTACTTTGCTGACATGGTGTCAAAGAGTGCAAACTACTGTCACACCTCCCAGTCGGACCCTGTTGGCCTCCTTCTGCTGGCTGAGGTTGCTCTCGGCAACATGTAAGTGACCTACTACGCTCTTTCAAAAAATTGCCTAAACATCAACCTTTTCTTGTGCTTCATAAGTATATGACGATAATGTTTTTTAATGTCAAAAAAAATGTATGCAGGCATGAATTAAAGAAGGCCTCCCACATTACAAAACTACCCAAGGGCAAGCACAGCGTTAAAGGTGAGAAAACGTCATGGATCACTGCACATTTTTATAGGATTTGAATTTTATTTTATTTCACTACTGTGTGAGAAAGGTGGTGACATTATCATATTGTGTTTAAAATTGAAATGAGAAGAATGGATCTCTACACCACCAGTCCAGGTTATTAAACAGTAATCTCCTATCTCTTAATGAGAAAGTGATATTATCTTGAAACCTGAATTATTTTAATACATTATTCAAATATAATCACCCATGTACTGTTGGAACACTGTTTTGGCATAGAAATATTTGCTTGCAGTTTGTAACTTAGCTGGTTTATGTATCGTATTTTGTTGAATATTTTGACATGCTGACAGTTGGTAACTCAAGTGCATATACTACATGGGAGTTTGGTTTGTGTTCTGCTTCAAACTTTCATTCATTCACTTTTTTTCCTCTTGCAGGTGTGGGGAGAACTGCTCCTGATCCAAGCGCCTCTGTCACTTTAGACGGGGTGCAAGTGCCTCTGGGCAAAGGAGCCCACACTAACATTGATGACACAAGTCTACTGTACAACGAGTATCCTTTAACACTAATCAGCTGGTTTATGAATTTGATGATAATTTTGCCGAATCATCCAACATGTTTCCAGCTCTTCTATATAATTGGTTATTTAGTAGTTAGTAGAAAAGGGCAGAGTCAAGACTTCCTCAGTACATATTTCATCGCTATAAACAGATATACTGATAAAAGAGATAAGGGACAAGATTTTGGTATCAGAAGCGTTCTGGTTTTTGCTTCAACAGGCTTTGGTTGCATGCAGGTAAAACGGCCTGTGTGGAGAGCAAAAGAGGCCAAGCGCATTGGCTAAATACAATCGAGGGACCCATCATTTGATGATGACTTAGATTTTTTTGTTGTTGTTAACTTATCTGGATTCATATGCAGATCTATATTGTAGAGAAATGTTGTTTCTTGCATTTTAAGGCTCTAATCAGACTGTAAACAGTTACTGGCGCACAACAGAATCCCCAAAAATTGCTGTCAGAGGCTGAATACTCTTCAGAAAATAGCTGATGTGTTCCAAGATTGGTACATATTGTGCCAACTGAATAAACACTTTTATTTAACTCTATATTGTATAACATGATATTTAGCCTGAGTTTAAAACAATGCACCTGGATAGCTATGAGTAGGTCTGTGGTAATATTCATCATAGTTTATCTGTGAGAGGTTTTCTTTTCCAACCTTCAGATCCTGAGGTAAATCACTAACTGTGACATAAAATTAGCTTTTTTGACAACATCAGACACATAAACCATTGACTTGCTGACTCAGTTTGGTGGTAGCCACTGACTCAGTTTAAAATTGGGAATTGAAACTTCTCTGTTAATCGTGTACTTGTCATAACAAAGTCCTTTCGCTGCAGGGCCATTAATGTATGATCTCTTGCCATGGATAATCTGTTTCTGTCCCTGAATTTTCGCCTTACTTTGTTGTGTTGGTCAAATTGTCTTGTAGTCTTCCTTAACCACTGCTCCTCCAGATACATCGTGTACGATGTAGCCCAGGTAAACCTGAAGTATCTCCTGAAGACCAAGTTTAACTACCAGACGTCCCTGTGGTGAGAGGGACCCCTTCCGAACCCTCTTCAGTGAAAACAAAGACCACTGTTGCCTCCAAATGCCACTGCTTCATTCTCCGCAACAGAAGATGTTTGGCAACGGAGCTTATGCTATACCATGCTTTACAATGGTCATTGGAAATCTCTAGTCACTTTATTGCTTTTTCATCAGGTTTTCTAGCTGCCAGCCTTCCTTAGTGATGCATTAGGTACTTAAAATACCTACTTCAGATTTGCTCAGAAGACAGACACAGAACACAGTTCAATATTGTGGTTGGAGCACGGTGCATATTACATAGAAAGGTCTGTGGTTTGGAAATGGACATCGGAAAATGTAGTTTTCTGTCTCACGTGGTCATCTCGACTTTCAGAAGGATCCTATTTCTTCATTCTTTAATAAACATGTAGTCAATAAGGAATAGAACTGCTACGTTAGGAAGAGTTTCAAGTTAGGAACAACCAGTCTACAGACATATACAAACCGATGTTCCCCAGTAAAACAGCCACTAAAATAAACATTTTGTAGACTGTTGGGTTCAAAGATACTGTACAAGGTTTGACATGTATATATTTGTTTTGTTGTTTGTCTCTCAAGCTTTCTTCCTTTCTGAAACTGAAAAAAATAAACAATGTGGTTAGTGTTGACGCCAAGAATTCTGTAAAAGAAACAACTGCCATGGTATGTGGTACACTTTTTTTTAGTGTTTTTCTTGCTTACCTCCAAACATAATAAAACATTGAGTACTCAAAAATATCATGCCTTGTCTGTTTTTTTTAAAAAAATCACTTTATTTTCCTGTGCTCGGTGTTCGATAGACCTTTGCACACTTTCTTTTCAAAGAGATATTTCATTTAATTCCTTTTGATGGCTTTCTCTCAGGCAAAATTCAGGGTCAGTTTCTCAAAAGTACTTCAGTAGGCATGAGAGGAATTCATCAGAGTGGTTATGTGGGCTTGAAGTTGGATGTTGTGAGGCATTTGCACAGAGCTCAGTAATTGTAGTTGACCCAATTCCCCATTTTGAAAGGATCTTGTTATTTTCATGAAAGCCATTTATACACTCTATGTTGCTTTGTGGTGCTGAACATAACTCCAGATGACATCCTTTTCCCCCCCAACAATGAATTACATTAAAGAAACCCTCTGAGAGAGTAGCTGGAGAAGAAGTGCTGTGTTGAACAATGGAGGGATGCTGAGTGGCTTACAGTATTGCTTATTAAACGGTTTTCCTTTAATTTAACGTTTTAAATGACAAGTTGAATATATATATATAACGTGGAAACGATTTTGTGCATGCATATATAATCCAAAGTGAGTGTGAGTGTAAATTATAGCAGTTTTATTTCTTAAATCGCCCTCCAGTTAGCGTCCCGACCCAGAATGCATTTTGACAAGGTCTTTGAAAAAGCGGCGCGGCTAATTCAAGATGGCGGAGATGGACCAGCTGTTAGACGAGAGTGAGTAACAACACAAATTGAAGGAGTTTTGCAATGTAAACACGCAGCGGCCCAGTTGTGATAAAATAAACATTCGTGGATAAACCGTTATCGTTGTCCATGGAATGAATATCGTATGTTTTGAGCAGAGTCCATAAAGTCATTTTTTTAGACGCAAAGAGATACCGGTCTGTCCAAGTCGGCTAACGCTTGTTAGCACGAGAGGCTAACCATGGCTAATGTTGGAGTTGAGCAAGTTACTTTAGCTCAACTGGGTAAACAAATAACGTTAGCTTAGCTGTGAGCTAACGTCCACTAGCATTGGATCATACGCAGCATTAACAAAAGGAGTCCCATAACGTCTTTATTGCCAAAGTTCACATGCTAGCTACTAGCTATCTGTTTTGCTGGGCATATTTAACTAGTCTTCCGTGACACCTTCCTTGTATTCAACGTTCGTTAGCGCTGGTGAACGTTACATGGTAACGCGTTTGTTATATTTTGATAAGCTGGTGAAGGGAAACTAGCTAACTTTTTGCCTGTTCACAGCTGAAATTTGTCATTTCAGTCGATGTGAACGTTGCTAATGTAACTCAATATTATCTCCGGGTTGTAACCTAGTGTAACGTTAGCTTGTGTAGCTCGTTTCGTTGACACGCTCTGTCCAGCTGATGTTACGTCTATGCTTGACAGCTCAAATTGGGGGTTAAGGCCTAACTGACTGCGCTAGCTTCATCTAACTTAAGTGAATCTGTCTGTATGTTGTCAGTGTTTAAAGGGCAGTGTCGTAAGCGTCGGCAACTTGCAGGTGTTTTCCTTTTTAGGGCTAAAATAGGCATATTATAATTACTCAAAACGAAAGAGGATTTGTTTTTTGATACTGTATATTGATGTAGCACAATTTGTTCTCTTTCCCAGGCTCCTCAGCAGAGGCTCTTGTCAGTCTGAAAGGTATGTGGGCTGTATTTTTAGCTGTCTGTCTTTCTGTACATTTGTTCTTGGCACCATGTGTGGGTATATTGGGAACTACTGGAAACTGGAGTCAAATTCCTTGTACGTCAAAAACATACATGGCCAATGCAGGATTCTCTGATTGGATCTTTCCTACATGTAGCTTACACACTTGTAATGTTTCCTGATTAAAAGAGTAAAAGTGTTCAAATCTGATGAATGGCAGGTTTACAGTGACAAACCACACTATCTTACATTTGTGTCTGATGTCGCCTGGGACCCAGTGGAACTAATTATCCTATTTTTGCTTCTCATGCAGTTTTGTCCCCATATTGGAAAAATATTTATTTTAAAGACTTTATATGTCTATTAACTTTTCCAGTCTCTTTTGTAAGTGGAAAATTAATTGACATCTTCTGACATATGATAATAAGTATGTCTCAATGGGGTCTCATATCTGGTATTATTACACCGTCTTAAATAAAAAAAAATTTTTTTTTTAATTTTTTTTATAATAGAAGGGAGTTTGTCCAACACTCTTAATGAAAAGAACAGCTTTCCAAGAGCTCACAACACCAGGGGACGACATTCCTCCCTCACGATGGACACGGTAAGAGACATGGCATTAGTTTGTCAGTCTTAAAACATACACATAATGTGAATGCAAAGCTCAAAAGCAATAAAGGTCATTGAATACGATGCAACAAAGGTCGACACATACCTCACACAAACTACCATCCTGTGGATTTGACGAAACTCAGATGTGTTGATCAAAACTGCAGGCAAACATGACTTACATCACAAAGTAGTATTTCCAGGGTTATTGTTTCGACTTGCATTTTATGATTGATTTGAAAGTGTTGTTGTTTATTATATAGTTAGTGTATGTTGATGATTTTATCAGCCACACATAATTGTTTTCTTCGCAACTATCTTTTCCAGCTGAACAGTTTAATAAATTGCTTCATTAAGCTTTTTTCACTCCAGTGTAAATTGGAAATGCAGATTTGGCGTGATTTTTTTTTTTCCCTTTTGACCCAAAAAAAAAGTAGAGGGCAGTATTTTGAATGTAATTTGCAAAACTCAACTGAGATTGAGGAGAATATTTTCATTTTTACAGTTCCTACTTGCACATTATGCTCTTTCTGTGTGGTTAAGCTGAGTACTCTCATATTAAAAAAACAAATATTGTTTGAACACGTTTGCTTGAATACATACAGAGTACTTTATACTATTGCCTCAATCTAGTGCTGTAGTATCTGCAGGGCTGCATCTTCCCCGCTCCCCTGTTGCCCATTAAGTCAATTTTCTCTAGATAAATGCACACAAATATTTGTGCCTTGAGCGTTATTGGCACTTTTTCAACACCTGTCCATAATTGTCCTTCCAGCCCACACGGAGCTCAAAAAGGAGCCGTTTGTTTCGGGACGAAGATGAGCAGCCCCAGCAGCGTCTCCCTTCCAGATCTCCTCGGAGGAGCCAAAGGGTCAGCACCACACCACAGGTAAAGACGACTCACCGTGAAAGTGATTCTTAGTGAAAAGTTAAAATCATTTGGTCCATCCTACTCTCAAGAACTTTTAAGGATGGTGTAGAAAGTTGGGAGAGTAAATATTTAGTAGACGGTATTTCTCCATGGAGCTTGTTCTGGTTCCTGAAGTCGCCTTGTGATTGGCCCTGAGCTGTGTGGGGGTGTAGGTGCTCTCCAAGACGTATTCGACAGCGAGGTGAACTTGTCACTGTGCCTACCTGTGCTGCAGCATCAGTTTACTATTTTATATGTAGTTCCTTTCTTAAGCAAAAACAAAATAGTATCGCCTGATTAGTTTAGCCATCACAAGCAAAAGAAGAGAGAGCTGGTAATTTAAGTCCTCCATCACATTTTTATAATGTTATATTCTTTTCTAAGATAAAGCAAACAGCTGTAAAATCTGCCCTATACAGCCTGCACAAATCTGTCCTCTATGTCATCCAACTAATTCTGGTTACATCTTTTACCATCCACCGTTTCCATGCGATATTAAAACCAGTCCACTTAAAAAAAAAAACAGCTCTGGAGAAGTCTATGTCATGATGTTGAGAGGTTGTTTGTTGTTTCTAATCAACTAGAAGTAGAAAGTCAATAGCTACATTCATTATCTATGTGGCCATGTCAATTAGCTGTTTTTTCAGTAAGGCTTGAAAACTTCAACACGCACAGTGAGGCTGCAATAGATTTGCACTTTGTTATAGAAAACCATTTGGAAGCAACACATGGGTTCCTTTGTCTTTTTATGCTAGATCTTCTTGTGGTTTGCTTGTCATACACTTTTCATCTAAAGCAACAGCTCACAGCTAGTGTTTTGTTTGTATTATCAATAGTTGTTTTCTTTTCTTTCTTTTTTTTTTTCAAAGAAAATTATCAGAGAAGGCTGCTGCTAAGTTGTTAGATTAAAGTATTAGACTGTGGAGTAAAACTTGCCTCCTTACTGCTGCCTTTTCTTTGTTAAACAGAAGCTACAAAGCCAATGAGGTAACAAGCCTTTTCCAAAAAAGTGCTTTCTCACCAGTTGCCTGCTTCACCACACAAATGTATTATGAGAATGTCTTAGCTTTGTTGTCGGAACAAGATGTTACGGCTGTACCCATGAGTGAATCATTTGTGGGAAACCTTTATAGCTGCTGGGCTTGCCGGAGGAATGAATAAGAATTGGTTTAGGGTGGCCTTACTTGAGCCACTTGTTCACTTTATTTAGTTATTTTCAGAATACTGATTTGCCTGTTTATGAAGTATTTGTTGTTTTCCATGTTTTTCTTGACAGAAATTTTCAAACGTGGTCACACCAGATAAAAAGGCATCCCAGAAAATAGGGCTGAGATTAAGAAACCTTCTTAAGCTACCCAAAGCTCACAAATGGTGCATCTATGAATGGTTCTATTCCAATATTGACAGGTAAATATTCACTTTCACCTAAAAAGACAGTAACTATTAATAATGATTAACTGTACTCAATTCAGATATACTTTAAGAATGATAAAACATTTTGGATCATCCATAATTACGTTGACAAATAATCTTCAAGAAAAGATTTTTAAGTATATATTTTTTTCTTTTCCAGGCCTCTCTTTGAGGGCGACAATGAATTCTGCCTGTGTCTCAAGGAGTCTTTCCCAAACCTGAAAACAAGAAAGTTGACAAGGGTTGAGTGGGGAACCATCAGGAGACTGATGGGGAAACCTCGACGGTATGCTTCAATCTTTAACTTTCGTTGCCTCTACACACCATTTTCAGTCATTTAGTCTTCATTTTTGTCTGACCTTTTAAAGTCTGTGAAATTGTTTTCTTTTTTTCTTTTTATAACTACGCCTCAAACAAAATAATATGCTTTGTTGTCCCATTCAGGTGTTCGTCTGCATTCTTTGCTGAGGAGCGGACGGCGTTGAGGCAGAAGAGGCAGAAGATGCGCCTGCTGCAGCAAGGAAAAATGTCTGATGTGTCAAATTGCAAAGACCTTCCAGATGAAATCCCCCTGAGACTCAATATAGGAACAAAAGTCACTGGTAAGATAAATGGAATGAAAACACATTACTGTCAGCAGTTACAACAGCCAGACAAATGATCTGTAAAGCTATCCAGTTTCAGCTTTTGCTTTATGTCCTGTCAAAAGTGCAGGAGTCAGAAACAATTCTTTTGACTATAACTATGTATCGATCAAATAAGAGCCTTGTTAAGAGTCAAAGACCATAAATACATTATATTATGTGTAAACTGATAGCCGTGGAAACCCAATAACCCACAGGTAAGGATGTTCCAGAACATTTTACCAGTTTCTATTCTCATTTTGTATCCTTTTTGTTCAACAGCTCGACTCCGAGGCGTCCATGATGGCTTGTTCACAGGGCAGATCGATGCTGTGGACACCAGCGCTGCCACCTATCGCGTCACTTTTGACCGCAGTGGCCTGGGAACACACACTGTGCCTGACTTTGAAGTCCTGGTAAAAAATAAAAGCTTCTGTCTTTATTTTTACAATACATATTATATCATAAATTATAGGACAGTCTCTTTAACAATTGCTGAGTACGAAATATATCAAAGTACCAAGATGAACAGCTGATGTACTGAAGGAATTTATGATGCATCCGGTGATGTTTTCCAGAGCAATGAGCCCAATGAGACCATGCCCATTTCAGCTTTTGCCCAAAAGCATCGGACGACACGCTACATGCAGAACCTCATGACTCCGCCTAGAGGGCCTTACCCGTCCGCTACCACTCCTGTCCTCATGGTACTGTCAACATAAATCCAATGACAGATGTGTCTGTGTCTGTCATCACACTGTCAATATTTAACCATTGGGCATCACACTGCAACTACAGAAGAAGTCTGTAGAATGATTGCAGATCTCTTCCAGTAGATTATGAAGAAAAATGACTTCATTGTCTGTTTTTTGTGTTTTTTCCTGTAATTATAGGACAATGACCCTCTCATCAACCAATCACCATGGAGGAACAAACTACCAGGTGCTGAGGGAGATACTCTGGGAGGATTTCCTGTCAAGTTCCTTGTCCAAGTGGTAAATACTTCCTGTTAAACATGAAAATCTCACATCCTAAAACTTTGTAAGACTTCATCCTAACACATTCTTTGTCTATTTTTTTCCCTGTGACTAGACAAGACTGTCCAAGATCCTCATGATCAAGAAGGAGCACATCAAGCACTTGAAAGAAATGAACACAGAGGCAGAGAAAATGGTACGATCAACATCATTTAAAAATAGAAGTTGCTTCAAGACCTATGAAATGTTTCTCAGATGCATTCATCCAGCCTAACTGAAACTATGATTGTTTGTGTTCAGAAGTCGTACTCGATGCCTATTGACCTCGACTTCCAGAAGCGATATGCTACCACAGTGCTTGAGCTCGAGCAGCTCAATAAAGATCTCAACAAGGTGCTTCATGAAGTTCAGCAGTTCTGCTGTGATGTAAGTCAATAGATGCACTTCAGTTCCATCAATAATTATTACCCCTGTTGAGTTGAGTACAAGAAAAAAAACTGAAATTTCATGACTTGTTTAGTTATTTCTAGCAGCTCATTTCCTACTCGGTCTTAACCATTCTGAAGAAAAATAAAATGAACAGAGCAATGACTAAGATGTGAATCACTCAATGTGTCCTTCCAGCTTGCTCCAGATCAGGGCATGGTTCCAGCTGACCACCCCACAGAGCTGCGGCGGCGTTGCGAAGAAGAGGCCCAGCAGATGGTGCAGCTGAGCAACTCGACGAAGGACGGACAGCAGAGTGTGACCAACCCCAGCCTCACACACCTCATCTCCCGACTCACGGCCCTGCTGCTACAGATAAAGGTAGAGGATGAATATAAGTTCAGCTGCCGGCTGCTTTAATTCCTGCTCAGGAGGAAAATTAATACATGCAGTGTTGTTTTCACGTTCAGAGGTTGGCACAAATCCGGCAGCAATTTGAATTTGTTTATACGTCTGTTGTGAACTTTCTTTTAAATATTTGTATGTGGACAGAAGAATGTTTAAATGATGAACTTGTACTTTGATGGCCTATTCAGTAAACGATTTTGTCTCATTTGTTACAGTGTCTGGCAGACGGCGGGGACCTGAATTCATTTGAGTTTAAATCTTTAACAGACTCTCTTAATGACATCAAGGCATCTATTGATCCCTCCAACCTCAGGTAAAAACACCCTGCAGTGTTTCGAGCTCCACTTCTTCAGTCACAATAGACACAATGATCCAAGTTAGTGTCTCTTTTAATCACCATTCAGTAAGCCTCTAAGTACCGAACATTTTGGTAACACTTATGTGTAAAGGAGCAGTTTGTCAAATTTGCTCAGAATTTTAGTTTATAACATTCCAAAAATGAACATTATTAACAGAATGTGAAGAAACAACAGTGTTGACATTATGTCTGAGACATCTGTATACTGTGTTGCAGAGATCTCTACTGAAGTTTGCGTCATGTCTCATAAAACCACTTTGCACCTCAAGAGGCGATCGTCCAATAGTTTCAGCGACACATGCCAGCTGTTGGCCTCATAAATCAACAAAGTATCAAGAAATGAAATGCTCTTACTTCTCTCCTGTTACACACCGCTAACATCACCAAAATCATATTCATAGTCAGAGATGCTATAGTCACCTCTGAACTTTATCTCCTGTTGTCAAACTGACGTCTGTCGGTCTTGGAGGCTGTGTTCAGTCCCAGACCCTTTCATATAGTTTTCACTATATTATTAATGTCAATTAACAACTTATGAGGACTTACAAGAGCCATTATCATCTGTTGAGTGACAATTATTATAATGACCTTAATATAAAGCATTAGCAACATCTTCTTAAACTGTTGTCCTTTTTGTGTTTCCAGTTGCTTCCAGAATAATGTTGAGATCCACGTGGCACACATCCAGAGTGGCCTTAGTCAGCTGGGCAACCTTCACGCATTTGCAGCAAACAACACCAATGCAGTCTGAGTACCTGCATCATCCACGCCACACGCAGGTGTGCACGCACACACAGAGTTGTGGGCCATTTTACTTTTGAGATGGTGCTTTCACCTGAACTGTTAGAAGGCTGCAAACACAAAAAAGTTCCTGTGGATGTTGTGAACCACCACCTGAATGAGGATGTCCCAGTGAAATGACTCGGAGCCCTGCCCAGACTCCTGAGGCTTTGTGCTGACACGAGGGAGGATGTCAAAAGTGTTTTACCCACCCATTTTAGTGTATGAAAATGTTGGCGCACCCAATCGAACACAAACCTGAAAGAGTCTTAAACTGTTTCCACAAGTTCACATCTCCAAACTCAATGGTTATTTATTGGTTTCATGTGCCAAACATTGATTCTTACAGTTTTTATAGTCCATATTTATTTATTTTTAGTAGATGTGTATGGTTCTGAAACAATATTTTGCTATTTCTGAAGTTCCCCCCCTGTAATTGTTGTGTTCTGTTGCTCCACTGATGGTAAGCACAGGGAGGCTAAAGAATGTTTTATAAAATTGTTTATTGTAGATAATTGTACAATATCTCTGATTATTAGGACTATTGTCAACATTTCTGCTGTGTATTCAGAAATGGATTTTATAATTTTGTGTGCACTGAAAAGAGATTTTGGTATTTTTATAAAGGAGAACTCTGGGGTTTTGATGCCTTTACCCCCTAAGATGATCTAAGCATTTCCATATTTGGCATGGCTGTTGCTGCAACCCCCCCCCCCCCCCCACACACACACACACACACACACTAAGCCTGCATCACTGATGTAACCTCTAAAGTCAAGTCAACAGTTTTTCCTAGAGAATCTCCTTTTTCAGTTTTGTAAAGTTGTATATGAGAGTGCCTCAGGGCAGTTGTATATAAATGTTTCCGTCTTTTTATATTAAACATAATATTGCAAAGCAGTCTTCAAGTTATTAGTCTTTATTTACAGATTAATCCATTTATCAGCTTTCTTTTTTCCACAATCAACAGATTTATTACTATTTTACAATAAATATAAACTGTATACTGCCTCTTATGATACACATAGTTTTCTTTACACCAGCTCCAATGATGCATCACATAAAGCCACCAAAGCCAGCCATGGCCTCGCTCTCCCAGTCAGAGTCTGAGTCGGTGAAGTCCTGTGCCTCTGCGGCGTGGATCGGGGAGAAGTGACTGAACCCGTCCCCTGCGGCCCTCACCCGTGGATACTGGATTTGGCATCCATTATCCTTGGGTGATGACCTGCTGAAGTTATTCTGCGTCGGGATTGGGGGAATCACAACCTTCATCTCAGGTCCGATGGTCTTGTTAGGTGGGAAATTGTCATATTCCACCAGAACCTTTGCATCCTGGTTGCCAGTCATGCTGGCTTCCACCTTGGGGAGATGCTCGTTCTCCTTGGGATACAGGTGGACGTTGCAGCACGGGACGTTAACGCTCAGCTCGTGTTGTCGCATCTGCTCAGGCTTCACTCTGGTTCCCTCTTTGTCGTAGATGCAGGAGACCGGTGTTTGGTCATAGCTGCTGGGTTTGGTGGGGATGCCTGATACTCTGTGTGTATCCTCTGTATTTTGGTGCATTGTGGGTCTGAACGTGTCCTCCAGGCCAAAACCTATTCTGTGTGCCTCTGCTGCATGACTGTTGTCATAAACTGAAAGAGAAAGACAATAAAAGGAATTAGTTGTGAAATGAAAAAAATAAATGAGTTCACTCTGGAGTCCATTTCAAGCTACTTTATAAACTTAGATGACTATCTCTGACAGTGATGGTTACCTTTCTCTGGGCCCATCCTGCTCTGGAGCTGGCTGAAGGGGACAGCTGCAGGCGGGTTGGGGACCTTCATGGACACCGACGAGCCAACTTGGCGACGAGACTTGGCCCTCCTGTTCTGAAACCACACCTGGAATTTGCAGGGGGAAAAAAATCAACGTGAGCACATTTGAACCAATATCGAAGAAAGAATCATACCACGGCCATTTCACATTTGAATTAACCTCTGCCATTACCTGAATTCTGGACTCGGGCAGCCCGGTCAGAGCCTCCAGTCTCTCCCGGAGGTAGATGTCAGGATATTTAGTGTCCGAGTAAACCTTCTCCAGCACCTCGATTTGCTGCTGGGTGAAGTTGGTCCTCTTCCTCCTGTGGGTCAGGATTGCCACGCATTTATCCGCTCTCTGCACAGAGTTTGCGGAGCTGAAGTAGTTTGTGACATCCGACGCCACATAATCTGCAGAAGAAAAAAAAACCGCACACACCGTTAAGTAAACAACGTTGTTGGATACGCAGGAGCGATACGAAACGTGACACTGGACTTGTGCGTAAATTACGCACGGCGCGGCCAGACACCAACCTGAGTTCACCATGCCGTTCATCTGCAAAGCTCCTTCGTGATACATCTGGAAGTGATTCATATCTCCGACGCGCATATTCCCATGAACTGAAGACATGATCCTTGTCGTCCTCACCTACAGCGACTGACTGAGTTTGAGACCTGCACGCTCGCCGGGGTTAAATCCTCCAGCGATCAAAGGTGGTGGTGCTGCCGGTACGTGTGAATGGGCCGACCATCAGCGCCGGCTGGCACTGCAGCGGCCGTGCAGCAACTTCAGACGTCTGCAGGCCGCCGGAGGTGCGAAGCGATCACACCTGGGGCGGTGGAGCGGCCACAGGTCTCTTTAAAGGGTCTTTAATGGAATCTGCATGCTCAATACACATCGGCAGCGAAAACATTTATCCGCTTTGGAATGGATGAAGCAATAATGGAGCTGTAGCCTTCAAAGAGAGACAGTCGGAAACTGCCATTTCCTCAACGAGTGGAGCTCTGCGAGCACCAACATCCTTTATTTAGATAATTACAGTGTGCATGCTGTTTTTATGGTTGTGAGTGGACTCTATGTTGTGCATGCAAACTTAAAACGATGAAATTTTGCAAATTTCCTGGACAGTATTTCTGCACATTCCTGTACATACTGCACAACTTTCTTATTTAAAAAGACACATTGTAAACACTGCTTTGATTATTATCTTTATGATTATTTGCTTTAGTTGTTACTGTTCATCCTTTTATTCAAATTGTTCTATTAATGCTCCTTGACTGAATGAAGTGCTTTAATTCTTTATTTTATTTTAATTATTTATTTGATAAGTTTTGTCTTTATTCATATTACTTTTTATTATTGACATGCACCTACACACATGAGAAAATTCCTTGTATGCGAAAACACACTTGGCCATGATCACTATTCTGATTCTGACAACAGAAATTAATCAATTTTCTGCCATACCTGATGATCTCCACTCAAATCTCATATTGTTTTTCCAAGAATATAAATACATTGGCATATTTCCCCACTATGTAGCCAGTTTCCTATGTTCTTGATGTGTTAGGTATTTGTGGACAAAATTAGATATATATGATGCACAATACTGAGAATATTCTATTAGGACAGCAGAGAGAAACTTTATAAATTAGCAAAAGTGTTCAAATAAGTTAAAAGAAAAGAAAGAGAGGTGTTTCTGACTGGATCTGCAATAAGTCCTTCTTGTTACACTTCTGTTAAACATCTTTCCTGTAGGCTTAAATGTCAAATTATACAACTCGTGTTCTACAAAGATTAAGGTCTTTAGTTGTCTGCTCCTCAGCACTGATGTATGTAGGTAATCATCCTTCCTGCCCCCTTTTTCAGTGGCAACAAAGTTCATCTCAATACACAAACCTCGGTTCAAAAGTACTCCCGAAGAGTGGGCACTTGTTATTGAATGGGTCACCTTCCTTCATCTGATTCAAAGAGGGGATCAAGTCAGGAGGTCAGGTAGCGGCACAGACAGACTAATTTGTTCACACATATTTGGACAAGACTCCAAGGAGTGAGCTTTTATCTTTTATTTAATTTTTTTTTGTCAGGGTGTTTTTATGTACATAGTTTGGCAATCACAGGCTCAGTTTCCTATAAATCACTTTTAATTACTTTGGGTGTGGAGTGAAGTAACTATTTGCACATACAGTGATAAAGCACTAGGCTTATGACTGCATCTGCCTGGAACACAGTTGTAACTGAGCTGACGTAATGTGGGAGTTGATGACATCTTGGCTGTATTAAAAGTTGGCATCGCACTCCGGAAAGCGAGCTCTAGCTCGGATCCAAAATGGTTTCCTTTGGTTATTTTCTGGTTGATCTCTGTGGGAAAATGACTTGACAGGCATTGTGTCATTCCACAGCCACAACAGCACTTACTGATCTCTGTACTTCGTCACACACAGCTTTGTTCAGATAGGATGTGCTTGTTGGAAGAGACATTCACAGTTAGCAGGGTGTCTTTGTCTGAGGGCCCCCTAATTGGGTATTGCGTGTGCGCACAGACCAGATTGCTATGCTAAAATGAGGCTGTTGAAGTTCCTGATCTTTTGTGATGGACAGCGACAGGATTTCTGGGAGCTGTCTTCAGATTATGAAACAAACAAACACCTCGTACATGGATCTGTGACCAAAAGCCTCAATTGATAGATAATGAAAAATTCAGATTTGCATGTGCAGGCAAATAAAAATGCTTTTTTTTTTTACGTAGCGTTTGCTCATGTTGAGAATTTTCAGCTTGGCAGTCCGCAACAAAAAATTGACATTTTCATTCAATCAGAAGAGTTTTAATTTGATTAATCCTGATATATTGCAGTAAACAGACAGAGCCTTTAAACACCAAACAGTAAAAAACACTTTGAGATTTCTCCTGGCCATTTCCAGTTGGCAGCTGACTCCCTAGACACAAACAAAAGCTTTGACACCTTTAAAGTCTGACCAGCGTTTAACCCACAGTTCACCCTGACCACTATACATTAAAGTGCAGACAGACAGGTAAATTATCCTCACAAGTTTGCAGGTATATGTTAAAATGTCAGCTATCTTATGGACCTTTGTTATGAGTTCAGTCTTTGTGTATTTGAGGGATGCTTTGAGAACTAAAGGCTACATTTGAAGGCTCCCAATAGAATTGTGTGCTCAGTGTTGAAGGCATATTATTGATCACGAGCGGTGGGTGATGATTGTTGTTATTTACACATCTACACACAGAAATGGTTTGCTAATGTAATAAAGTGGGTTCATATCGAAGCTCGACTGATAAAACACTAAGACTGATACACAGACAATTGATATTAACCTTTTGGAGATAAAAGTGTAAAAAGAAATGAAGATGTGTTTGAGGTAATTCAGGAGTAACCAGAGATCACTGACAAGGTTGGATAAATGGCTTGTACGTAAATAGAACATAGGACGTCAGTTTTGACATGAGATAAATTTGCTTTGTGAAAATGTTATCTCTCATGTAAATCTAACAAAAACAAAAAACATACTACAGATGACATCCCACAATGATGTGATTTGTAATCATGTTGTTCTCAATATACACCAGAATATGGAAAAGATTGTGTTTAAAGGGGCACTATGTAGTTTTGGCAAAGCAATTAATTAGGTGACAACTCAGAAATATATATATATATCTTTTTACCATAACTGAATAAACAAGCTGTTAGCAGAGGAAAAATAAGGTCCCCAGAACACTGTTTGAAGCTAGAAATGTGTCAGGGTCCGCCACATATAAAACAAAATAAAACAGAATGAAACTGTGTCCTGTTAGTTTGTTTATTGAGTTCATTCAGTCATGTAAGAAAATAAAGCAGTCAGTGAAGATCTCTTAATTCTGATTAAAATGTCTTCCCCAAAACGTTTTAAATGTGAAATTAACAAAAACTACAAATGACACCCCACAATTATATTATTTGTAATCATGTTGTTCTCAACATATAAAATAAAACATGGAAAAGATTCCATGTAAAAATAAAAAGACTAAACTTAAAACATTAAACTCCTTAAGAACACAACTTTTGAGGTGTTTATATATATATATATATATATATATATATATATATATATATATATATATATATATATATATATATATATATATATGTTTTATGTTTAGCAAATTTTTCAGTTCATCGTATTAAGCATTGAAACAATTACTGACCTGGATTCCATTATAGAAATGTGCATGTACACAGGTTAATGTAAATTGCGTCAATTATTACGTAAAAAGAATATCGTCAAATTACGTCGAATTTACAGACGTATGAATTTAGGGGTCTTCAACTACAACAATACTACAGTGAATGTTTTATTTTATAATTACTTACAGTAGTGATGTAACATGAAAAATTATCATGAAATGTTATTTACTGTGCAAAAGTAACAAAGACAACATAGTGACGTCCAACAATTAAGTTATTCGTAAACGTGATTTTCTAAAAATACAATGAAGTGTCCGAAAATGTTTTTAATAGTGAGAGGAATAATAATAATAAAAAAAAAAAATAAAACCCTTACTGCTGGAGATAATTAACTTATCGCTTAGGCTTCGTCATTATTTACATCGAGAAAAAAAAAAAAAGAAACCGGAACTTCCGCCAGGTCTAAACGGAAGTAGGTACGTGGCCGCTTCAGCTGACAGTCTACATGATGGCGACAGAGGTTCAGAGCGGCGACCTCGACAGTGCTACTTCCAGCCGGCTCGAAGTTTCCATCGATGGCCTCACCCTCAGTCCCGACCCGGAGGGCGAGCAGAGCCAGGTCGAAGAGCCGGACCCCAAACCCGCGGAGCCCGAGACCGACACACCGAGCTCAGCTGGAGGCGAAGAAGATGGAGAGACTGGCAAACCTGCGATAGAGAGGAAATGGGGCTTTCCTTTGCAAGAGCTGTACGGACTGGGCCTTAAATTCTTCAAAGGTATCTTACGTTTCTTTCTAATATACAGCTCGAACGTCAAGCAAGCGTCCGAACCGACCGTTAAATAGAGAGACGAGCCGCCCGCTTGTCGCTGAGCTTAGCGCTGTGCTAACATTAGCCGTTAGCTGTCACCCGGGGCTGCTGCTGTCAGCCGCAGCTTTACATTAGCTTCATAGCTAACACCGCTAACAAGCTATTAGCCGGCTGTTAAAGGGTAAAACAAGCTCGGCACTTCCGAGCAGTCCATTTGTGGCTGCGTGGCCTGAGGACATTTTCATCCGGCGGTTCGCCCGGTTTTGTCTCATTCTCTTTCTCTCTGTCTGTGGTGATTGGCAGTATAGGTTGCCGTGCCACGTTCCCACTACCCCGTCAATTACTGTTGGAGATGTGATGCTAGAAGCTATCTGAATGATGGTTTATGATGATTTGTGTGGGGGCTGTATACACGCCCTGCCCTGTCAGAGCTGCGATAAATGGAGCCTGCTCCTCCCTGCTGCTTCAACTCCAATAGGATACCCTATAAAACACACAAGTACATTAGTGGTACTTGTGTCTTCCATACATACATACAAAGCTAACTGGGCCTTAATGCACTTTTCTTATATGCTGCTTCATCTCAGTTCATGTCAGGATTTGTGAATCTGACACCTAAATGCAGCGAATGAATACATGATTCCTGTTCTTCGCCTTCTCATTGGTATTTTGTGCTCTTCAGTGAGACAGATATCATGATGTGTCGCTAGATGATTGTCTTCCAATGTGTCGATTAACCCAGAATCCATGTATCTGTTGTGATCTTGGGCAACATATTGTGAATTATATTGTATTGTAAGTTATCGTAGCTAATACAAATTGAAAGACTATTTTATCAGGACAGTTTGAGCTACTGTGGTGGCATCAAACATTGCACTCTTTCTCTAAAAAGACAACTTGTCTGCTACTACATCGATGTAAGCTTCAGGAGGAAAGCTTCATTTTCAATTCTGTCAGTCTCACTAATTGATACCAGTCATGAGAACTCACAGTATATAACAGTCGTACGATATATCCTGCTTGCCGTTAACACAAGGTGCAATTAGTGTATCGCTTACATACTGGACGTGTTTAAGCAGTTGTGAACATCAGGCACGTGTATTGTTTATTGGAGCAACTCAGATGCGATGGCTGTGCAAACAGGTTTGGGCTTGGTAGTCATCTGCGCTTTGTATTTCTGGTCAGTTTAGGGGTTGGGCCCAATTGCATAACTTGAATACATAGAACTGGTTCTTGCCTCAGGTAGGATTAAATGCATTTCAGCACAATTGAGCTGTCATGAGGTTTTCATTAAGTCAGAGTGTCTGTAGTTTTTTGCAACAGACAACGGCTACAACAATCACCATACTAGTTGCTTTATAAACTTGTCTTGGACTAAGATGCCATATATTCTGCTACTGTTTCTGCGACCATTGTTGTAAAAAGACGGCAATCACAAGCACTTGTCAGCCCGCCTCGTTAAGACAAATGAATGCAACCTCACTGCTTCCTCATTGCTGCTCTCAGATAAAGATGGCAAGGCCTTCCACCCGACCTACGAGGAAAAGCTTCGACTGGTCGCCCTGCACAAACAGGTGTTGCTGGGCCCCTATAATCCTGATGCTTCACCTGAGGTCGGCTTCTTTGATGTTCTGGGAAACGACCGCAGGTAACCCCAGCACTGTATGCATGCCTCTCTGTTAACTGAAGTGTCGATAAAGTCATCTTTAGCTCTTCTTATTTCTTTGTGTGTTTAAAGTTTAGATGGCTGTAAACATTTCATTTCATTTTTGCTGTGTTCTAAAGAAACAATAGTTGGAACCATTTCTACAGCTTTTAGAATTCCGTTCCTTTTGTTACTGAAAAACAATAAACAGACCTGTTAAATGAGTGAAATAATACTCCAATGGCTGAGCCCAATTTGCCCAGCTACCTATCTAATTTATCTTCACCTCCATTCTCGCTCTGTGCACAGAAAAGAGTGGGCCTCCCTGGGCAACATGGAGCGGGAGGAGGCCATGGTGGAGTTTGTCAAGCTGCTGAACAAGTGCTGTAACCTCTTCGCTCCCTACGTCACCTCACACAAGATCGAAAAGGAGGAGCAGGAGAGGAAAAGGTAAGGTGCTCCACTTCAGTTCCCCCGAGACAAATTCCTCAGCTACAGTTTCTAAATACAGACTCCATCTCAGTTTGTCCTCTGTGCTGCCAGCCAAACTGTGAAGCAGCAGCAGCAGCAGGGGAAATGTTAGACATTAATTGACTGATGGTCTATGAAATGGTTTAATGGATTTAAACATTTGCATTGTTTATATATGTTCCACTCCAGGAAAGAAGAAGAGGAGCGTCAGAGACAGGAGGAGGAGGAAAGGGAGCAACAAAGGCAGGAGGAGGAGAGACGGAGGCTTGAGGAGGAGGAACGGCTGAGGAGAGAGGAAGAGGAGAGGAGACAGGCAGAGGAGGAGCGACTACGGATTGAGCAGCAGAAGTACGTCTTTCTCTATCACTGCGTGTGTTTGCATAATGTGCTCGGGCTGTCAGTATATCAATTTGACTTTTACATGATCATCACACTCTCCTGACGCTGATATCTACAGGGCTATTGTCTTCTCAGCCCTGGAGCAGGGCAGTCAGGGCACTTTAGTGGAGTCAGCTGAAATCTTCATACTCAGCACAACTCTTCTCTGTGTTATGACCCTAAAGCTTTCCACTGTCCATCATTGTCTCCCGTCCGCTTCCTGTACTTCCTCCCCTCACCAACTCTTCTCCTGTGTTCGGTTTCCAGACAGCAGATAATGGCGGCATTAAATGCGCAGACAGCAGTGCAGTTCCAACAGTATGCTGCTCAGCAGTACCCCAACAGCCCCGAGCAACAGCTGGGCCTCATCCGACAGCTCCAGGAGCAGCACTACCAGCAGTACATGCAGCAGCTCTATCAGGTCCAACTGGCCCAGCAACAGGTAGTGTGTTACACAAACGAAAGGGTAGACTTTCTTTGATTGATTTTTAATTCTGTATTCTGCAGTTAGTAAAAAAGTTTGAGCAAAATCTACGCCAAAAAAAAAAGATACACAAGATATTAAAACATATTCATTGACCAACAAGCCCAAATGCCTGCAGGTGAAACGTTCTGGTAACATTTTGAGATGTTCATGTCTAGAAAAAAAAAAGGAAAACATTTTGTGCTGTTGCTAACAGTATCCTAGTGTGAGTAAATCTGTCAAAAGCATTATTTACTTTTTTATAATTTTCACTTTATAATAAGGTATAAAATAAAGTGTTTGGTACGTGGGAAAGAGCTTTTTTTTAGTTTTTTCTAAATGTTGACAAATGGTAGAAAAAAATGTCAAGCTCCTCGAATCATCATGCAGCATTATGATGAGCGCAGCATTGAACAAACTCATCAGGGTAATAATTGTAGCCATTATGTTCTAGAAACCTCTCATTCTTTGTTTGAGTCCCTGGTTTGTTATTCAGTGTCTTAACGTTGTCCTTCCTCTTGTCCCAGGCGGCCTTACAGAAGCAGCAGCAGCAGGCTGATTTGGTGCAGGGCACCCTGGATTCTAACAGCTTCAACAGTGGTGAACCCACCCTCGCCTCAGCAGCGGGACCACTGTGTGCAGCATCGCCGCCTGTTGGAGAGGAAGCCCCCACTGTCAATGGGGGCCAGTCAGACTCATACTCGGAGGGCATGGACCGGGAACCGGAGCCCGAGCCGGCTGAGGAGGTCTCGGAGAACGGGCCTTTATTAGGTGGGTGGGCTGATGTCTCTGTCTTAAAGTGAAACACAAACTATGTGAACTGATTTCATGTTGATGGAATCTCCATTTTACTAATAGTGCAGCAAATGGCTACAGGGCAGAGAGGGAAGGAGATGGGAACTCTGTCAAACAAACAGAGCTTTACACTAAATCTGAAACCTGATTCTTATCTGCTGTGTCCTTGTTGATGTGACCTGGAGGGCAGGGAGGAGAAGAGCAGGAACAAGTGTTACATGATAGTCATCCTACCACACATTCTGTGTACAGCAGAGTAAGCACTCACACCAGAAGTGAACAAGGCCATGGTCTGATTCCAAAACATACATCCTGAACCAAATTATTCCACTTTGACCGGCCACGAACTGTCAACGTCATGTTTTGAGGAAAGATGGACGGAAAGCTTCGTATGCAAAAACAGCTCTTTGCCATTGGTCACATGTACTCATGTGTGCTATTTTGTCTCCCTTGGTGACACGCATAAACTGACAACATAGGTGGCCTGTTAGTTGAGATAGTTTTCCTTCCAATCTATGTATGCTGGTAGGAAAATGACTCCATAGGAAATAAGACTGTGATATTTTTTTGCTAATAGGAAACCTGCATGAGCAGATTTTATTGTATATATTTACAACAGATTGTAAAACCTCTCCTGTCCTTTGATCACAGCAGACTCCCCGCCAGTCATAGCTGCTCCCTCCATGTGGACACGGCCACAAATAAAGGACTTCAAGGAGAAAATCCGGCAGGACGCAGACAGCGTGATCACAGTGGGGCGTGGCGAGGTGGTGACAGTGCGCGTGCCCACCCACGAAGAGGGCTCTTACCTGTTCTGGGAGTTTGCCACAGACTATTATGACATCGGGTTCGGAGTGTTCTTCGAGTGGACGGATGCTGCTTCTGCTTCGGTCAGCGTGCACGTGTCAGAATCTAGCGATGAAGACGAGGATGAGGAAGGTGAGAATGGGCATGGGAAGTGTTTCTGATACAGATATTGTCAAGTGTGGCAGCGTTGATAAATCACCTTGTGGTGGCTATTTAAAAAAAACAGGTCATGGTGACAATATGTGTTAAGAAGTCAGTTTTACTTAGCTGGATGTTGTGTGTGGGGGTAGGCTCTCCATCGGTCTGCAATTGGAATTGATATCATATTGTACATACTTTGCTATTCAACAACATGCCAGCAAGTCATGGTAGCTATTTAATCTTCCATGTTTGCCAGAGAAGCAAGTGCTTTCAACGGAAACGTCTGTTTTCTCGGTTTTATTTTTTGTTCGACTAGTTATTCACCTCTTCGTTCGGTAATGAGTTGAACAGATATTATTATCACAAGTTTAGAACTTGCATACACCATAGTCAAACATCTCATAGTTCTCTGGTGTGAATAGAAATGAATTCTCACTTTATGTTGATAAGACATGAGGAAATGTTGTGCTGAGGAATTTGCATAATATGTTGGTTAGCTGCTCAAACAAGCTTTTTGAAATGTCAGTCCTTCTCAACTTCACTTCTGTTTCTTTGCTGGAGTAGCTGTTTTGTACGTTTATTTAGTTAAACAACAAAGTATGATTTTTACAGGAGATTGTGCCACATTAAGTCATGTATCTATTTTGTAGTGTACAAATTTGGTTTAAAATTTGACCCCCTAGGTGTGAGACTGATGCATAAAAGGACTTTGAGCCTTAATCCTGAGTGCACAGTGGAAAGTTGGAAAAACTGTACTGAACTCAAAATAGATTCATTTGGGTTCATTTGTCTACAAATTTAGAATTTAGAAAATGTAATTATGTGCTTGCAGAAAATGTTTTTCAGTGCTCAAAATATCTCGTGTGCCGTGGATTGAGGCACAAAAATAACTTTGTAGTGTTTGAGGTTAAAATGAAAACAGACAAGATCTACCTCTGTAGGGTTTCCAAGTGATATCATAGTCAACTATATTGGTTTCTTTTTAATCAGAATTGCAAATGCCAACAACACACCCAACAACATGAATTTATTCAATCATTTAATCTGTGGTGGAGAAGTGAAAGCAGATCGAAATGGTGCCCGCCTGACTGGATCGCCATTTAGCCTTCATTTTCCCCGGAGATATTTTGTGCCTGGTGGCAGACGAAATTGCGTAGTGAATGAGAGGTTTATAGGAGAGAAATCAAAACACTGATGGTGTCATTAATCTATAGTCATTACTTTGTGCAATCGATATTTACTCCAAAATGATATGTTAAAGCAAAAACCTTGCCAGTTTGATGACAGCATTGTGTAATAACAGTGAAGATGAGTCCCATTGGCGATTCCCTCCTGCTCACTCCAACTTGATACATGGTTGTCCACAGGTGATCCTCCCAGCGAGGAGGAGAAGGCAAAGAAGGAGGCAGGGAAACCCCAGGTGGATGAGATTGTGCCGGTGTACCGGCGGGACTGTCATGAGGAGGTGTATGCCGGCAGCCACCAGTACCCGGGCCGCGGAGTCTACCTGCTGAAGTTTGACAACTCCTATTCACTCTGGCGCTCCAAGAGTGTCTACTACAGAGTCTACTACACCAGATAAGCCTGAATACAGACACGGGGGGAGCCAAGGAGTGTGTATGTTCATGTATGTATGTGTGTGAGTAGGTGGAGATTTTTGTGATGGCAGCCTGTATGTGTGTGCGCGTGTGCATGTGAGGGAGAAAGTGATACCAGATCTATTCTGGACAAAACCACCAGAGGGTGACAAAGAGACACATCTGGAGCCCGACTTTGGAGATTGGACTAATATGTATGTACTGTATGTGTATGCGTGTCCAGAGATACACCCATGCTATAGCCTGTCATCGAGCCCATGGAAGAGGAGTGCGTATTCTCGTTGTATATTCACCGCCTGTCCTTGCTGCGCTCACATAGACCAAGCTGTAGGACTTTGCTCTCATATTGTATTTCACCACTTTTCACCCCGGGCTCCTCTTCTGTCACCACCCCAGCCCGACACTGTCCAACGTGGCCTTGTGGCTGTTTCTGCCCTGAGTGATGCTTTTTTTGTGAACGGAAACCCCGGCGAGTCCCGCACTCCTGCGAGCCAACTGTTTCCTGTTACTGTAGGTGGTAACCGGTGGTTGTTAATCCCACAAAGAACACAACGATGAAAATCAAATGATCTTGCAAATGTACTTCATGACACTATGTTTTCTGTCACAAACACACACACACACATTAAAAACACCAGTGCACACAAAGTTAATCATCCTTTTTTTGGTTGTGAATCTGTAGTCTGTGATTGTCTACAATAGTCACCATGCATACATGAAGATCTGACGGGATGATTAGTGGAAGCTGAGCGCTTGTTTTCACTTAATCTTTCACAAAAACAGTCCGTTATTTACATTTTATTTCATAGTACAATCTGACTGATGGGATGCATCAGGAGTAGGTTTTTTTTTGTTGTCGTTGTTTTTGTTTGTAATGTTGGAGTGTACTGGCAAATTTTATGAAGGACAGGCAGGAAGTCATTCCATTGATTTTGGGTGAACTCCAAATGAAGTGTTAAACTTTATAAAGTCGAGCATCTCAGCGTGTCATACAGAATAAGATGACTCAATAAATGTTTGCTCTCCCTCTCCCCTACAGATATTTGTTTTTATCTGTGTGATGCTGTTTCAGCTTGTTCTTTTCTACAGCGGTGTGCCTGCTTCTAAGGATGCACTAAAATCTTCGATTGTCCCCCGAGTTCATCGGTCGTTTCTGAAAGGGGAAAAAAAGGAGCTAGTATTGAGACAGAAGTATATTAATATTACCTGGGATGTTTTTGTGTTTATCATTGTGTGTTTGGAGATTGCTGTACTCAGTTCTGACACACCTAACAATAAAAAAAAAATTCTATTTTTTGGAGGTCACGGCGCACTGTTACGTCTTTGTAGCTCTCATACGTAAAAAAGGAAAAAAAGAAAAAAGAAATCCATCACAAACTACAGTGCTGGCGTTGAGTTTTTTTTTTTTTTTCCATCCTGGTATGAATTAACTCAAATTGTCATCTCAACTAAGGTATGGTGAATAAACTGAGATTACTTCTGTTTGTGTTCTGGGTGATGTGGTTGCTTACTAACTCAGTTGTGACATCTAAGTGTATTCCTTTTTTTTTTTTCTTCTTCTAATTTGATGCCATAATTTACATTCACTGTCGATCGGTCTCACATTGCAATAGGCGTCTGTTGTACCAACCACATGGCTGCATCATGAGCAGTGTGTCCAGCAGGTGTCAGATGTTCACTCTTTGAGGTGTATTTGTAAATTTTTTTCTTTTTCCTGTGTATGCCACCAAACTCTAAAAGACGATGAGGTGGAAATAACTGAGTGATCCTCCAGTGTCCTATTGTGAGTGTCGATTCATTATATTATTTAATTCGGGGCCACTCCTGCCTCCTGTCCATTCGGTGATTCGTATAACAAAATGTCACCACTCATGGCGAAAACGAAAGCCAGAAAGTTTTAAGAAAGTTCCCATATGTTCTGAAGTGTGATGTCTGTTTTTTTTTTTTTTTTCTTTTTCTTAACGCTCACCAAATGGTTTGAGCCGACTCGTTCAAGCCTTGTATGTAAATAATTCTACAAATTAAGTTTATGTATGGGTTTTTAGATGTGGAAGAAGGTTATGGTCTGGAGAATCAATGCACTGTAAAATATGGTGAATGAGATATATATGTATACATTTTACCCCGAATGAAAGTCCAAAACTTGTAGGAAGCGTAAGAACTGTAAGACTCTGTTGACAGACATGAAGAGACAGAAAAAGCTCATCTTTTTGTATTGTTTTGACTTGTTTGGATCTCTTATGAGTTACAAGATCTTTTTTGGGCATATATTTAATCTTGATTAAACTTATGTTCATCTCTAGAATTGGATGGTTTGTCTGCTTTTCCATTTTTATTTAATAAACTCTCACCTTTATAATCACTGTCGTATATGAACAGTGCCGTTTATAAAACTCCATTCCTGGCTTATTGGGACATTTGAAAGGAACTAAGCCATCGTAAGTTTGGTTTTATCCACCTGTTGTCTCCCTAGTATGAAAGCCCATTCAAAAATCATGAAAACTCAGCTTGGTTTAAATATTCTCATGGTAAATAATGAAATTAAGAAAAAAAAGGGTTAGGTCAGATAAATCAGACTTGATCTTTACATTTACGTTTACCTTGATCTCGTGATTATGACTTTTTATCTTATAATTATGGCCTTTTATCTAATAAACGTGACTCTTCATCTCATAGTTATGATTTATCTCATAAATATGAGTTTTTATCTTATGACTTTTTTTATATAAATGTGACTTTTTATCTTATACATATGACTTTTCATCTCATAATTATGACTTGTCTCATAAATATGAAGTATATTTTTTTTGGCCTATGTGCCTTTATTGATAGAACAGCTGAAGATACAACAGGAAACAAGATGAGAAAGAGGGGGAGTGACACACAGCAAAAGGCCCTAGGCCAGGACTGGAACCTGGGGCTGCTGCAGCAAGGACACAGCCTCTGTACATGGGACGCCTGCTCTACCAACTGAGCTAAATGGCGCCACTAAATATGACTTTTATCTAATAACGTGACTTTTTATCTGATAAATATGACTTTTATCTTACAAACGTGACTTTTTATTTGATAAATATGACTTTTATCTTACAATTATGACTTTTAATCTTATAAACGAGACTATTCATCTAATAAATATGACTTATCTAATAAATGTGACTTTTTATCTTATAATTTTGACTTAAGATCGTATAAACATGATTTACGATGGGAATATCTTTCATCAAGCTGAGTTTTATCTATTTGTTTTTTCTTTAACTTGCAAAAATGGGCACGTCTGACACCAGCAACCAAGGGGAAGTCTTCTTTCAGTTTCATAAGATAACAGAAGTAGGAGGTAGAGTTGGCATGCAAGGAAACACAAAAAGATGGCCTTGGGACAACAGAAAAATATTAGCTTGTTCCTTTTTTTTTTTCCACCGGTGGTGAATGTGTCATCCTCATGCTGCTTTCCTGTCTTACACGTTTTATGCTGAGGAAAGGACAAACACGGATGTAACTCACGCGTAACAGGACACTCTATGACTTCCATTTATGCACATGGGTTGCTGTCACTATGGGCAAAGTTAGGGGACAGCTGAATCAGCGTTTTTCTTTTCTTTTTTACAACTTGTTAAACTGTTATAGTGCACATACCAGCTGGAGAGGAATTTACAGATTTCCAGTCAGTTGAGTGATAAGAAAACATGGACAGTGGAGACACATGCCAGGACTGGGTGGTTTGGGTGTCACATTTAGAGGTTCCCTTCAAGTTGCTGTGTTCACTTGAAGACACCAGGGGGCGTGTTAAATTCTACACAGGCACATTTTGCCAACTGGACATTTGTTAGCCAGACTTTAAGAGGAATCCACTAAAGTAAATCTGAGCTATGCTATCAATGATGACAGCTCGCTCTTTGGAATTTAAAGAGCAGTGGTGGGATGCCAGGCGGTGGACTGTCCACAGGCCCTGGACAAACATGCCTTGTACACACAAAGAGGAGATAAATCAGAGACAAGTGTTCAGAGAATGTGTTGTCCACTGGTTATTTTAAAAGGTATGAGCAAACAACTGACATGTCCTTTGTTTAAAGTAGGGGCACAGAAATTGTAGACTAATGGTACTTTTTTGTTTTTTTTTGTTTTACATATGTTATCTTAACCTGTCAGTAGCCATTTGTGGGTTACATGGGAAGTTTAAATGTCACCATATAATAACAAAAATACAATACAAAACACTCCCATGGGATTTTTGCTGGTAAGTATGCTGTAAACTATATGTAAACTTACTCTAACTAGCGTTTAATACTGTAACTATAGGCCTGCGAGCTATGTTAGTTGAATAATTCAAACTAGCTAGCTTCTACACCTTAACTTGGCTAATCCTAGCTTCTGCTACTTACACAAACAGGTGGCTAAAATTAATGTGCCCATTTCTCAATTTGATGAAATTTAATAATTCATTAAAACAAAATAAAAAACAATGTATTATTATTATTATTATTATTATTATTATTATTATTATTATTATTATTAGTAGTAGTAGTAGTAGTATGTATTTTTATGATAATTAAAGCTAGTTACATTTCAGCAGAATAACTTTGCAACACTAGTTTAGCTAACTACAATGTCAGATAATTACATCAACATGACATTATAGTCTCCTAATTTCTCAATTTAATTTTAATCAATTATTGGTACCATGCATTTTAATAACTATTCAAGCTAACTTTAGTGCTGCACTGTAACTTGGCTACGAAAGCTTAGCTAACTTTGATGTCTCGTGATTATACAAACTGTGTAAACAAATGTTTTATTTCTCCTTTTTTAATAAGGCTTGATCATATATTTAAAACTAGGTATTTCAGCCAGCTATCAGAAGTGAAAAAAAAAAAAAAATCATTTGTGTCATTTGTTTTTCTGCTGTTCAGTTGTGGGTTTTAATGCAATCTTCCTGGTTCAATGCACAGTTATATAGCCATTAAATGTGGAAAAATTAATTCAGATTTAATTAACTTTCCCCAGCCCTATTAATGTGTACTTAATATAGCATGATATGACAATTTAATGAATTAATTAACTTCATTAATTAACAGGCACTGCTGTAAAAGTGAATATTAGTTGCTTAATTATCGCTTAGTGGACCTTAGTGCATGAAAAAAACTGTGTTTTTAGCCTCACACTGATTTCATCTAACTCCTCAGTTCGAGTCCCTCCGGTTCCATTTGGAATGATCCGGTCCCGGTTTTCCATCAGACCGCTCCACAGACTACGAGGGGAGGCAGGTAAACCGTCCTGTGTGTGCGTGTGTGTGTGTGTGTGTGTTCGGGGCTCCGCGTCCAGCTGCCACAGGTGGTTATAGTATTCTCCGGGTTTTTATTTGTACTTTCCCCGACTTTTCCTCGTGTTTTTTTCTTCTCTTTTCTCTCCAGGCTGCGCTCTGTCTGGTTGAATTTGAATAGACTTTGGGAGGCAACGTCTCCAGTGTACAGCAGCACAAAGTCCCCCGTGCTTTGAAAAACAAAAAATATGGCGGGATCGGAGGATCACAGCGCCTCGCAGATTGAATCCACCACTGGAAAGCGATGCGTCTTGGATTTGTTTTAAAGCTGTAAGGGGTTGTGTGTGTGTTTTCCCCAACAGTTTCTCGGGTCCCGCCGGAGTTAATGGTTTGAAATAAACATGCCCTTTCATCAGAGGAGCATCGAGCCGAGGCATGTGAGTAGGTTGTCGGCGAGGGATGGCAGGACGCCGGTGGAGGACAACGGGAGACGCAAGCTGAAGAAACCCGTGTTGTTTTCGTCCCTGGACGAGGTCGGCTGTCACACGCTCACCAGCATAATACACCAACTCTCGGACCTTTCTCGACATGCCAGCGACATCTTCCTGGGCATCGAGATGGAGGCGGGGATGGTGTTCAGGAGGTCCTGCAGGATTCAGGGGCGGCTGCAGAGGCTGCAGGGGGAGATCCGCAAGTTGGATCCCAAGAAAGTCAAAATCCGTAAGTCTGATGGTGACATGTTGAAAGTTTGAGCGCTGGTGTATCCCCCTTATTATCTGTCCCCACAATCATATGTCATCTGGGAATATTGTGGTAAGGTTAAGAGGAGTCACGTTAAACTTTAAATTGAGACACACTGACGTGTAGTTTGTATATTATGAATGAACATGCATGGCAGTTTCTCTCATTTATTAACCGCAAAGGAGTTGTAAGTGTTAATGTGAGAAATCTGACCTTGAATCAATCTCTATATCTGGAGTTACCTGTTGGATTTTTGCATCTCTGTCAGAACAACATTGGTGTGGAGCGATGGTGGTCATGTCCAAGGTGACTGTCACGTTTGTATCCACTGAGACAACCAGTGACCAGAGTGACCAGTGTCTCCTCCAGACTTATGTTAATGAGGGCGTTTGTGAGTCCTGTCAGAGATGATGGATCTCTTACTCTCAACGCTCTCACCATCTGTGTTCAGGTCTTCAAAGGACACCGAGATCACAGGGAGGGGATGGCAACCCATTTCTTCTCGCTGTTTTAATGCGTGTAAACAAAGTCGGTCAACACAAGATGAACGGAAAATCAATTTTCTCTTTTTACGGCGGCCTGCGCTTGCTTAAGTTTGGAGATTTCTTTTGTGAACCCTACCTCCTGTAGTCTCAAACATAGAGGTTATATATTAACTCAGACTTTGGCTCGCGCTGTGGTGACAGTGCCAGCTGAAAAAAGAAATGGATTTAAAGGTCTGTCCGTTCTGATGCAGACCTCTAGTAAAGCATTTGAGTAAGTACATATCCTCTGCTTCCTCTTAGGTAGGTTGTCACGGGGTGCTGTACATATACACAGTACTTAAGGGATCATGTTTCCCATTGATTCCCTGTATGGCTTCTTTGTTAGTCTAATTTGCCTCAGAAATATGTTGCAAAATCATTTTTACGAGGACGAGCCCAAATTTCTCTGAGCATAAGCGGAGGAGGCGTTTTTTAAAAAAAAAGTTCTGAGTCAGAGCTTTTGTTTCCTTTTTACCGTCCTTCCTATCTATTCACCCTGTGTTGGCTCTGACCATGACTCACACTGTCTCTGTCTCACACACAGATTCAAAAACTGGTTGCAGGGGAAATGATAAGCCGAGCAGACAGTTTCCAGACACAAGTGAATGTGATGTACGATGAGCAATGGATTGAACACAGACTGATTTGGGGGGTACCCGCTACGTGACGGCTACCAGACACTTAGCTAATCCCCGGTGTTATCGCACGGCGTGACTCAACGGCTCCCATTATCCGTACCTGTTGAGGTTCTGATGAAGGCCCTGCAGTAGGTGGGGCTGGGAGTTGCTTTTTTAAAACTTGAGGCCGTACACGTCAGTCATTCAGCGGAGGTGTGAGTGGAGTAGACTGGAATGTGGTGTGTTGCTCAGCCCCAAGGCCAACGCTGGATGCACAGGAGCTCCGAAATTCCGGTTCATGACTCGATATCTTTCCACAGAAACAAACACCTGTCTGTAAAATATGGCTTGCCAAACGCCCTCCAGCATTACTCCAGGAAGACAGTGACGGATTTGAATATGTCATCGTACAGAACAGCTGGTGGAGTTTGTTTTGAATGAATAAATTTGATTGTGTGATGCAGATACAGAGCATTCGTTGACGTGTAATAGTGTTGCGGAGCCTTTTATTACTCACGGTTTTATATCCTTGTATTAAACACACCTCACTGCTTTTTGTTTTTTGATGAGACCGGCTACTTGAGCAGGCCCAAAAGGAATGTGTTTCGGACTTATATCAACTTATAGCTTGCGTGTAGGCATTTCACTGTGACCCCTCGCTCTTTTGTCTTCAACTACTGTGGGTCCTGCTCTAACCTCAGGTCGGAGATGGATCATGTTACTGGTGAGGGGCCCCTATATGCTGGGTGACTCTCCGAGGGAAGGGCGTAGTGAGTGTGTGTGGAGTCCTGTTCTCGCCGTTTGTGGTCAAATTATCAGGGCAGTTTGAACGGGGACATGATAGTCAAATGTGATCGTCCTCTCTGTGCATCTCATGCCACTGCTAATCCATTTGTGCTGAAGTGCGGGTCACCAGGTCGGAGGTCGTTCTCTCCGGACTCAGAGGGGAACACATGACACTCCAGAGTCAAGAGTTTAAACAAAGTCTTGTTTGGCTGACTCTGGTTTCTGCTGCAGGCCAGCAAAGGTCAGCTCAGCTATGGCTGGCTAATGGATAGCTACTGCCACACCCTGATCTATTAATTGAATTAAAATGACTGGGAGCATGAAAGGACAATTAAGTCTGACACAAACACTGGAACAAACAACAAGTACTCTGTGTACGTTCCCAAGGCGCACCATGGCAACTTCATACTGTCTGTAAATATGAGGAGTTGATTGGGAAGAAGGTTTACAGTTAACATTTGCAAATAAAACTGCTTAAAAACAGGCAAAGTTTGTAGAAAATGCTGCTATCAAGTAGTATAACTTGTGCTAAAGTTAAATAGCTTTCAGCTCAACTCTGGATAACCCTGACATTGTGTCCATAGTCGTCAAAGGATTTAGGATCCTGAATAATTTATCCATGTCAGACTGCACTGAATGCCTGTTGAAGCATTCAGCCACAATGAAAACAGAAAAAAGAACATCAATTTGCGTCATCCATTGTGGGCGCTCCCGTGTTATGAAAACAGCAAAATACTAAACATGCCATTGCCATAGTCTTGATGTTTCTGTGAAGGGTTATTGTGATATGATTCAAGATGAGTGGAAATGATTGTTTTCGCATGGCAGTTTTAATTTTCACTGAGAAAACTTTTAAAACCATGATGATGTGACGTTTGCTGGAGTTTGTACCAAAAAAATCATGTTTTTTTTTACTTTTAAAGAACAAGATTTGTAGGGCGGGGCATCTCTGCAGCACTACAGTGCTTATTTACCTCACGATTTCGATATTGCACTTCGCCATTTTGTGATTTTGATAATATTTAGATCAATTGTCCTGCCCTACTTCTGTGCATGAAGAACTCCCAAAAGAGTAACTGGCAGAGGAGAGTATCCTGGCCAAGAACAGCAGCCGCACAGTTGCATAGCTGCAAAATTCAAACAAACATATAAAAATTAAAATGAAAAACAGATTACAAATTGCTGAGATAAAAAGTATCAAAACATTCATCCAAATTCAAAACAAGTCCTTTCTTTATTTAGAAACGTTTTTTTAAATGCATCCAGTGTGACCTGCAATTTTTCAGCTGATTTCAGGCAGAGGAAGCCGCGTACTTAAATGTGTTTCTAGTTTGCCAGTGTGTTATTCATGGTTTTATGTCATATTCTGATTTACATGTGGGTTCTAGAGACAGTCACATAGATCATATTGTTTGAAAGAATGCATCAAAACTCTAAAGTCACTGCTTTTGATTGCCCACCATATATTTCACCACATTTCTCTCAAAACGGTCAATTATTTTCAAAGACAGCCTAAAATTGCAGAGATTAAAGGACCTTTAACGTGGGACTGACATGTCACAACTTTGGTTTTTAAGATGAAGTGTGTTAAACTCTGAGTCTCCTTTGCCAAATATAGCACTGGGTTGAATAGGGAGTAAGCTATTTTAACGATGAAAGTAGGTCGAACTAGTGAAGGTTAATTGGAGTTAGAAGAGACTTCGGGTCTCCCTGTCAGATATCTTGATGCCCACTAGCTACCTGCTGCTTTGGGGCTCTGACACACACACACACACACACACACACACACACACACACACACACACACACACACACACACGCTGAGCTGAGAAAAAGACAATCTGGACTGGACAAATGTTTCCAGCTGACCTGCTGATGTCCACAGTCAATCTTCCTCTGAAAGACACACATGCAAACTGTCCGTGCATTCCGCCACACATCAGTTATTTATAGAGGTATGTCTTTGCCCACTGATCTTTCATCTCTAGCATGCTATCATGTTTAGTGTGTGTTCCTGTGTTCAAGTGCTTCTCAAGGACCTGTGTGTGTGTGTGTGTGTGTGTGTGTGTGTGTGTGTGTGTGTGTGTGTGTGTGTGTGTGTGTGTGTGTGTGTGTGTGTGTGTGTGTGTGTCTGTCTGTTGATGGACATTGGACCATGAGTGTTTATGCTTAAACAGTGCTACCTGGTAATGATGATAATGAAACTAAACTGCTTGAATGGGATCCAAGTTGTGCCCCTGATCACACGGTACAAGAATAACAAAGCACAGTCATACCTAGATAAACTAATTGCTGTTTATCATTTTTAAACAGTCTTTTCCTGTTTGTCACACACACACACTCTCACACACACACACACACACACACACACACACACACACACACACACACACACACACCTCAATTGCCCCCAGTCACTATTCACTCAGGCCTGCCATGGTTCCCTCCATTCATTGATAGGGAGCAGTCATTACGCAGCCAGAATCCACAAGTCAGTTCCCACAGGGTTCGTTCCAGCGAAAGGAGCCCGGCCTGGTTCTAGAGGTCGACCCTGTCCCATGAGGAACAAAAGAGACGGGGTCGGGAGGGATTGAGAAAGAGAGGAAAAAGTGAGAGAAAAATAGGGAGAAAGAGTGGGAAAGGAGGGATATTTTCATTGAACTGCATCTGACTTGGCCTGTTTGAATGCGCGCACACATGCAGCCGCCCTCTCTCACGCCTCTGTGCAGACTGCCCAGGATGTAGCCGCAGCCCTGGCGAGGGCACGGAGGAGAGTTAGGGAGTGACAAATGCAAAAGGGAGTTACAGGGAGAGATGATGGATGAATGCAAGTGCTGTTCCGAAACCTCTCTTGTGTATTTGTCTTTGTATGTATACACACACGCCCTTCCCTCACCAGTCTGTAAGTGTCACCATAAAACACTTGTTGATCATCCCATGTAATGCCGCCTCCTCTCAGTGCTGTCCCACAGTTCTCCCGCTTAGTAAACTAAATCTGTCAGAGACGGATTTGCTCTTGATGGTATGAGACAGTAAAGTTAATAAGAAAATGGCTATATTTAGCGCCGTGGGTGTGTGTGTGGAACTCGGTGTGTTTAAGTCCTGGTTTGAGTGGTGGCGTTAAGCATGTGTGGAGCGCTAGGAAGTCCGTGAATACCAGCTCGCTCTATGACATATGCTAGTTTATTTTACCATGCCTTGCCCATTTGTTCATTGCATTTCATGGCTAGTAGTGCACATAATAAGTCTTAGCAATTCTTTCAGCAAAACATTTTAACAAGTTATTAGAGGCTTTTAATCTACTTATATAAAGTGTTTGTTTGGTACAGACCCTTACAAAGGTCACTTCATCTCGATTTCTATAGTGTTTTAGATGAAAATGAAAACAATGATGCAAAAATGTTTGCAGTGTAACTTTACTTATTCATTATTTACCACATTTGCAGCCCTAATTGCCATACACAGTCTGAAGTCTCTGACAAGATTTAATCATGGCTGTCCACAAACACACACACACACACACGTGCCACGTTCACACACTCAGAAGAGCCAGATGCTTGCAGGATGTCAAGCTGGCAGTTGTGCTCTAGTGTAATCCAGGGTTTAACCAGCCAGCGGGGAGATGAGCAAGATTTAATTCCCACTGACCTCTGCTTGGAAGAAGGATCCAGAGATGGAGCAGGATGCCGCTCCATCGACTGGAGTAGATGGAATTGTAGATGTAGTTGTGGATGCAAGCACATTTTCACCAACACACACCTTGTCATGTGTTTACAATTAATGATGTACTCATCATTTATTTCACTTCTTCATCACACAGTTGGTACAGCAGCTGTTACGTGCCCTTTTCTCTCTTCTCTCGTCTCTCTCCTGGCTTAAGCAACGGTAAACTCCTTTTTTCGCATTATTTTACATTTTAAATTGCGAGTATCCTAGAATCATTAAAGCAGACAGTTTTCAACATATTAGTAGGGTACATGTCGGAATGTATGCACATTTGTTTGTATTTTCTTGTGGATTTTACATTAGCTGCATTACAACAGATTTATTCATTACTGCACATTGTGATAGTGACAATAGTGTGCTTAAAGAGTGCAGTCCCAGAGTTCAAATTGAGGTCAGGGTCCAGATTTTACACAATTGTTTTGGTGAAAAATAATACCAATATCCAGATGTTCAGGTCCGATTGTATTTCCCCTGGAGAACCGAACAAGGGCTGAAGTGACAGCAGAGAGGAGGGGAAGTCTGTAGAGAACAGATGAGCCTGAGCTCGGCTCTGACTGAAATTAAAAAATAACCAAATTCGGCTTTTGAGGGATTGTATATTTCTCTGCAACATCTGAAAAAACAGTTTCACAGCTTGTGTTGAGTGAATGGGACCGTTGCTGTGCGTCTGTGCACAGATGTGACATGATGTTTCAGCATATTCCATTGTCAGCCACTCTCCCTTTTCGCCTCCCTCCTTCCTCTGTTTTAAAGTCTCTTCCTCTCTCGCCTCTCTCTTACTCCCCTGTCCTATATTTCTCTCCCTTTCTCTCTTCCTGTTGTTTCATATGGCTTCCAGACCTTTCCTCTGTCATCTCTGTCCATCCTCTGCACTTTGATGTCAGCCCTCATACTGCCACGCTGACCACAACAAAGATGAGGCTCGTGCTTGCCCTTTATCTTTTTTTCTCGCTCTTTGTCTCCCTTATAAAATGTGTTTTGTCTTGCTTTATACATCTGTTTTGTTGTATCTCTTTCTTCTTGACTTTTTAAGCCTCCTCTATCTGTGCATTTATATCACATCCTCTCTTTAAATGTGTTTTGATATTCATGAACATCAGGTTGGACCTTTTTAATTGCAGTTTTAATTATGTGTTCAGGTGCTCTGAGGATTGGTCGTATACCTTTCTGCTCCTTGCATTTGTACTCAATTAATATACTGTAATTACACAGCCTGGTGAGTGTGAATTAGCAGATTGACTTAATACTATAATGTATTATCATACAGATATATAAAGTGTAGGACACAGCAGCGAGGTTGTTGGCATCTAATATTTTTTATTGTCTGAAGCCGGGAGTGCCGAGTACGGGCAACAGTATTCATGAGAAATGGATGTCCATTAAAAATCTATAATAAGGCCTATTGCTGCACACAAAAGAGCTTTACATTGATGCACTTTGGCAGCTTTATTATTTTTCTAGAACTGGGTGGTAACCATTGACTGCAGCTGTTTTTTTGCATTAACCTGGAGCACACTTGTTGAAACAATCGGAAATTGCTCTAGTTAATTTCAAGTTGCAAAATGATGAGATAAGTGCCGTTACGTTTGATTCATTACGTGTTAAGACGAAGTCTCCTAACAATCTGGCTAAAAATCGCTGCCTGATGTTCACACCGCTCCATTTTTCCAGCCAGTTTGACATGGACTGTGTAATTTAGGTCAGACCATCATTGAGATGAGCAGTGATGCTCATTCCAAGCTGTTTTTCAAGCAGCTTTGTTCTGTGGTCTTTGCGATAGAGATTGTTTGCATCTGTTGTCTCTTGCCACAGTGAGCCTTATGTCTTGTTTTTCGTTTTGTCACCATCTTAAAAGCGTATGATTATGAACCTTCAATTTCAGATTTAGCCTATATCCTCTAGCTTAACCTTTGCTTATAGTTTGTTCAGGCTTTTCATGTCAATTATCCTTTGAACATACAGCACAATGTAAGCTATTGATATATACCTTCACACAGAGCAACATATTGGGAAAACCCCATGTTTGCAGTTGGTATAAATGGATTTAGCACATGGAGTCACAGGGATACAACATGGGTGGTTAATGGTTATTGTAACTACAGTGTAACTGTGCCATAACAAACCTGTCTGAAGCATTTCATAAGGTGCATACATGGAATTTACGTGGGGGATGAAGGAGTCCAGACCACCCCCATGGAGAGTCCACTTTTTAGATGGACCAGAAACCATGTATGGAAAAGTAAAGGAAACAAACAATGCAACTCAGAAGATGGTTGTCTGTTTGACACCGTGGGTTTAAAACTTTTAAGTGAAATAAGAGAATGTATGTGCTTGGCGAAATACGTTATTAATGAATGGGCTAATTAGCCCACCAATGAAAGGATCAAAGGGCCAACAGGTGAATAGGTCTGGCCTAGGCCTGGGCGATAAACCGAAAATTTACCTATACCGAAATTTACGACGATAACCGACGTCATTTTGGCCATGTCGGTATATTCGGTGTCATAGGCATAACATCCACTAGGGACAGGGGACATGTTAGGTCCACTTGATTAATCTACCCCGGCATATACTGATGTGCTTATTTTACATCAATTTGATGACAAACTCCGCCCGCTGATGCAACACCAGCTATGCCAGGTTAGTAATCAAGTGAACCCACTCTCGCTGTGAGTTGCGGACAGTTTGTGTAATGATGCTGCGTACAAAGGCTGCAACAGGCCACTGTCTTCGGCAGGCCGGTCCATTGATCAAACATTTGTGTTTTGTTTTTTATTCACTCAAAATAATGACTGTATTTCCAGCTAGAAAACGCGCATCTCTCTCCTCCCTCCATTGTTGTTTGCATTTGTGTGTCTGCGTGGTCTGACACGTGAGTGTCCTCATGCTGGAAAACGTGACTTCTCGCGTACGTGACGTCACTCCCCGAGACGCAAGAAGAAAGCAAAAATATATATTTTTTACTAAGGAAAATGACAAAACTAGTAACGCGTTACCGGCATCACTGATTGTGTAGCTTAAGTGCAACATGGAGCATGAAGATGTAAAGAAAAAATAAAAACAGTAGAATTAACTTTGAGTAAGTTTGGAGGAAAGTCGGAGTTGTGGACCCATTTTAAACAAGTCGTGGGCCGTGATAATAACATTTGTCGGCTTTGTCGAGTGCATTAAGTGCGGCACTTGTTGCATTATTCATTAAGATTTCTGTAGTTCAAACAACTCGCAATTGTAGTCGAGAACGTCAGTTATAACAGCCCACGTATTAAACAGTTGTCGGGTTTAAATCGGTCTCGAGCTCATAATTACATTCAATGTGTCGGGCCGGGCTCGGACACAACGTGCACGGGCTCGGGTCGGGCTTGATTATAAGCTCTACTCGGGTCCAGCCGCGACTTTACTGAGGTTCACCCTGTGTGAGCAGCAGGAGGACGGTTAGCTCACCTCCCAGAACATGGCATTGAATCGCTGGAAACTGATTTAGTGACTGTCATCAAATTACTTAGCATAAATATATTAATACAAAATAATTGCAGTTCTTTCAATATCTTCCATGACATGTGACCCAGTGACTCCAGCAGCAGATTGTATTAGTAAACTGGATGAATGAGACACAGCTATGCTTATTGTACTTTAGTGCTTCCTCTATTTTATATGAATATTAATATGCAGAAATCTTGATTTTTTTTTCTCAATAGCTTCCATGTCATGTGACCCTCTGACTTCTGAAACAGATTCTGTGTCTATCAAAAATATATAATGATAAAGAAAATAGTGGTAAAAAAAGTTATCTAATGCTCAAGAGGTTAACATATTATTAAGCAGCAATGTCAACTTCTCTACTATTTTGTCTCATGTCTTAGATTCTGATTCTGAAGTCCTCAAAATGTTTATTTATTTACATCCAACCTCTTCCACCACCTGCAGTACAACCACGTGATTCAATTCGAAGAAATAAAAAAAGCGAGAAGCGAGAAGCTTAGAATTTGTTTATAAGGGACTGTATATTTTATACTTTTAAACTTGTTAAAAGTAATCTGTGCTTTTCAGCTGTTCAATCGTGTGCCTATCAGTTGTTCTTAACTACTAAATAAATGATATAAATCTTAACTACAATGTAGTTTTACAGTCCTTTAAAGTGGCATTTCTTTAAATACACAGGATTTTTTTTCCTTTTTTTTAGGTGCGGGGGGGGGGGTTACTTATCGTTCATTTATCGTTATCGAGGCGAGTTGCTCAATATATCGTGATATTGATTTGAGGCCATATCGCCCAGCCCCAGTCTGGCCTGTAGCATTGTAAACATAACATTTTAAATAACATCATAATATCCATTGAAAACACTTGTGCCAATAATAGATACAAAACAATGGATAATATACCTTTTGAAAGATTAAGTCCTCCTTCATATACACCTCAGTGGTTTGGTCCACTGTCTCCCAACTCTACAGCTCCCTACACATTACCGCTTGGTATGAGTCTGTATTCTACCCTTTGCAAAGGTTTTCTAAAACAGAAATCATCCACGCCGACCACTCAATAGAATAGAACACATTTACAGGTATAACAAGACAGGTCCATTGCCTCGCCGCTGAATCTTGTGTGTCAACGTGGCTGCACTATTTGTACTTAGCAGCCCCGTCTTTTAAAATGCTGGTACAATTCTGAAACTTATCTTTCAATTATCCAGTTTAGTTAACAGTCATCAGCATTTCCTCTGTATACATTTGATACAATAGCACTCTTAGCGGCACCTTCAGGGTCCACTTTAGGACTTGCTCTTGAAAAATGTTTCCGTTAATGTCACTCCTGACAATGAGATGTAATGGCTGCCCCTTGTTAAGGTGTCAGAAGAAACAAAACTTACCCAACAACCACGTTTGATGGCAGCAAAATACAGTATTGAGCACATCCTGTCTAAGATTACAGTCTAGCAGTGATGGGTATGGCAGGTGGACAGACGGACAGACAGACAGGCAGGCAAACACACATCCATATAGTACATAATGACATATTGCAGCAGGTGGGAGTTCATCTTACAGCAACATAAAGGCTATTGTTATCCCGCATCTGCACTTTACTGCACTCAAGGCCTGGAAACACACTGTACACACTCGTATGTGCACACACATACATACACTCTCTGTGACTCCGTGACCGCTGCAGGAAAAATAAACAGGGCTTTTCTGCCGCATCTGTCACTTGTGCCACTTAACAAACGCTCACATGGAAACACACAGACGCAGACGCCCACACAAACGCAGTGAGTGATAGCAGTCCTGCAGCCATCCTCCCCATTTACATTAGATCAATATAGAACTCTTGAATGTAGACCAAAAGTAGCCTGGGCTTCTTCTGATTCTGTTGTGAAAATTAAATGAAACAAGCAACAGTTGAATTTGGGATGAAGCTGAATATCAGCCACTCGTCATGGGAAGATGAGACATCGGGTGGAGCCGTGGCTATATTTGTCTTGGCAGATAATTCCTTAAAAAACAGCTGTCCGTTGGCTCTTTTCAGGCATATTTTTAGTCTTGCAAACAGACAGCTTGAATCTCGTCAGCTGAATAAGCAAGCTGAGTAACAAGTGTGATTGAGGTTTTGTCTTAGGCAAGCAGACAGTGTTTATTATCTGCAGGACATCATTTGTTTATTCTGTCATGTGCATTGTGCAACTTAGTTATGTCTCTGCCAATTATGTGATGGAAAAGTCCCAGATTTGAGTCAGTTAAGAGTGGCAGCAATGTTAGTTTAGATGGTGATGGTGTGAGGAAGGGAATTATATCCCTGTTGTGTGAGAGTTGTGCCCCCGGCGCTCTTTTCAGGCAGAGGCGTCACTAGGACGGTCAGATAGCACCAGCAGCGTCATCTAAATGTGTCTCAATGTGTCTTGCCGGAGCCTTAATTTGACAGTCAATATCCAACAATCCAGTAATTGTGATAGTATTGCGGGATATCATAATTAACTCTATCGATAAAGATGTAAAGTTTTGGCAAGCTTGTTTCTGTTTCAAAAAGCTTTTCTTCCTGTCTTGGTCACCGCCCTGCCCTCTGTGTGTTTGTGTCAGAGAAGGGCTACACAATCTGTTGTCCTCAATTCCTACCAACGGTCAAATGGTCCATTGTCAACATGTTGACCTGGGTTATTATATATGCTGCGTATACATACCCCACCCCCTCCTGCATAACTCCCACATACAATACACATGAGTGCATGAGGTATACAGTATGGCTTTGGTGGTTTAGGGTTGAAAAGTTTAAGCAATTTCTTTGCCCTAACAATCAATAATCAGTCAGTCAGTAAATACATAGTTTATTTTAAACAGTATAGTAGAAGTGATCTTGATCTTTTGGAGGCTGTGCTGGTTGGCAGTGATAGAGTCAACATATTAAGTGCTTTTGGCTTCTAAACTTATGAAAAAATTGTAATAGATTAACAAAATAGTGAAATGCAAATGTGCAAGCTTATTTGATTGATACCTACATGTATTTGGTTTTCTGGTGAAAGAGGTCACATACAAAAACATATCACAGTTCTATCCTTACTAGTTTTTAACATTGTCTTTACGTCAACAAGCAACTCATTCATTGGACCTGCAGCTGCTAATCTCTGCCTTTCAATCTACTGTAAAGTCACTGAAAATCAAAGGTTGATTGTTTTACTCGAGTGTTTCCTCCTCATCTTTCCTTTACTGTATTGCTGGCACACTTGATTCAGGTTAGGTCAGTGCAACCTTTATTACATTTTCATGAGTCGATGTGACCTCAAAAAGACATTAGAGCATTTCAGCATATGTTATTTTTTGTCAGGATGAATGGGGTGATTTCCAGAACGTTAATTTTTCTCTGTGTTTATTCTCATTCTGGCTCTTTGTTTGGTTTGGAAAATCTCAGTTTGCAGCTGGACACTTCGACACAGTTTAAAGAAACATGTTTTTGGATTCGCCAGAAACACACACGCACACATACACACACACACACACACACATACACACACAAACAGGCACAGAAGGTTTCAGTCTATTTATTTACTGTACTAATTTGTCCATGAATTACTCAAGATTAATAGTCCATAATGTGATGCTTTTGCGGTCTCCCCGGAATGCTGTTTGCCGTGTGTGTGTGTGTGTGTGTCTGAGAAAGCATCTGTCCCTATAAAGTATGACATACTCTGCACAGGAATCCCCATTGACTAGTGAATCTCTTTCTGTAGCAGCTCGAACTTGTCTGCCTCATCCACAGAGACCTCATTGTGTGTGTTTTTGTGTGTATGTGCACGTACATGTGCACTTGCCCCCCTTAAATCTTCCATCCATCAGTTTTTCTCTTGATACACAGACTACCGCTGCTCAAGTACTGTTTACACGACCTGTTCCTGTCTGTGCTGCACAATCACGGAGACAAATCCAGACCACTCGTTGTGTAATGTACTTCTCGTCTGCCCCATGATGAACTCAAATATACAGTGACGTAAACACATATACGCAACATGCAACGGTTATGGGAGTGCTTTAATAGTCGTGATGCATCCTAGTAAACATGGAAGTTGCCTGAAGGGAAACATAGGTTGATGGACTGGTTGCAGCCTGTGCGCACTTGGAAACACGCAAACAAGTCAGTTGCCTTGAAGCATTACTGTGGGATCATAATTATGCTTTGTGATACATCACGAGTTTATTCATCGAAACTCGTACGAAAAATAACTGGTTTGCTAACCAGACAGTTTGACAGCCATGTCAACATGTCCTTTAAGTGACAGCGAAAGAATATTGGTTGACATTAAACGCAAGATGTTCAGGAGGTGGTAACAAAAAGTGCAGTAAGATAAATGTGTTAATATTGTATTAATTGTTTTACAATATGTTGCAAAGTAATGGAAGTCAGTCATTTTCGCTTTTACCTTTGCGAGACCACTTGATCTTGTGATTTCTTGGATCCATCTTGCTTTAAGCGTTGCACATGTGGCTGAATAGACACAGTGGGTGAAATCGATTTTTGCTCTTCTCTCGACTGACTTTAGTAAGAGAGTAAGTAAGAGAGCCTTTGATCTGATTGTTTGAAGTCTATCCTGTGATTGACCATGATGGGGAGATGGTTCCTCCAGTCACCTGCCCTTTTCCCAACAGTGTCTAGCAAGCCTTTCCTGGTAGTTATGTGTAACAAGCCATCTGGTGCATTAGGTTTTTTTTTGCTGAGTAGCAGGTATTTGCTTACTCTAAAAAACCTTGACTGTATGTTTATATGGGATATGACATACATGTTTAAGATAACAGTTCTGGGCTACTGAAGGGGAAAACAAGCCTCTGATTGTTCCAAATGAATGCTAAAGCAAACTTACCTACAGCCTGAAGATGTGTTGGACATTTAAACACAGCAAAGATTAAAAAGCAATGTAAAAATTACACTGAAAAAGGAAGAAACACTGAAGAAGTACTGCGTCATTTGCGATTAATGACGACTTGCAAGAGGGTGCGTCACAATTAACTGATATATTTATTTGTTCCACCCTTGTATGTGGCTCAACTGTTGATTCATATGCAGTAAATGTCATCTAAAAGTTTACACACTCCTAAACGCTCATGCTGTAATCCCACACATCTGCATGATGGTGTTCTCCCAAACGTCCAGCTGTTTTGTGCAGATGCACGTGTGCACAAGAAGCATGTGTGTGTGTGTGTGTGTGTCCAAAAGAACAAGAGAGCACATTAAGAGAGAACCCTCCCATGCCACACAGTGAGAAGGGATTTTCGGAGTCAGTGATGGGGATTATGGGGAATATGATTTCATACGGCTACAGAATGGTTAATCTCCTTAAACCCCACTGGAGTCTGCACGCCCATTGCTGTTACTGCCCAGTAATGGAGGCAACAGGGGAGTGTACGATGGGAAACAACCAACCTTTGTTTGTGTTTGTACATGTGTCTTACCTGTACTCACACAGGTATCCATGTGACTATGGATATGAGTAATTACTTGTCTGTTACGTGAATGTTGACATTTGCTTGTTTTATTATACCACTGAGTCATTATAATCCAGGTTCCAGTGGAGCTGTGAGTAAGTGCTGCTCATGTATTATGGCCACAGTGCCATTTAGCTGCTGCCGTTGTGGAGTTTTTCTCCTGTTTAAGACGCTGAGGTTTGTGCTAGTCTGCAGATTTTTCGGATATATAAATATAAACCTGCCTTTATCCTGTCCACAAATGTTTACCAAGACAAATGTGACTGTCCTGCTCTAAAAGTGCCTTGCTCAAGGTATTTTGACGGTTGTTTAGGGAGTAACAGTGTTGGGATTTGCATGGTCAAACCTTTTGGTCACAAACCTACACGTCTACTCTCGAGGCTGCTGCCAGCTTGTGTCGGGGTATATTGACTCAGCTGTGTTTTTGACCTTCTCGCTCTGTCTGTGTGTGTGGAAGGAGACCGAGGGGGTGTGTTTGTGTGTGTGCTGGAGTGAGTGCAGCAAGCCATGGCCATCATAGCTGTTTGATTAGGTGTGTTCCCTACCCCTAGGTGTTTTTTCACAAAAGGTTTCAGATGCACAGCGAAGATTGGTTTAACAAAGCTTTCCATTTGGGCACTGCTCACTGATGTATGAATGTTTTCAGCAAGAGAAGGAGATATAATTCCAGTTACAATTTTATAATAGTTCAATCAATTTAATTGAAAACAAAAAAAACAGTTCTAACTAAGGTGGCAAATAAGGATTTATCTTTATGCTGATTAATCTGCTGATTGGTTTTCTTGATTAATCGCCTTTTATAGTTTCCAAAATGATCCGATGATCAGTCCAACATTCAAAGTTTTGTGTATCAAAGTATATAAGAATAATAATATAACAGAACTTCTCCACAATGGTGAAGGTAGAAAGAGGGATCTTTTGCATCAAAAATGATATAATCAGTGATCAAAATGAACAAATGAATTAGCTTTCGGTCGATCAAGTGGGCGATTACTGTATAACCATTAACACTTGCAACAAAGTGTGACTTCCTGGAGAAGGATTTTGAGTCTCATCTCCAGGTTGTCTAATACTGACACTTTAGGCTGCCGTCCAACCAGAGCTGCCAACGCAAAGCAGGCCTGCAGGGTGTGGCAATTTGGGTCGCAAAGAAATGTAATTAAAATGTGTTAATGGGTGCACTTAAGTTATATTGCGTTGCTTCTAAACGGAAATGTTAGGCTCACTTGTGCAAACAGTGTAAAAAGTTGCGTAGCGAGTAGGGCCCTCACAGCATTCGTAGGAATATCAGTCTTGTGCAGTGATGCTTGTGTATCAGGTTACTATTATTGTGCACCTGTCAGTGTTGTCATCTGGGCTGAAGTCGTTGTAGGGCAGTTTCACTCCTGTTGAATCCACTGCTGTTTCTGAAGGATCAGGTTCCTACCTCAGAGCGACGGGCATTTTGTCTGCGTTCAGGGATTGTTTGATTCAAGTTGCACTGTTTCCACTGTAATTTTATGCAGTGGTGGTGCTCAGGGTGTAATTTTAGTCCAGCTCCTCACTTGCTTTGCTTCACTTTATTCAAATTATGGTTGCAGAAGCTGTGCTAGTTCTTTTCAAACAGACACAGTGTGGGAAACTTAGCTGTTTGTGTGTACAGTATATGCACAGATTAACCTGGATTTATTAAGTGTGTGTTGTGCATTTGAATATTAGACCAGTATTGAAACTTTAAAAAACACTAAACATATTCTCTTATGACGTTTTAAGTTAAATAAACAAAAATGAAATAAAATAAACACTGTTTCTTCCCATTCTAAATACATCAAACCATCCTTAACTGTCTCTCTCTAACACACACACACACACACACGCGCACACACACACACACACACACACACTCTCTCAACATAATTCCTTCGTTTGATCCGTTAACCTCAGTGAGGCCCACAGCAGCTAACAAGGCGGCACCACATAAAAGATCCCCCCCAAAGCGCCCTCAACCTCAAAAAATGTGCCCCTACTGTCTGCTAGAATCGAGCTGAATTCACTCCTTCAGCCTCGTCTCCTACTGTCGGGGCCTCACCTCCACTCCACCCCCAGCTCATGGGACTGTTGGAAACACTTGGTTTAGAGGCCCAAAGGACCTGGAAGAAGACGGGGTAGGAAAGCAGGTTAATAAGCTCAGTAAGGGCTCTTGGCCATGGGGAGCAGAGGTCCTCTGGGCCCCTGATACCCTTGAGGTCTGGAGATGAGACTGAGGGTCTTTGTTGTGGGAAGACTGAGGCAGTGATGAGTGGTCTGGATGGAAATGTCAGATCCCCTAGGGCTGCGAGGGAAAAGAGAAATCCATCAATCTTTCTCTTTTATCAATCATTCATGAATAAGTCTGTTCTTTGTGCCGTGTCCTGCTATCTTTCCCATCAGATTTACCATTTTGTCTTTTATGTTATCTCCTCTCCCAATCTCTCTGTCCTTATTTTTCTCTTTCTCTTCAACTGCTTCTCATATGCATTTCATAAAAACAAGGAAACACAGTGCTGTGACCTCCATCCTCCTCTCTACGTTTAACATTTTTACTCCGACAACTGTGGAACTCCAACAACTCTGGAGCAAATCTTACAAGCAACGTTTAAGGAAAGCTGAGGGCACTTCGACAGACTTTCACCACTGTTGATAATATATACAATTTGCCATAGAAACAGTTTACACTGTTGTCAGAGACAGTTTTTAACCACATTTGCTTCTGCAAAGACTGAGAGCAATTAAATATGGCAAAGGAAATCATTGCATGCTGGAAATCATAGCTGGATTTATCTTGGATCCTGTTCCCAGTTGGCAAAATAGCCAGATTCATTATGCTCTGATGCTTGAATTAGGTAACTAATTGAGTATTTACAGGCCACCAGAGCAGTGTACTATATCCGCCATTATAACAGTGAAACATTTTGGCCTTCTCTGTGGTTTTCATACAGAAAATGGTAGAGGCACTTTCCATTGAAATGTTCTTTTCTTTTGCTTTTGAAATGTCTAACTGCAGTATTTAGCTCACTGCATTTCCTCCCTCTCCGCCCCTTCTCTCCGTCTTTTCATGCATCTGTTCTCATAGTGTTTTTTGGACCGATCTGTGTGCAGTTGAGGTCTGACAAGTCAGACAGGGCCTATACACAACGGAGTGAGGAAAAAAAGAGGCTAATTCTCTTTGGCAGACCGACGCAGTTACACACAGGCCGATATGCACACACGGGTTCTTGGCCAGTGTGGAGGCCTCCCAGGAGCGAGCTGACCATTCTGCAACAGTCACAACTCAGTGGCTCAATAGAAAGAGAGGGAGCGGAAAGGAGAGGATAAGGTGGAGGAACTGAGAAGGTCAGAGGGGATTAAAAAAGGACCCAACTGTGTGTTAGTGACTGGAATAAAGAATACTTTTGGACTGTACTTATTCCAAATTTCTATAGCTTTCTTCATCCAACATTATCAGCATTTTAGCGTCAGAGTATTGCAGTTGTTTGTCTTAAGTTTTGCTATGACACTGGCTGATGCTGCATCTCAATTGTTACTGTAAAAGGAAGTGTGAATAAGATGTGGGTGCTTTTGAAAGTATCCCCAAATATGAGAATGTCTCTCAGCAGAGTGCATACCTCTGCCAAAACCCAGTAGTCTTATATGTGTACTCACTCATAGATACTGGCCATGAGGTTTGGGCGTTGTCTGCCGAATTGGCATATGATGATGCTTGAAAGTGAGAAAATGGATGGATCCATCACTTTATCCACACTAAAAGTTACCTGGTTCTGTTTTGGGCTGAGACCCATCCTCCATCCAAGTTTCATGAAAATCTGTTCAGTGGTTCTTATGTTAACATGTTGACTAACCCACCAACCAACGAACAACAAGTGGACACAGGAGAAAACGCAACTGTAAGCCTGAAAATGCATCTCAAATACTGTAAAACAAACAAACCTAATACTACATTCACATCATTGTTGCCGCTCTGTTGTTGCACATGGCACAGCTGAGATTCAGAGAAGGGGCAAGGTCAGGAGGGGAAGGGGCAGGATGACTGTAGAGAGGGGGGACAGGAGAAGGGAGTTTATGGTAAACAGCCACTAACAACGTAACTGGGTGTCCTAATTGGACAGGGAGGAGTGTGTGTGTGTATGCATGTGTGTGTGTGTGTGTGTGTGTGTGTGTGTGTGTGTGTGTGTGTGTGTGTGTGTGTGTGTGTGTGTGTGTGTGTGTGTGTGTGTGCGTGTGTGTGCGAGAGAGAGTGAAAGGTTCTCCAGGAAAACAGCCGTCTGCGTGGCTTCTAGAGGCTAGGGGGAATAGGTCAGAGGGAGCCCCCATAACCAGCTAAGCCGTCTAAACACACACACACACACACACACACACACACCCTCTCGTCTCCTCACCATATGGGAACCCAACCCAGTGGCCCTTTCATGTGGTTGTGGGCTGGGGAAGGGATGGGAGGGGAGGCAATTTCAGGAGCAGGGATGTGCCACACGAGGTCTATGCAGCTCTCCTCCGCCACTCATCCTGCTCGCCCCGTCCCTTTGTTTCTGCTCAAGAATTGCACAAGTCGGGGTGCATTTTTCTGTTCAGGGGTTTGAAGCAATAGAGCGGTTTTGTGGTTTGGGCTTCAACCCCAATACTTCCCCGTTCTCTGCCAAAGTTTGGGCGTAGTGCTGGGGTGTAGTTGAGTAAGTTTTGCCATATGTGCGGCGCTTAGGCAATTGAAGGTCGCACCCCAATATTTTCTGAAAGGCTTTCTTGCCCACTCATAAAAAACACTGATGTGATGCAATTAGATAGGCATTGGCTAATAATATAATTAGTCATATAGCTTCTAGATATATATATACAGAGTGAACATAGCTCAAGAAAATGGCTTCTTCAAAGACTAAAGTCATGTGTTGAAAATCAGGTTTTATAGTGATATGTGGTGCTGTCTCTCTCTCTCTCTCTCCTCTCGTTTAATCTCTTCCCCCCCATCACCCGGCCGCACACAGAAGCCCATTGTATGAGCTCACGTCTACCAGCCACTCACAGCAATGGCGCAGACGGCTGGAAGCGTTGTCACACCATAAGTCAAACACACACACACACACACACATATACACACACCGGTTCGCTCTCTGTAGCGGGTTTTTCCTTGTAGGTCACTGGGACACTGTAAATGGAATCAGGTCACATTTTCATACACCCATGCAGAAAGATGAAGGCATACTGTGATGTCTTTGTTGCAGATGTCGCGTCAGGTTTCCAAACTTTGCATTGCCCTTTTGTACATGAACGTGTTTACCTCAATATGAATATCTGGTTTCGGCACAAAGATCATTATCCTTTCCCTCTGGTATGTGTGTGTGGTTTTTCTCTTTTCATCTTGTGTCACGCTTCAGCAAATCTGGCAACTCTCCTCATTTCAGTTTATGAGTTTGTTCACTTGCTTTGTCTCCTGTTGATAGTTATGATGAAGACAACCTTTATATGGAGGGAGAGGAGCACTGTGTTTTGGTCAAAAAGAAGCAGTGATAGTTCCGTTTTATGAGTAGCCCGTTTAATTATTCCATTGCACTGTTTGCATATTGTGTCAACATTGCAGAGGCCAAACACGGAGGTGATTAGTAACAATAAATCACAGAGGAGACTGGCAGAATTTTTTATTAGTCAGGCTTGTGGCCATGATGTATTCTGTGTGATTGATTGCTTCATGGCACCAAATAGGAAGAGTAATTTCCTCTATTACATCTTTGGTAAAGCTTAGTTTCCTCGTAAAGCCAGATGGCAGAGCAAAATGAATTGCCTGATGGAATAATTGCCCCCCAAATTTCTGCCATCTTGAACAAAGTGTAAGGAAAAACTCCCACCAGTCAAGGTCCCAGTTTTTAACAGGAACTGACCGACACAGCTTACAAGAAACTCTCGCTTTGGAGAAAATGCTCTGGAAAATGATTGATTGTCAAACGTAAAATTACCCTCTGGAGTTTCCTTGCAAACAAACCAAAGTTATGTTTACAATCAGGGTTACTCATTCAAGAAATGTCATTACAGATATGACTTACTAGGTTTGAGGTTATTCAGAAACATTGTCTCCATTACAGTTTGGCCACCAGAAAGCACTGACAGTTTTTTTTTTTAAAAACTGTAAAATGTTCTGCTCGAAAACAAACCAAACAAACCGTCCCCCTGAAATTGATGGTCAACTAGGGAGAAGATGCTGGGATGGAAAACAGAAACACAGTTACAAGTTTGATTGTACAGTGTTAGAGTGGCGTTTCTTCCCTCACAAAAAGATCTTTGGCTGAGTACAAACTTTTGCGCTTTGACCAGACATCGGACAAATTTTATTTCTTGGCCTGCTGAAGAAAAAGGATGAGATTTTTTTGTCGCTCTGGATTCATTAAAATGCGGCTGGGGTTGTCCCTGATACCGCTCATGACGTCCTTCCATCAACAGGCAGCACTCTCAATGAAATGCATTGCAGTGCAATGTCGAATTCATTCATGGACACACTCACACACACTACCATTGCTTTTATCTCGTGCTGCCACGACTTACACGTAGTATTTGACTGGAGCTGAACCCCGGAGAGACGAAACAGAAGCAGTTGCTGCCGTCTTTATGCGTGCCCTGCTACTGTGGGGTGGTGACATTTACTGATAGCACTCTGTTGCTGTCTTTTCTCTGCTGCTGCCCCTTTCTGACGCTACCCAGACACACATGCAGAAGTTCATAGGCACATGCTGCCGTCTCATGGTGCCGGTGTCAGATATTAGGCCAATTGGATTTATCTGCCTGTGCTCCTTAATCCCTTTGTTTGAAAGTGACGGAGGAATCGTGGTATTCACGCATGATCAGATGTTTCTAAGCTCAATCAAACATCTTGATTGCTTCATTCTTTGGTCTCACTGGTGCCAGACAGCTAAGCGTGCCCTCTCTCTGTGTGTGTGTGTGTGTGTGTGTGTGTGTGTGTCTCTCTGCAGATCTGTGGGTGCACCTCTACATCCTTAACTGTGTTTCTGTGAGTCTGATTGAAGGCCTTGGCGACTTTTCACATGATGCTAATGAGTGTGAATTTGGCATCAAATGTTGACGAGTGTGAGAAAAAGGTCTGGTCACACACACCCTCGGTGTGGAGACAGAGTTAGAATGCAAGTCAGCCCATGTGGCAGTGTTTTCACTCCGCCGTGTCAGTTCGGACCAAACCCATTCAACCACAGCAGCACAGCTTCACTCTGCGTGTGTGTGTTGGCATGTCAGCGCGTTCATATTCAAAACACATCCTTAATGATAGTTGGCCTATTCAGCATTTTTAGAGAGGGTTTGAGGTTGTTGTGTTGTTTACTCTTTGACTCTGATTCATCTTCATTTAGCCGTTGGCTCGTTTTCCCCTCTGTGTTCAAATTGATGTTTCTCATTTGGTTTGTGTGTGACTTGCAGCTATTGTGCTTTTTCTCCAGGGATTTTTTTTTTTTTGGTAGGGGTAAGTAAAGAGACATAGGAAATGAAGGGACAAAGGAGGAGAGGAAGCGCATCAGGAATGTAAAAGGAGGAAATCGTCACTCTGTGGAAATGTTTGTATGGTGTTTGTGTGTGTGTGTTTGTGTCAATACTCGTCCACAGTTTTGGCAAACACTCTCTGATTTTTCACAAGTACCAGACTGTTGACATGCACACTCTGGCAGACTGTAAAAAAGTTTCAACGACGTGAGAAAAGGAGGAATATGTGGTATTCAGAGATGAATGGAGGATTTGTAGGAAATGATGGATGGTGAGATCAACCAAGCCACTTTGAAGACTGCAGTCGTGATGGGATTTTCCCAACATGCCCAGCTTTTGTAAAGCAGGGCTTTGCAGATATGATTACATTAGTGTGCTGGTAGATTTGCTGGTATCGAAGTTAACCTTCTCTCTCTGTTCACACTTTGGAGCATTAACCATGAACCAACCCTTTGTCAGAGATGCATTTCCCCGCATCCTGTGGGAGATGGCTCTGTCAACTACGTCCTCTTCCATTTCCTGCCCCTGTCCCCATCCTCCCTACACCCCCAGACCCCTTGACGTTACACTTAGAACCTCAGAGGAAAAATGCTCTTAGTCAGACAGCTGTCACCTCCGTCAGATCGTTCCTTCTGATTGTTCCCTCGTACAGGGCAGCGTCACCAGCCACAGGATGTGACACGTCTCATGCCGCTGTTTCCTGCTGAACTGGAAAAGTGGAACAGCAGTGATGAATTGGTCTGCGGAAAGGGATAGTCAAACGTTTTCCGGAGCTTTGCAACTTATGATTAAGGCAAACAATGTAAGCAGCAATGCTGAGAGTTGTTCACACACATAATTACCTTTTTCACTGACTTTAAACATACTGTAGGTCGGAGTTGCTTTTACACAGACTGGTCTTTTTTGGTTCAGGCTGTGTTGTTTTGTGAAAACCATTGATAATCACATTACAAGGAGAAAGCTCTTTGTCTGCTTGAGGACTGGAGAGGAGTGGATGGAGCTGATAATGACATGGAGGGAAACTAGAGACTTGGATTGGAAGAATAATGCAGAGATAAAAAAAAAAGTATGAAAGAGGTGAAGAAATGTGTAGTTTTAGGGTGAAGATGAACCAATGTTGCGTCTGTTAGTGAGCACTGCTGGCACTCGTCAACCCTTGTCAGCTGCTTTGTGGTCAGTGGAGCATGATAGCATGATCAGCTATACATATCATATCTAAAGGAATCAGAAATGGGAAAATAAAGCGTCTTGAGCCTGTTGCTTTCCATGATTTCACCCATTGAGTGTAGAAGTGGCTATATCAACAAAAGTTTTATCATAATGATTTGATTTGTATGTCTCCAGATGTTTCCCTTTTCAAAGGATGAATACAGACTACCACAATCTGGTGGTATGGAGACTTATTTCCTCTCCACAGGCGCAAAAGATGCAAGTTAGTTTGTCTGCGGCTGTAGTCTTGGCAGTGTGTCCAAGTGCAGCTTTTTGGCCAAGACACAGGTGGAATGAGACGACAGTCAGCCTTGGTCACCACTAGTTCTTTGCTGGTTTGGTGTGTCTGGTCCCCTAAAGAGATTCTCAACACAGCACTTTCAGGGCTGTAAATGAAAGACATTAGAGTATGCATATGAAACTCAGCAATCAAAGTTGGGTGGACTTTCAACTTTTACCCAATATTGCATTTGTGTGTTTGCAACTAAAGCCTTATGCAGGCCGCGTTCTCCTTCACCACTCAAATCAAATTAAACCTGACCATTTTTTAGGCTTGATTGCTCAGCAGCTAAGTCCTACAAAGAATCCATTTCAGAAGTGTGTATCAATGTGAGAGTGCGCTTGAATGTCTATGTGCCGATGATCCCCAACTTGAAAGGAGCCCGATGACCCGTTAGAAGAGCGTACGGGCCATGCTGCATCGCCCCGGCAACAACTGCCACCGGCAGATAGCATCCACATCACCGTAGCAACCTTGGGGTTGGGAGGTTAGGGGCCCCTTGAATGCACCACTCCCTCCTCACACACACCCCTCTTTTCTTTGTGACAGGTTTTCGATTGGCCAGCGTGTGTGTGGGCTCTGCACGCGTGCAGCGATGCGGTGCAGAGGTTGCCAAGTGTGATCGTGAGTGGGTGTGTGTGTGTGTGTGTGTCGGTGTGTGTAGTCTTTAAACTGATGTTAGCAGCGCCATGGTCCTTTTATGGGGCCAAACTTTGCACTATGTTTAGAGCAGTGTCATGATCAGATAGCATCATGCCTGTTAAAGGTATTTGGAGCTGGAAGCAGAGGAGGAACCCCTGTGCAGGTAGGTGTGTTTATTTTTTTGACGGGAACCTGTGTCTAGGCAAATTAATTGCTTACTCTCACACGCGTTCACAACTAACTCTCGAAAGCAGATGAAACAGCTGAGGGTGAGACAGGGAGCTAAATTAGAAAGAGAAATGTGTGAACAGTGTGAAGTGGGATAGAGAGGAGAGAGAGGCAGAGATACAGAGCATGTAGGAATCATCACATAGTGCAGTATGTAGACTGTGTGCGTGCTTTTGTCCAGGATGGTTTGGTAGGATGACCTGGTGAGGAGCAGCAGGACTCTGGAGTCTTGGACTGAGTTGAATGGAAACTGATGCAGAGACAGACGGACAGGCCACTTCAGGTGATTTTTTAAAATTGTTCTGTATCAGAGTTAATAGGTTTTGGAATGTGCGATAACAAGAACTACAGCGTTACTTCTGAACTATTGTGTCAAGACAAACTGGTCTAGTTGGCTGTCTCTAAGCTTGTGCATAGTCAGATGAGTATGCATTGTGTTAAAATCTGACGCATGGATGTTCAGATCTAATGATGATTGAGGGATACAGCAACCATGTTGCTTCTTTTTTCCAGTTTCACAGTTTGTGTTGCCTTTAGTCCGATCTGGACAGGACAGAACAGTAGTAGTGCCACAGGATGACATTATTACGATAACACACCGTGACTGTTTACCTTCCATGATTTAAATAATTTACCCCGTATTATTGTATTATTAATTAGGGGTTTTATATTTGGAAGCACATGATACACTACACCTTCCCTCCAGCAGTAAACACACAGCTCGCTGTTGAGCTTGATGTACTGTTTGTTGCTCAAACGTGAGTTTAAACAACAGGAATTCACAAGATTAAACTTTTTAATTTAATTCATGCATACATTACTTCATTGATTACATTTGAACCACATGCACTGAGGACATATTTTCTGTTTTGCTCTGATACGCTTGTTAATTTGATACATCTAGCATACATTTAATGCAGTCCAAGACAGTCCAGCATTAAATGCAACACATTTAAAATTGCTTTGTTATATTGATAGGATTCCAATGGTTTGTCCACCTTCATCAAAGACGACATGATGAGGCAAAAAAAACCTCTCTGATTCATTGCAGTGCTATTGTATTGGATTAAATTTAACTGAGCAATAGTGAATGCTCATTCACCCTTTGTGCAGGTGGAGGAAAGGTTTTAATGATCAGGATCATGCAGCAGGTTCTCCCTTTCTCTTCTCTGAACACACACACACACACCCTCCACCTCCCCTTTAAAGACACATCCGAGGTGTGACTTTGCTTATTAGCAGTGCTGCAGTAGTATTCATCAACACGTTTCTCTCTCGCATGTCACACTCTTGCCAGTTTTTCTATTTTAACCCACATTATCAGTTGCTACGCATGTATTGCCATCTCCCTCTCACCAGGTGAGATTTTTATTTGTGTCTCAACATGCTTTTTCTTTTTCTTTACCCCTTTCTTACATGAAGTTCCTTCAACGACAGTTACTTCCTAACAATCTTCCATTGTCTAATTTTCTGGTTGGTTTGGTCGTTTTTCTTGCTCCTTAGCTCCCATCATGGGAAGATAAGTGCTATCATAGATTGTACGCAGCTCATATTGAACAACCAGATTCAAAACATGATGTGTTTCTGTGAATCTTCAATGGGATTTGAAAGATTCACACTAAAATGAGCTACAATGGCTTGAAATTAAGTTCAAGCTAAAAGGTCAAATTCTGACCTTTTAGAGACTGTTACTACTTGTAGACTACTGGAAGAATTTGATCCGTTTGTAACTGGAGGCCATATCGAGGAGTCTATATCTGCAGTTGATCAATCGGTTTCTGCATACTGAATGAAGTTAGTGTGTGTAATCAGCAGCATGCAGGATTCTTGCGAAACGAGCAAAAACACTTCTGTGTCACTCCTCCTTTACTTGCTTGTTTACTTTTCCTAACCTCTTTCTGAACTGAGAAAAGACAAGTTGTTGGTGATTAAACAGTCAAATTGATTTGGGATTAGTCACACATCTTTTATGTATGTCTGTATCATCCATCTTCATGCCCTCCTTCACCCTCTCCCTCTGTTCCTCCTCCTCACATCAGTTTTAATAACCTTGCTGAGAACTGACTCATACTGCGGTCGGGAACAGAATGTTTTGTTTGTCAAAAAGGTAGAGCACCTCTTCTTCTTCTTCTTCTTCTTCTTCTTCTTCTTCTTCTTATCTGTTCCTGTATTTTGGTCGCTTTATCAAAAGTAAGATGTTGAACTTCCTTCATCTTCAAAGCTTTAGCTCTTTCTCAATTTTGCCTTTGAAAAGATTTTAAAGACCACATTGATGTGTGTGTATAAAACATGAACACACACACAGCCTTTACTGTGACCTTGAGTCTCGCTGCCAGTAAACCAAAATGTCCCCTCTCTCCACAGATATTATTCACAGGATATTTAAAGGCTTCTCCACTCTTTATCATCTAATGTTTTGACAGCTCTGAGTGAGCTTCATAGATAATCATACGTCTTCATGGATCTATTCTAGCTTCTTATTTGACTGTAGGATAAGCAGACATGTTGTGACATGACCCACAAACACAACTCTCCTGGGGGTACATTTGCATATTATGATCTTGTTGTTGTCTCAGTTGATTTTTATTGTTGCACAACATGTGATACAGACGACAAAGCTGCTTGCCTCCTGATCAGAGAGCTATTATAACTACTTACAAACTGTTTCTGTAACTGAACCAAAAGTGATGCTTACACTTAATAATATGCATGTAAATTATGCTGCAAACAAAATATTTAAAATAGCTTTTGAGGTACTTGAACAGACGTGTATCCTGTAAGTGAGACGGCATAATATCGAGCTCATGATGATGTCTTGGGATGATGTCTTACCTTGGTGGATGAACTATATGATAGACACTGTTTCGGAATGAACTCAGACATGTTTAGTAATATATGTACTGCAGTTTCTTGTAACAGCTGACATACTGATACTGATATATCTGCAACAGGCTTACATTGTGAAAATGGGTCATCCAAAGTCTGCTTCGCTGCAAAATGTTTCTCCAGATTTCAGTTTAATTTAAGTACGTGCAGAGGTTGGAGACTTGACCTTTCTTTAACTATTGTCCCCCCGGTGCAACGATAGCACTGAGGACCCTGTAGTTGCTCTTCTGTTCTCATACCGGCAGTGGTAAAAATAAATACCTGACTGACTGAAGGCTGAAAACCTACTTTTTCAGATGACACCTTAAAACCCAAGCACTTACTTAAATTTAAAAAACATGTACAGTATATGGTGACATACTGAACCTGTTTTTGTTTGATTGTAGATTTAGTCCTCCTATTTTTGATGACATCCTCGATACTATCAAGTTCGAATCAGGACTCTTCATCCTGATACGAGGCTCTATATCGTCTTAGATTTTAGATTTAGATTTAGTGTTGTCTTTTCCTGGTTTTAAATGAATCACCAGACTGTTTCTACTTGTTTTAATACTCTTCTTTCCCAGCTTAGTCATTATATCCACAATACTGATGATTATTGATCAGAAATCTCCTTGCATTGATATTTTGTGAAAGTACCAGTAGTCGTCCCTACAATATGACTCATCATGTTCTGTAAGATGGTAATGTAGGTTTATAGGTTTGTTCTGTAGAATTGTTGTGGCCGTTACCTGTTGCTGGGAATGTGACCTTGCTAGATTCTCCGTTGATCAGCACCCGAGCCTTTAAAGAAACACCCTTTTGGGTGGTTTGCCCTGTACCGGCTGCACCCAGGACAGAAGCTCTGCTGGGCATGGGGTATTTTTCATTTATCAGTATTGAGATATTTAGTCAAAAATACAGTACGCCTTTGAGGAGAGTTCACAATATTGAGATTTACAACATGTCTCACAATATAGCCTTAAAGATATTGCAATATTTTTAAAGCTATGTCATCCAGCTCTATTTTGAATGCACTGATTATAAGCTGTTTGTTTGCCAAATGAAACTAATGTACTCTAATGTTGCTCTCCTCTTCTCTCCACATGGATTCGTTCTGGGACCTGACCTCTATCCTTTATGACTCTGCACCCGCAACTCAACAGGTAAGTGCTTTTATTTGACACACTCAGCATTTAACACTGATATATAAAATAGTACAGTCCTCTCCAGGTCCAGATGTTTTTGTTATATGGCCACTTCACCTGCTCCTCTTCTTTTTTTTCTTCATAACCACATCTATCTCTGTCTCTTTACCGTATATGATTTACAGTTTTAAACTCCCCACAGACTGTCCTAGTCTATGATTTATAGATTTGTTTTTTCAAGTCGTACCCGAGGGAGTTGGAGGATGTACCTTTTAGGAGTGTGGTTAAATGAGGACAATTGTGTGGTGTTTTTAAGAGTGCATGTTGCTTGTGTTAAGAAGTGTGTGTCTCAAGTAGCAGAAATGGCCCAAGGGCTGACCTCTTGATGTGAGAACGTGAAATAGTGCCCGGTGTACGTGTGAGATCATTAACCTCAGTGTTTTTGTCAGTGCTATACCATGCAGAGCCCACAGGCGCCATTCTGTTTTCCTCTCTCTGTCTTTGTATAACTCACACACACACACATGAATCCACAGATGTACACACTCGGAGCGCCTTTGGTCACCACCCACAGAGACTCCAGTTCCTTCAGCTCAGCCATAAAGTGTTTTCTCACTATAGAGCGCCGACCTGCTCTCACACCCCTATGACCCATATCGCTTCTCTTCACACTGTTCCCTTTCTCTCTCGCAAAACAGCCTGCAGCTTCGGCCGACTTGTCCCACCAGTCTGAGCGACCACTTAGATCCTAAGATTTACAAGCCATTTTTATTATTCCAACAGGGAAAAAAAATGTTTTTGTTAGGAAGGGGAACCTCCACTTCTGGGTCTTTTAAGGGTTTGGGAAGTGCACGAAAGGTCAGAGAGGTGTTGAGAGCATTCATCAACGCACAATTTGTTGCTGGGAAAGTCAGTCTTCTTTTGCAGTCTGTTCAGTCCTGCACTGGATGAATGCGAATCGATCAACATCACTGTAAATGATGTTAGCCAAAAGGTGAATTTGGCAACATGTTGAATTGGCCATGAAAACAACAACTTTGGACACAGTCATATGGATGAGGAATTATCTTGATGTACATGGAACAAAATCTTTTAAAAAATCTGTCTTAATGTTTATTTAAATCTGAAAATATCTGTAAAATATGGCCTTGGGAAAAGGAATGTAGGAATTTGTATTAACATGCTGTTTTTTTTGCTGTTGGACTTGGGTTGAGATTGAATTGACTGAAAAAAAAGTGTTTAAAAACTTAAGATAAATCACCACAGTTCGGTTCAGTTTGGCTTGATTGAGCGTTTGAAAGATGCTCATAAAGTTGATCAACAAGCCATAATTTTGAATGACCAGTGAACACTTAAAAAGCAGTTTAACTGGAGCGGACAGCATTTAATGGAGCCACCTGGATGACAAATATATCTCCTCTTTATTTTCCAATAGTAAAAGCCAGGATTCTATCATGGATATTTATATCTGTCGTATATCTGTGCGTGCAGATGTGCATGTGTGTATTCAGGTGTGTGCACAGACTCTCCTGGGCTTTCTCCCTTTGAAATGAGGTTAAGTGTGTATGTGTGTCCATGCGTGTGTAACTGTAGTGCTGCTGGCTACATTCAGACTCATCTGTGCCTCTACATGTTATTAACTCTCCCATTCTCAACTCATTACACGAGCCTTTGGGCGAGAATGAAATGAACTGATGAGTGTTCGACTGTGGAGCACTGAATGTCTTTTTGAAGCTTTAGTTATCGTCACGCCACAAAATAGAAACCAATAAATCTGTAAGCCCCTCAGCATTTCTCTGTCGACATAAATATGTATGGTTAAATGGGCCAGAATCAAAGTTCAAGTTATTATTTAGCTAATCAGCACCATCATGGTTGTTAGTTTGATTTAATCTGATGAGTCTGGTGACAATGACCCTTTATTGTTATGCTCGTCCAATTATCCCATATTCAGCACTGGGAAGTTGTGCCAACTTTTTTGCAGCGTTTCCGAGTTGTTGTTTTTTTTTTTGCAATTTCAGGGGTTGTTGATGTGAATTTTCCCCATCAAAAACGCATCTCTCCCAGTCAGTCATTAATCCTGATTGATGCTTCAAAGCATGTGACACCATATTTTCAAAACTGAGTCCTTCCAACTTCAAACCTGTGAGGGGAAACATAGATATATGTCCATATATGATACCATGGGTCATTTAAATTAGTTGAATGAGCAAAAAGGCTTTGAAAACCTGAAAACCTGAAAACCTGTTATGTGACTGACTCAGATTCACTTAAATCAAAAGTCCAACGACAAAGTTATTAATCCATGCAATTATCTGACACTGAAGCAAAGCCAGTTGTGAGGCAACCGTCTTTCATGTGGGGAAATGTGCAGGCATGGCCTGGTGCTTTAATGATGGAGCGACTGTGTTGTCTAGACAAGTGGGAGGTGGAGACATTGTCCCCTAGAAACCCAGCGACAGAGAACATGTCACCCACAAATAACTATATTTACACTTTTGGTTGAACTGACGCTGTACTCTTCACTCGGCTGAGCGAGTCATTGTTAGAGTATGGTTGATTGACTTTTAATAAGGTTCCGGAGACTGTGGAGGCTACTGGCCGCTGTATTATACAGGAGTTGTTAAAACATCTGTTGTCTCACTCTGCCATTGAGGGATCTTGTACTAAATATATATATATGATACTGCCTTCTTCTTGGCCGTTTCTTGTCTTAACCTTTCTATCAGCAGCAGTCAGGGATTTTGGTGTGTTAGCTGTTATTTTCTAGCGTTTGCATTCGATGCATTGATTCCTCCATTGGATATGTCAGTTCATCTTCTTCCCTCCAAGTTGTTTTTGGCAGTCAGCAGCATGTCACATGTAGCCAGGACTTAATACTGAAGGGCTTTCCCTGGCTTTCAGAGAGCTTGAACCGTAACCTTAGGATGGTGGATTTTTCATGAGATTAGACTAGTGGAGTCTCAACACCGCCATCACGCTTAATCCATGAAAATATTTACAGAGCGGTTCGTTGCTGGCTGAAAATGTTTTCATCACAAAGAGCTTTCAACTGATAACGCTAAAGGACCCTCATTTACCAGGTTTAAATTAGCTGGAATTAGCAAATATTTTCTATCCTTGAACAGATTTGTGTTTGATTTTATAAAAAATGTACTTTATTGTAAAAATTAACTGATGCAATATGAAATGAATGCACCTCAATAGCGGAAGTTACGTTTTTATGACAGGGCTCCAGACTCATTTTTTCTCACTGGTTGCACTGGTGTGCCTGACTTTTTTATTTAGGTGCACGAGCCCATAATTTAGGGCCACCTATTTATACATTTTCATGCAACAGAAAATACAATAACCTCAATTGTTAGGTTGCAGATTTTTTGGGAGCATGTGTGACCAAAATAGTCGCATCCGGGAGCCCCGTATGATGTTTTGTTTAGTGCTTGTGGGGTTTAAAAGATGTGGTATTTACCAGGCAAAGACAGTCTAACAAAAGATGCCAGTGGGTGGCATTATGGCAAGTGTAGTATCCAGCGTTTGTATATCAGGCACTCAAAGTCATGATTTGTCTGCCTCTGGTGCTGATTTTGTTAACTTTTAAGGAAAAGTCCATCTCTTGTGAGTCTCCCAAATTAATGAAGATCCAATGCAAAATCTTCAGAGTAACCTGATGATGAAATAATGTATAATAGTGTGTCAGGCATCTAGAATGAGACTGAACAGACAGTGATAGCGTAAACCAGCCAATGAAATGTATTCACTGGATGAACAGCACAGTAACTTCATCATGACAACAATCCCAGGATGATAAGTAAAAAAAGTGTAACATTAATATTGCACAGAGAGACCAACTTTAATGGAGGATTTCTTCCCAGGTACCTAAGAAACCCAAACCGATTTTAACACAGTTAGAGGCCCTGGAGGAGGAGAAGGTACCAGTGGAACTTGAGATACAATGAAAAATACACAATACCTGTTTTGGATGGGGCTGTATTTCATGTTTTCATTCTCCTTTGGTGGAAAAAAAACAATATTCTTCTTTGGTTAGTAACTAAATATGTGTGTGCTCATATGATGAGTATGCAGGTGTGCAGTTTGAGCGACCGAGTGTGAGTTCACAGATCAGCGTAAATTCATGTGGCTGTGCTTTGTAGGAGGTGGTCACTTGACTGGAAGTGTGTATAGACGGACACGCATGTTAGTACAAGCACATACCTGCAAAGACAAGTATATGCAAACAGATATACAGAGATCAGTGTGAAATGCACACCCAGACAGTCAGACGCCTGTACACAGACACAGACACACACCTGTGAGCAGCAACACAGACACATGCATGCAGAAAGACAGGCATGAAGGCTGAGCACACGCGCACACACAGCGGGAAAGTCCCTGTGTCGGTGCGCCGTGGGTGGGTGGCCACGACCAGTGGCCTTTGGCTTTGAGTCCGAGGTAGGCTGAGAGTTTGTGTTTCACCCCCTCAACGCAGAGACACAAAGGCTGGCTGTGTCTGAGAAAAGAGAGATTAGACGAGGAGGAGTGAGGTCCACGGAGAGGGGGAGCGGAACGGAGAGAAATGTTGAAACAGTGATTTCTGGGATTCTTGAGTGAGATTTGAGATCAACAAACAAAGACGAGCGAATTTAGGAGGGAAGATGAGCCCGAGACAAAGGGAGTTGGAGGGATGGAGGAAGACAGATGGGGGGAAGGAAAGAACGAGAGAAATGGAGGGCGGCCAGATGGAACTCCGCTCTCAAACTTTTGACAGCTCGTGGGAGGAATATCTTTGGGGAACTCTATTTCTGATTGGTGTGTGTGTGTGTGTGTGTTTGGGATACGTGTGTGTTTTGACAGCCATGTCGTGTTACATGGTTAATCATAGCACAGCAAATACAAACTCCCTCTTTGTTTATATTACTCTGTGGGTGTGTTCCACTCAGACACTCTATTTTGAGTTGATCTATTGTGTGTGTGTGTGTGTGTTCGTCGTGCTCGTCCACCATTACACCCATGGTTTGCCTGTAATGTGCCTTGAAACCCCAGTGTGTAACGGCTGGAAGCCGGCGCTGCCAGCTGGTCCTGCCAGCAACTGCTGATCTGGATTCTGGATTCTGCTCTTAAATCCCTCGCTAACAGGTTGACTTGATTTGGGAGCTGTTCTTGGATCAGGAGTAAGGAGAGTAAGCCAGCGGGACGGAAAGAGGTTGCAGACAAGAATCTCTGTGCGTGTGTGTGCATTGGTAAATTAAAGCTGGTCTCAGTCCAGCATTTAAAGGAGGCTTGCGCTGGGTTGATGTAGTGCTATGAGCCAGGATAAGAGGGATGAGCTCAGAATAACGAACGTTTTTTGCATGGTGTATGTGTGTGTGTGTGTGTGTGTGTGTGTGTGTGTGTGTGTGTATGTGTGTGTGTGTGTGTCAGACAGCTCACAGCTGTAGAGGGCAAAACGCCAGACCCAAAGTTGGCCCCTATTGTCACAGTAACGGTTGGCCTGCCGTCTGCTCAATCAGCATAATTGACTCTGTCTCTCACTCTCGCTGTCTTTTTGTCTTTGATTTTCTGTCTCAATCACTTTCCCTCTCTTTGTTGGTCACTTTTCCTCTCCCTTTTCTTCTCTAACTGACTTTCTACTTTTATGTCCTCTCCTATCCCCTCCCCCTCCCTAAATCAGTGTTAATGCCAACGTTGAGCGTTTCTGGAAGAACTGCAGATACAGAACTGCCTGTACGTGTGTTCCTACACACATACAGGCATGATGGGCCACACACACACACACACACACACACACACACACACACACACACACACACACACAGAAGGGCTGCAGCTTCTGTTATTTCACACATCCTGGTTTTTATTAGAGTTTTCCTCTCACTTGCGTGCTTGTTAAACGGCTTTCTTCATGTAAACACATGCCGTTTAATACTTACAACTCTTAGCAGGCTGTAAATTTGCACACGCTGATTAAAAAAAACACCCTTGCTTTCATCTTTTTTTTTTAATGTTCCACTGTCCGTGCTTTTATTTTTCTTTATTTGTTTGTGTATCTCTTTCTCACATTGTTGTTTTGGCCCCACGCTCTGTGTCAGACACACACACAAAGTATGAGGTTTCAGTAATAGACAGTGGCACCTGTAGTACGCAGGCTCCAGTGGGGTTTGGTGGGCGTGTTGCCAGATTGGACTCCTGGTGGGCTGCCAGATTGGCTGTCAGCACATTAGATGAACTTTGTCTTCACTTCTGTCTGACTGTTCACCCTTCTCCCCCGGGAGTTCATTTTTGTAAGAAATTAGTCCTTAATGATGTAAAAGCGTGGCCTAGAGTGGATGATTTGTATAAAGAAAATGGAGATGTTTCTACATTTGTATATTCTTTTATTGTCCACACGCGCATTTCCCATTCCTAGGCATTTTATTCAGGGACACAGGAGCCTCATTTTAATGAGGCCTATGGAAGGATAATCTGGTCAAATTAGATATATGATTGGCCTTTTTCTGCGTCAGACCTTGAAGTGACGAAGCAATCAAATACATGTGAAATACATAAATCATATGGTGAAATACAGACCTTATCACTCGGGCTGCATGAAAGGGTACAAAAAAATCCTATTGTGATTACTTTGACAGATATTGCGATTGCGATATGATTCAGCATTAGTGGGGGTGATCGTTGTTGCATCACCTTTTTCACTTGAACAACTATTTAAATCATGATGATGTGACATTTGTTTGGCTCTGAACCAAATAAATATGTATTCTTAAATCTGGAGAACAAGATTGGTTGGCTTGGACATCTCTGCAGCTCTTATGTACTTTATTTTAATGCTGTTTTGTCACACATTTTACCTTTTATCAAAAGATTTGAGACACTAGCAGTCACCCATACGGTTGGATATTAAATAATAAATGGTAGGGCAGCAGGTCTTATAAATGGCAGTGACGGCTGAAGAGCAACACTGACTCTGCTGGAGCATCACCGTGGGAGGTCCCTGTTGAATAGACACGCATGTGTTATGTCAGCATGGAGCTTGCTGTTTTCACAACACTGCACATGGACGTGACACAGCATCGACTTTACACACTTCTAGAACAATACACACGAGCACACTTGCAGTCATATATACGAGGGAGACATATACACACGTTCCTTCATAAAGTATCTACTGGAAGTGGACTCTCGTGTTCAAGGCAGTCTTTTTAAAACTGAAGTGGAGTCAAAACATATACTTGTATTTCCACATTGACACGTTCACAGTATTTGAGCTTGTCTTCATGTATGAGCATGTGCGTTGAAAGTTTATATTCTTCTTTCCTGCTTAATGCTTCCCCGCAAACAGCTGCTTGTCAGACTGCTGTCACCACTCGCGTACACACACACACTTTCTCAGTCTTACCTGTGGGATTTCAAAACAGGTTCGGCCACATGTCAGAATAACATGAGCCCGGTTATAATACTGTTGCAATGACAAACATGCTGCCCAGCAGTTCATAATTACACTTGACTGGCAACAACTTTTGTCTGTCGGTCTGTACTGTTAAAACTCATCGTCACTGAATGCTAAAAATATTGATTTTGACGTGCGTAGTAGTTTTTTTCATCCGTGTGTACACAGTGATTTATTGGCACGGTGATATGCAAGTTTGTCTGTTTACTCTGAGAATTGTTTGTCTTGTTTCCAGACTTCGTAATGTGCGTGAGAAAATCATTTTCCAGAAGCCATATCTTTAGCTTTAGAGGCTGATTAGCAGAAAGTAAAGGTTTCATTAATGTGGTTATGTAATCCTAAATATAAGTCTTCTTACTTCACTTCACTTGCAAATGTTCACACATCGCCCACAGTCCTATTCTCATATACGTCAACAATTCACCATCTGTACATGATTCTATGAATACCGTAGTCTGCGTGAAAACTTCAATGCATATGCAAACCACATCTGGCATCAGGTCTGCAGGAAAAGCTCCTCCACTCAGGCATGACTGATCAGGAATGCACATTGCCGACCGCACCCTTTCTCCCCTTCAACCACTGGACGCAGGCCTGTTGAGTGTGCGTGTGTGTGTCTGTGTGTGTGCGTGCGAGTGTGTGTGTGTGCAAGTGTGTGAATGCCCTGCTCAGATTACCGGAGTTCATTTGTCTTGTAAGCTGCAGGGCCACTCCTTTCTCAAACTTTTTGCTCTATTCATGCTACAGTATCACCTCATTCCTCTCTTCGCCTTTTACTCTCTGTCTCTTTCTCTCGACACGAACTAACAAAGACGAGGTGTCTCCACTCATGAATCCATAGCATGAACAGTCTTACGAACGGTAAACACATAATCATACTGGAAGAAGTGCTCTCTGCAGCCTTCACGCTGGACTCGGCTGTTTTAACAGATGTGGCTCAGAAGCACGCACGCACACACACACACACACACACACACACACACACACACACACAGCCTGTGCTTCCTCCTTTTCCTTTGTCTTGACGATAGTGCATTTGTTGGTGCAAAAATGCTGAGGTACACACATGTGTGCACCAAAACCATGTGACTGACTAATAGCTGTACTAAGGCTTGGACTCAGCTGCCACCTTAGGGTCAGGAGTGAAAGGTCAAAGGTCAGTACCTGCCTCACTTTTCTCTTTGTCGCCATGAATGAACTGCACTCGCACATGACTCTAGACACACATGTACACACGTATGCACACACACACACACACACACACACACACACACACACACACACACACACACACATACTTAATTGCATACTCAGAAGAGGGATGTGTGAGTATGGTGCTCTGAGCTAAGCTGGCAGCTTTTCCAAGAGAATAATAGAATTAAGTAACACACACGCACGCACGCACACACACACACACACACACACACACACACACACACACACACACACACACACACACACACACACACACACACACACACACACACACACACACAGTGCTTTCTGCTGGAATAATAGATGTTAGGATAATGGAGCACGTGGCCAGAGGAATGAGGGGATTTGTCTTCAAACCAGAGTGAATTGACTAGAGTTGACTCCAGGGGTCTGGACCAGCTTAGTTGCTGTCTAACAACTCCACACAGGACCCTCTTTGTGTGTGTGTGTGTGTGTGTGTGTGTGTGTGTGTGTGTGTGTGTGTGTGTGTGTGTCCTCGCAGGGGGTGTTCCAGAGGCCAAATATAGGCCTTGAATGTTTGGAATAGCCGCGTTATCCCTGACTAGAGATTGCTATCATTGCGGACACACACACACCCATAAACACACAAAAATGTTTTATTCCCTTCAGGCCGTGAGATAGGGTTGTTTATTCATTGTAGTCTCATAGTTAAGTGTTAGGCATGTGCATACAAACACATTTACACTGACGCACAGTTTTCCAGCCGATTTAACTTCCCAATGAGGACCCAAGGCTGTACTGACCAGCAGGAAAGACTTTACTCCGCAGTGGAATTTCAGTCTGCTGGTGTCCCCATGTGGTCGAACTTAGTAATTGCACCTCTGACGAGGCAGTGTTTAAAGCTGAAATGATATACCCTGTTTAACCCTTTCAGATCACATCCTCTATCAAATTGTGCACCAATGTACTAATAAAAACAATCATGTCTTTTTCCTGTTAAACTAAATGTCAGGTGTGCTTAAAAAGCTTAAACCAGCCTGTTTTAACCCATAATATCATGCCATCCATCCATCCATCCATCCATCCATCTATCTTCAACTTTAAGCTTAAATAAATTGAATTAAAAGTTATTTCACTGTAGCTAACAATGAAATGCTCCACAAAACATTCTTTAAGCAATTCTTTATTATAAAGTTGCAGCTAATGTTTATTACACCTTGTAAATGGTTAGTAAATATTTTGTAGTTCATCTGTAAAATTAGCTGATATTTATAAACCATTATAATTCCTTAAAAAATGGTTAACTATTCACTTTTCACTATTCACTATTCATGTTTGATAAACTGATTAACCATGTGTTAATGATGGTAGTTATAAAGTCGGTTACCATTGATTGTGAAAAATGGTAATTTCAAGTCCAAGGTGGCATCTTCCTTTAAAAATTCAGCATTTTAGTAGGAAAATAACTGAAGCAAAGTGAATAAAATGAAAAGAAAAACTAAATATTTTTAGCTTAAACAGACAAGAACAGATTCATTTTATTATGTTATTTATCTGGAAGAATGACAAAATCAATACACAATCATTTCCTGTGATGACAATAACTTTCGTTAGAGAGACTTAAAAGCTCAGACAATTAGGGGCCTTCAGAAACACTTTCTCACACCACCAGAGGGCTGTTGCTGGACTACCAACATTGCTTTGCCCTGTTCCACCCTGCTCTGCCCCCTGGAGGTCTGAAGTTGCCAGGCAGCCAACCTGATAGTTTGACATTTTATACCGTGACTCACATTTTCCCAAACTTCATTATCTGTTATCATGTGGATGAGTCATGTTTGTTCCCTTTCATCTGCTTCCCCCTCAGACTGACGTTTGATTGAGTTACATCAGAATGTGTGTGTATGTGTGTATGTGCGTGTGTGTGTGTGTGTGTGTGTGTGTGTGTGTGAGGGTTTGGAAACTGAGACATCCAACAATAATGATTAAGGTCAACCTCACCTCAACCTTCCCACCTCCCATCATTCTCAGTGGCACTTTAAGTGCATCAAGCCACCACATGAGGTTAGTCTATGGACTTCAGTAACCCCACGGGGGCTCAGATGGCTGACTGAGTGAGTTACCCAAATGCACATCACAACACAGTGTATGCAGATGAATACCTGTGGTAAATGTTCCCATTTTCAGGCCACACACCACACAACATATGCAAGCAATATACATCAATTTTATCCCCCATGCACAAATCATGTGAGGGTTTTTTTTTACATGCAACATAAAGTCACGTTGACAGTAGAAGGCAGTGTCTCTTCTGTATTACTGTCAGAGTAAATGACACATCACCTCTTTGCAAAGCCTCGTGGGAGTCTGAAGAAGTCGCTCTTTGCACTTAGGTTACCACTACACAATGTAATGTTGCTTTTTGTCCGCTTGCTTAAATCTGGGGCTCTTTGTTAATCCTGTTAATGTAAATGATAGCTGGAGGAGTGACAGGGAAGGACGATTGTAGGACACCTTGAAAAACATGTGAGGTTTCATTCTTTCATTCTTAAGAGGAATAAGAAGATAAATGAGTCAGTCAGACGTGCTGCCAGTTGAGGTGAAGGCTAAACTCTCGGGTTCAAAAGGAGGTCAAGGTTCAGAGTTCGTACAGGTCAAACAGTAGTCTGGAGGTGACAGCAGATAAAACTGTCTTTAGAGTTGTGTGAAGATTAGAATTGGATACAGTGCACACTCAGGAAGGCAAGTTTAAGGATGTGTTGATACATCTCATTAATGTCTTTGCAAGTCCAAGTATTTTTTGTCTTTGTGAGCCTCGCCACCATCAGTCCTTGATCCCTTTTTCCATCTCCTGCAGCAGCCTCCTCCTACGATAAACACCTCCAACCCTTATTTAAATACTGTGTGACAAAGTTACTGTGCACCCCCCCACACACATCTGGATATCGAAAACAAGTACCCATAACATGGTGTCTTGTAGATGTTATGCATGTTGTGATAACTGTGAACAATAATTTGAAAACTCTTGATATTAACACATTCCATTCCAACACATTTCATCATCTGTTTAATTGTATAATCTTTTAGTCGATGAAACGTCCAAATTATCTTGTCCAAGCAACAGTCAAAAAACCCAAAGACTCTTCATTTACTCTCATAAATGTCAAAGAAATGCAGTGAATCCTCACATTAAAGAGGCCGGAACCAGCAAATGTCTGCCATTTTTGTTTGAAAATGACTAAAACGTTTAATTGATTATCAAAATCAGCTGTTGGTTAATTTTCTTTCAATCGAACAATCAATTAATCGATTAATTGTTGCAGCTCTACTTCCCAACAAGTGCATTCGACAAATGCTGCTTGACAGCTCACATTACCGAGCAGTTTTGCACAGTCAGAATTATTTTACAGATAAAAAAAACTCTTTATTCCCCAGTTTTAATGTAATCATAGAGATGTGGGGCCATCAGAAAAATACAACTTTAGACAAGCATTCTGAGTACCATGGAGGCACAGTTCTGCAAAAATGCAGCGGAAAAGACGTTCAGTATGTACACATTTTTGGGGTGAGCAAGACGTACAGCAAAGGGGCCATGGAATCAAACCCAACCTCCATTCGTGGGGCTCATGCTCTACAACATGAGCTACCAGAGCGCCCCACAGTATGTACGCATTTGCTTGTATAAACTACAAAAATGCATTCTTATGTTTGAGTAAGGGGAGGAGGCCATCCTCACTCCTGCTGCAAGATTCCAACACCTCCTGTAGGCACCTAATATAGAACGTAGAGTACACACATAGGTTGAACATACTTTCCTTGACTTGCGTTACTTTCCAGGAGGTGTACCCTAATTTAAACCATAACTGATATCCTGAGGCAAATTTTAAAAACGAATGAATTTTACATTCATCTGAAACTGAAAAGGGAAAACCAAAAGGTAAAGTTCTCCCAAATCAACAGGTCTGGCTTGAAAATTGTCTCCAAATGTGGCCTTTTGACAAAAACACACACAAACACCAGCTCCCATATAACTGTCACAGTAAATGTGGGGTGCCGTCTGGTAATAAAAGCCTTCCTCTGTGGTGGAGCTGCACCCCTGTGTTTAACTGGCTTTGTGAATGTGTAACTGCTGAGAGACACACACGGTGAAACTGTACTTACTGGGATTTGGAACTTGGCAGATACACTCAGCCAAGACTTTTTTTGGGGGGGGTGGGGAGAGATTGAGGACTCGCAGACACACTAAATGGTACTTTTGTGTTTTGTGTGTACTTTCCTGCGTGAGTGTGCTTCACTTGTTGCGTTCAGGTAGGCTTGTTTATCTGCTATATTTACTCTTCGTGTGACTGGTCTCTGGTCAGTGTGTATCGATGTCAGGCCTCTGATGTCTGATTGGGTTACTTGGCAACCAGGTCGCTCTCATGCCACCTTCTCTTGTGTGTGTCACATAAACTGGTGACGACATGTCGAGAGTGTGTGTGTGCATGCACAAAGGTGAAATTAATACTCTTCACCTTTGCAGTGTTTATTTAGCAGGATATGACATTTAGTTGGCATAGCGCAGATCTCTTTCATTTTAAGTAAAATTACAGGATTTCTTTTTGTATCATTTATCTTAATCAGTGCTTTCAAAGGACAGTCTCATTCACTGCATCCACGTTGTCATCTGTAGTTTTTAGCTTCTCCTTGTTTCTTCTTACTTGTTTTTTTTTCTCGCTATTTAACTTTGTGTTATGTGTCTTTTTATGCAGGGCTGTTTGAATCCAGTCTATTTTCTAAAGCCCTTTTAATACGATCTGATTTCATGTAATTTAGCTTTAATTACGCCAGTAGCTTAAGTTTAGTCCGTCTCTGTCTCGTCTTGTGTTTACTGTGCCTTCGTTCTTCTTTCTTATCACATGTGAGGAATGTTTCCAAATGGCTTTGCGACCTGAACAGCCTGTTTAATCAGCAGCTTGTTCAGGATCTATATAATTTCTTCTAATCACTGCCACGTGCCTCTAATGATATAATCACATGATGACGCTTGTTGACACAAACTCAATTCCTTGATGCTATGTGTTGCCTGGAACCGGCAGTGGCTGACTGGTGCTGAAATGATGCTGTTGCCGATTAAGTTGCTAAGATGACAGTAAGACTATAAATGGAATCTAATATTCAATACAAACACTAGGGAAGAAAATGACAAGTACCAGATCTGCCTTTACTGAAAATTAAATCTGCTCTGGATCTGGATTTTTATTTGGATCTGCATCAAATGTACTTACTCAGAGATATCAGCCACTAAAGTGTCATCAAAAACCCTGTATTGTTCTTTAAGAAAATAATGAAAATAATTTCATAGATGTGGTGGAAATCTGTTTGGATTTTGTGTAATCCCGCTGACAAACCAACCAACAAACACACAAACGGACAACAGTGAAAACAAAGCTTCCAAACATAACTGGGTGGAGTTAATACATATACATTCTCTTGTGTATTTATAGCAGTAGCAACTGTAAACATTTGAGGCACATAGACCCATAATTTGACTCATGGTCAGCTGAGAAACACTCAAAGTTTTTGATTTCCATCAATAAATCAAACACTATTTATATATTTCTAATAAGATTTTACCTCTACTCTAACAGCTTAAAGCCGTCAAAAGCTTATCTTGATTCTCTTTTGACCAGAAGCAGCCAAGCCAAAGCTGTTAAGCGTCCACTTCTTCACGATCCTTGATATTGATTATTGTCGCTCCTGTTGCTCCTCTGTGTGCAGCTTTAAGGGAATGAACACAAGGATCTTTATGAAATCGACGTGATGTGGGGGTTGAACCAGGATATTGACCTCTTATGATGACCCCTGACTTTTCAATCCCCTCAGGGAGTTAGGGTACTAATACGGCTTATCTTCCTGAAAAGAAATCAATAAACTGAAGTGGTCCTGACTAAGTGTCTATTTTTTGCCCTGTATTTATTGCAGATTTTCTTTCACGTTGGCTTGTTGGTGTGAATTTGAAGCAAGGTTAATCATATCCTCATCACAGCCAGTCAGTATCTTGACCTGTGTTTCATTCACTTCCTTCCATTTCATACATTATGCGGTCACTTTTAACTGGTCCCTTTATTGCTGCACAGTAGACAGTAGTGTAGGTTAATAATTAAAATGCCTGTGGTGTTAGGTGTCATGCATCAATGAAGGCAAACCTCTTACAATGTATATTTGTGTGTCGGTGTGTTTCATATTCATGTTTGTAAGTTAAGCTGCGACATCAGTAGCAGGCAGTTGTCCCTTTGGGTCAACAGCAAGTGCTGAGTTAGTAGATTTCCTCTCTAAAGGGAAAAAGAAAATGAGTTCAGGGACGTGTCAGAGCCGTGGGGGTAGATGTCTAGGTTTACTGCCACATCCTAACTACAAATGTAGGATCGGCTTTCAGCTGTGTAATGGATCCACAAAAGGAGATCCACAATAAGAAGATACAGCATCAAGTCGGTGCCTGAACAGAAGCTATTCCCTTTAACTTTCCAGTCCTCAGGTCTTATCAAGGTTGTGCAAGTGGGGACATGGTAGTGAAAGGGACTGATTGAGGAATGGGATTACTGGGATATGTGTGCTTCAAACACAAAAATACACACATGCACACACTTGCACAGTGCTACTTTATTGTCACACCTTGGTGGTCACACACTCCCTCTGCGGTAACACTTGGGTGGGAAAACTCCACCTCGCAAACACACTTGTAAGGCTTTGTTTTTGTCCCTGAGGGCCCCTGTGGGCTATTTTCGCCTGCCTCAACTATATGTTGGGCAGCTAAGTATGTGCTGTGTTTTATATTTTACTAAAGAATATACACCAGTGGCATAAAAAACAATATCACGTCAGTGCTTTCTTACATCTTAGACCAATCAATCAGTGTTGGGTGGGTGTTTTCACCACCCTGTTATTAATCCTTGTTTGGGGTTGTCGTCAGTTACGTAGAGTTTGTTGTTTAACCAGTTGCCTCCAGTACCTCGGGCAGAATATCAACCGCAGTAATGCTATGAGTGTGTCCTCGAAGACTCTTAACATACAGTATATTTGAACATACAGCTTAGTGCCTGAAAGTTTTAAAAAGTAGTGTGTTCCTTGTGAATCTGGCATTAAAATGTCTTTTGGATGAAGCATGACTTGCAATTGCTATTATCACTAGCTGTGGCGAGGCTGGATTCAAATGCTTCCTCAAGGAAGAAGCACCTGAGGGACTGGAAGCGACAAGGATAATGGGGAAAGTAAACAGAACTCAGGGGGAAAAAAAGGTGCGAGGGCGGGAAGAAAGCTGCGAAGGAGGGAGGGAGGAGTGGTTGCCATGCCGGCAAACGGATGGAAGGGAGGGGCAAAGATCAGGGATCACAGAAAAACCAAAAGAAAAAGGGAGGGAGGGAAAGAAGGGAGGGGCTGACTCATATTTCAGCACCGTGGCTCGTGGGGTTGGGTGTAATCCTAACCTTACACTCACAACACACGGTCAACTCCTATAGGCAGTCATGCACTTGCTTTCTTGTTGACCAACGAGGACCAAAGTTCAGGGAATCCTCACCAGCACATAGGTCTTTTAAGCCTGTCCGTGCGTCACGCTGCGTGTGAGTGCAGCAGGTGTGGGCTTCCCTTCCTGATTCTTACTCGTGCTGATCAGCTGATTGAGTGACAGATTCAGACGACTGTCAACGCCTGGACTTTTTCCACAACAGCAGCATACTTAGCACACTTCTTCTTCATCTGCCAGTGACGGCGATAGACCGGGGAGTAATGCTGTAGAAACTGCACGGAGAGGAAAGAGAAGTGGTTGACAAGAAGTTGGACGACATTCTCTGGAAACCCTAAGAGGTGGCGTCATCTTTGCATCTACACACATAATAGAGGATCCCTATTTGGAGCTTGTGGCGGGAGGATTTCATGTGTTTGTGCCAATGTGTGAGTATGCATGTAACTTCATCAGGCTGGGAATAGACCCAGGGACGCTGAAACCACTTTAACCTCCTGGTCCTGCCTGGCGCTGAGATGGTGCGTGTCAGCTGGTGCATGTGCTAACAACTGGAGATAACCGCTCTCGAGGGCACGCATGGCTGTAAACAACAACCGTTGACTTGCAGTGATTGAAAAGTATCTTTATGCAATTTGGAAACCTCTCTTCACCCTGTCAAGCACCAAGAAGGATTATTGCAGCCAACATTGAGAACACACATATGAGCGTGCGTCTGCAGAGGGGTGGTGATTTTCCAGCTTGCTGCATTGCTTAATTACCCCTTTGGGGTTGGGAATCGCGCCCAGAATCTTTAAGCACAAAGGAAGTGAAGAAAGGAAAAGAGATGATTTAAGTCCGACTTTTTGCTTCTGACAAAGAGATGAATTGAAGGAGAAAGTGGTTGGAAGTCAAGACTGTCCTGACTAGAGTCATGATGTGGAACTGTGCAAAGAAAGTGAAGGAAAACTGGGCTGAACTTCCACCTGGAACTCATTTGATTCTTAACATAGAATCTGAATAGTTCGAAGCATTTTAGCTTGTGTGTCAAAAAATGTTTGGAATGATCTCCATCTGAGGATTATTTATCCAGTTTAAAACTTGGTTTTCAAGACAGTCGGATCCTACACCTTCCCATCTTGGACTTACTTTTCCCTGAATCAGGATGAGAGGGGACAGGAGGTCCTCTTCCTTTCGTAAGGAAAAACCTGCTGGCCTGTCCCGCGCTCTCAGCTGGCTCAGCGTGTCCACCCTTTCCCGCCAGAGCAGGCGCATCTTCCACAGCCAGAGTGAGCTCCACGCCATCCACACCCGTCCAGCGTACTCGCACACTCACCTTCATGCCGTGGACAGAGACGAAGAAGATGATGATAACTGGGTGTATCAGCCTCAGCACAAAATAGGTGAGCGAAGGAAGGACCGACAGCAATGAAGAGTTAATCTACGTTACTGCCATACAATTCTGTTTGTTGCATGTTTCTTTAGATGCACACCCACCAAACCATGCTGTATGTTTGCCTTGGCTGCTGTCACAAAGCTTGGAGCTCATTTGAATGGATTTTTGTTCTCGCTCTCGACCAGGAAGCCAGTGAATGACTTGTTTACATGCACAAGCAAAAGCAAGAAGTGGGTCACTGTCTTTTTATGGCCCCTTGTTCTCTGTGTCCACATCCTTGGCACTTCCTGGTTGCCATAGGGAGACAAGCAGGAGGTCTGAGTGCGATCAGTGGGGCTGGAAGGGGGTCAAAGGGCACTTTGTGTGTTGCGATAGGTAAACAATGATGTGTCAGACCGGAAACAGGTGATGTCACACGCGTGGTGATGTCACAGGCTGGTGGCGATGTGGGCGCAGGGTTTGGTGCCAGGGAGTGCATGTGTCCGTGCTGAGGCTTGCGTAGCCCATCACTCAGACCAAGTGTTAATACTGTAGAGTAATTTGTTTTCTTCAGTGACATTTCTAGTTTATATGTGGACATCATCTGAACTCAGGTAGGAATGTCATTTATACTTTGCTTAGTACCTCAGGGGTATTGTGTTTCCAGATTGGGCTCATTATTTATTCATCGGTTCATTAGTTGTGCGTGTGTGTGTGTGTGTGTGTACACATGCATGTGTGTATATTTGGCCAGTGGTGTCAATAAGAACAATGGATGTAACTGTAGCCTAACCTTTACCTGAAAATGGAAAAAGACGCAGATGCTGCACTTCGGTCTCAGAGTGCTCTTTATTAAGTTTGTCGTCATCTCCAGCAGCAGTGGCAGGTCTGTTTCAGCTGGACTCACATCAGCCTTCTTGATATTTAGGCAGACAGGACCATCTTCAGGAACTGTCTACTTGGGTTTACTTTATTGTTGCTGTCCCAGGAACATTTATGAGCAGAGGAAAGATTTGAATGTGGTTATACGCTTGAATGTTTTTGTGTTTTGATTAGTAACTGAACCAAGAGGAAACACATCAAGTTTACCAACTCATTCATTGATTCTGACCAGAGAAAAACAAACTAAAGTTTGAAAAAGCCATTTGGCCAATTGCCTTTTGCCTTCCTTTTACAGTTTCAGATTATTATTTTGTCTTTAACAGCCAGCATAACAATGATCTGACTCACTCCAATTAGCTGCATACATTGCAGACTTCAGTCATCATTAGTAGCCTCCCAGTGAGTGCAAAGCTGCTGAGGTAGATATGTGAAGTGAAGTAGTTCAGTCGCAACATATGCAGCATTTTCAGTATTAGTCTATGGTTGGTGTTGATTATTTAAAATGTAATATTACATGTTGTTGTTGCTTTGTTGCTTTAGGCCAAAGTTAAGTGGTTCCTAAAGACACGTGGAGCTACCTTAGCACAAGTGGCCACTTTGCTGCCTCGCAGGAATGTGGAGCTTGTTGCTGTTTTCGTTTACTGCATGTCTCAATCCATCCTAGTCAGTCTTGTCACCTCTGAACCTGCCCCTTTCTAAAATGGCTCAGGGCTGCACATGGTTAGCATGGTTAGAGGTCCTCACATTTTTCTCGAAGTCAAAGGGTAAGGGCTGCGGTCACCATAATGGAACAAGGGCACAAAAAACCAAGGCTTTACATGTTCACCACATTATGTTGTAGATATTCTTATATGTTTGTTACCGATCTCATCTCAGTTTGATCAATCATCCTTACTTATTTTGAACCTTTCTATCTGAGTTTGCTCCTTCCTTGTGCCTTGTGTAGTTCTTGGGCAATCTCTTCTTGCTAACATGACTTTTTAGGTTTGATTCTTCCCATGAATTATTTGTTAACTATAGCCAGGAAGCAGGTTCATTTCAGTCTAGGATAGATGAGCATTTGGTTGTTAAATCATCAAGGAAGGAAGGGGGAGTGTTTATTGATTTTGCTATATCAGCTAACACACTGCTAGGAGATGGAGAGAGTACACAAGAGGATGAGGAAATTAAGAGTAACAAGGCAAATAACGTGTTATTCTACGTAGACCTTTGCTTCTCGGAGACTGATCCTCTCTCCTTCTTTGCTTTTTTCCAACACACACACACCCTCTTTTTTTTTCTTTCTTTGCTTTTCCCTGTCATACACACAGTCTATATCTTATTATAGCTAATTCCAGGCCAGAGACAGTGTCAGAGACAGGTCAAAGTAAAATTATTCCATCCATAGCACACGCATGCACACACGCACGCACGCACACACATACACACTCACAGAAGCATACACACACACACACAGTACATATGCACACTGCACACCACACAGAGGAAGCGATTCATAAGAATATCTCTCTAGTTTGAACCTGAAGTATTTATAACATCTGGATCTTGCTTTTACGCGCCTGCCAGGACCCATTACAAGACACATGGGCAGCCGCGCACCGTGCCTGTGTGTAAATATAGCCCGTAAATGAGTGCCTGTGGCTCCAAAGCCTGCAATTTTGTTGCAGCCTCGATCTCGACTGGCTGGGTGTTTGCCGCGGTTGCCACAGTAACGGGCGTGCGAGTGAGGAGCTTCCTGGTGTGGTTCAGCTTGACCTTCTTATTGGGGCGACTCTGAGCCAATCATGTGTAAGAGAGCAGTCTGTTACCCAAGCTGCTATTGGCTGTCAAGGCATACTTAAATGACTTGAGGTGGATCAACATCACTGAGCTTTGACTGGGATCAGAAAATGATAAACAGAAAAACTCAAAACTAATTAAATGTACCTTGTCGTGTTGACAGATTCCTAAAGCCACATTTTTGGTGTTTGATATTCTAAATCAAGGGGGATTCCAAGAGTGAGAAAAACTCCGGAAAAACTTCACTTACACTGACAATTGAGGATTTAATTTAGTTATTGTACAGCTGGTCAACAGCGTTTGGTTTCCAAATTACATGATATATAGTAATTATATAAACTTTGCACTGAAAACAAATTTTGATAGTAGATTGTTTGTGCAGTAGGGCTGCCTCTTAATAGTTGATGATTCGAGTCATACTCGTGTTTTTTCAGTCGAATAACTCTACTTTTGTTTTCGAGTTGGGTCACGAGGAGCAACTTCATGACAGGCTGCAAACTTTGTTTGCAAACCGCATTGCAAAATGACCACAAACGAGCAAGGCAGGGCAGCGTGACTCCAGTCTGTTCTCTCTGCTCTGGTGATGACCAGTCAGTGTAGTCGGCTAAACCACTTCTGAACCAGATGGTAGTAAAACCTCCTACACTGCAATCCTCTGGGACTGACTACTTGGCTGTCCGTGCTTTCACCAGCACGGTCGGAGAGATGCTCTGTGGAGCACTGGGATCTCATTGCTAAACTATGAGCAGGACGCATGGTTTTACTTTTTTTCTGACTGTGTGGAAGACAAAGAAATGCATTAAAATATGAGTCTTACAGGTGAAACGTTGGACGTGATAATAATTGGAAGATAGTCTTTAGGGACAAAAAGGGAACAAATAGTTTAATCTTGTTATTGAAAAGCCAGATTGATTTGACGAACAACATTCTGAGTCTGGTACAGCCTTACTGTGCAGTGAGTACAAAACATCTGATATGCATACTTGAAGGTTCCGTTCCGTTCCGTTTTCTTTTCCGCTTATCCGTGAGGGTCGCGGGATGTTGCCGCTTTTCCCCCCTAAGGGGTTGCGGGGCTTACTGGGGCCAAATCCAGTTTCATTCTATGGGCGTAGGCCAGGGTTCACCCTGAATGAGTCGCCAGCTCATCGCAGGACCCTTACTGATGGCAGTGGCTGCCTTCACACAAGGTGCCAAGTGCACATCAGGAGCAACTTTGGGGTTCAGTATCTTGCTCAAGGATACTTCGACATACTGGAAGGATTAAAGTAAAATACTTGTCCTGATCAATGGCATTGAAACTAGCTAATACACAAATGAACCAAGACAAAACTGATTTATAAGCATTTTATACTTTTTTAGCCTCTATTATTAAGCTTTCATTAGATGGCAGCATGGGTAGAGAAGAACAGGGTCCTTGGCTGGAATATACGGTTTGGTTTGGTATGCATCTTAACCAACAGACCGGCAGGATCCCCCTCAGATTTAATGGCTTTTTTTGTTTTACGAGACGTTCCTGGAACTGCCCGACCACCGTCCATAATTTGTGGTACTTATTCCTGCTGTGAGCTCCTCCTCTGTTTTCTTTGTGCAAAGTCTTGCGGGACAACAGCACACACAAAAATCAAGAGGATTCAGTCCGCCTATTGACGTCTCACGTACTGAAAACTTGCTTAGATGCGGTAAGTAGTAATGCTGAATTAGGACGCATTTACTTTCTGATGCCCAGCAGAGAGAAAAGCTCTGCTCATGAGGCCTGGAGCCTGTAGGTGGCAACAGTGGTGAAGAAAAGGTCATGGAGTTGATGTCGAGCTGTGAAGATTAATAGATCAATTGATCGGTCAATCGCAAAGAAAAATATTTTTCATAATTCATTAATTGTTATAGTCAATTTTTCTGGTTCCAGTTTCTGAAATGTGAGGATTTTCTGCTTTTCTTTCCCACTAAGATAGTAAATGAAGAGTCTTTGGTTTTTGAACTGTAGATTGGACAAGATAAGGATTGTTTTTTTGACGTTTTATAGACTTTAAAATGAAAAAACTGTCTCCTCTCCCCTCTCTATTCCCTGCTCTGTCACACACGTACACAGAGACAAATTAACCTGATCAGTCTCCTCAATCAACCCTATGGATCCTCCCACGTGGCTTTTATGTCTGAATCAATTCACGGGCGGGCATGATTGCTGTTTTGGAAGGCACCTCAGCCCTCCTGAGCCTGAATCCCTGTCTGGCCTGTTTGGTAGCTAAGGATGTGGGCTTTACATGATTACTTTACTGCTTCTTACAGTGTATGCTGTTTACGTGCTGTGTACAGCAAGTCGCCACATGAAATGAACTTGGTGACTCACTGAGATTTCTGTTATTGGCAAGTAGGAGTGTACCATGTTAACATGCAAAACTGGGAGATTGAAGGATTTAGTAGAATGTTCTGATGTGTTTTTATTCATCCACAATATGTTACTGTGAATTTCTGCCTTTTTTTTTTATTTATTGGACATTCATTTAGAAATTTAGGCCAACGACATATTGACCTAAATATTTACCATACCTTGGCACTCCAGTGTTGTGGCTGTTAGGACCAGAATAGGGTCTCACATTATACATTTTCCAATAATGAGCTGTTTATGAATGTTTTGAAATCCTTGTGTGTGTGTGTGTGTGTGTGTGAGGTGTATAGTGAAATCTAAAGAGGATTCAGAGGAGACCGAACACTTGTGTAACGCTCTTTTTTTTTTTTTGAGGGGTTTTGGACTAACATTTCCAAACGCACACACACACTCGGCGACATGCTCTCATCATCATTATGTAGTCCATGTGTAAATCCAGATTAGCAGATGATAATTCGCTGTAGGGGGGTGATGTGATGTATAAACCAGCAAGGCCTCATTAAATGACAGACATGGAAATCTGGTGATGTGGCCCACAGCCCAGGGCGCAAACACACGCCTACTGCATTCAGATATATACAGTTACTACGTGCAAGAACGGTAAATTAAACTGTTTCTAATTACCTTTTTCTCTTTCTATCTCTTCCATGTGCTGACACTGGTGTGGTAATGATCAGGTAAGTCAAGCTCTCTGATCCACATAACCTGCTTTTTATGTCCCTATCAGCTGATCCCAGATCAGACCTACTGTACGCCCGCCACACATCTCAGTCGAGTTTTAGCCTGCATTAAAATGGCATTACCTCGTATTTCCCCACCAAAATCCAAATCTCTGACGTGCACCACCCACCTTGTTTTGTGTCATACTACATGTATCCTATTACCTTTGTATTATGGGATCTAATCCGTGAATGACTCAATGATAAAAAGCGAAGGTAGAGGATGATTTTAGTCTGTGAGGGGATAGAGGTCCAGAGGGCTTATGTTGATACCATGTACTGATGCTGTCCCAACACAATCCAGAGGTGAGAGATTATAATCCTCGCACACAGGAGCTGTGCTGACATCATTTGAAGTGAGATGATCTTTTTCAGTCCCTCAATACTGTTCAATCTGGTCAGATTTTATCCAGTTCCATGTTCCTTTCCATCGCGTGTCTAGCTGTCCGTGTCTGCAAGTGTTGTGTTTGCTACAACAGGATTAGTTCTTATCTGCGTGTGTTGTTGCGTTTTATCTTCTGACGCAGGGTTTCACGGCTGATAGAAACAACATGTCATGTTCGTGCTGTACTGGACAGGAAGATGCGCAGGACAAGCGGTTACCGACTGACGTGTAAGATAAGATGTTATCTATAATGGAGCCTTTGACACGTTTCAGCCCTCATGATAGTCTTTTATTCGTAGACAAAGACTGTGTTTTGGGGAGCGACAACAGTGGTCAGTTGGAATGTCTCTGAATACAGTCTTTATGTGCCGTAGTTACAGTACACCTGCCATTTAAGCAGGAGACCGCGTTGCCACGCAGTCCAATGTCAACAGACATCCTCCTTTCAAGTTTTATGGAAATCTGCTCAGTAGTTTTGTGTAATCCTGCTGACAAACCAACCAACAAACTTACAAACTGACACAGGATAAAGTACAGCCCCCATCTACGATTGTTGTGTGAATATTTGGAATCACATGGTTCGTATGTCCTGATTAGATTGATTAATTTCGCTGTGACCATTGCACTTTGTCATTTATCAATACTGGGCTGCTGAATACTTTAAATTTTCCACCTCGGCTTGGAGTTTTTTTGGGTGATATTTCAACTTTTATTTCCAGTGTTTTGTTTCATCACTTGGCCCATATACTGTAATCTAACAACACCTACATTTTCCTCAGTGAAGACATTGATACTCAACAGTTCAGCACCTGCCCTGGCCTCATGTGGAAGGGGGGCCAACATGACGTGATTGTTTGAAAATAGAAAAGAAATTCCACCTCTCTGCTTTTATGATTTCAGCTTTGTAAGAGCAGTGGTCAGGCAAACCTCAAGTGTTTCTTCAGAGTAGAAAGTTTTATGGTGAAGGTTAAAGTGAAAGCCATTTTTGGGAAAAGCAACATCCAATTAAGGTGGAGGTCTGATGAAGTCAGGTTTTATTGTCTGGTTAGGTGGCTCTATTCAGGGATTTGCGTGTCTTTAACTGCTGATTATTTCCAGAGTTGTGTTTTCATGGCATTTTTCATTTTATACACTCTTGCGGAGGGGCTCGCTTACACCATCGCACACACTAGCGCTCACACACGCCAATCAGGCCTTAATTGGTGACATCTGGTCGGGGCAGACGTGTCATAGCCTGCGAGCTGCTATGTGGTGGGATTAACATGTTCGTAACACACACACACACACACACACACACATACACGCAACACACTGTAGTATGTTTCAGTGACTAATTATGGCTGGCTGTCATATGTTATTAAAACCTAAAGGATTATAACCTAATGTGTAGAGTAGTTCGAATGCCCCCGTAAGCTTTTATGATGCTTTAGGATGACATATTTTGCAGTAATAGCTGTGAGTAGAGCAATTGCTATAATTACTGTGACTATTATTGTTATTATTACAATAATAGCTTAATCCTGCTATTCAGCATGTTGCTTTTGTTATGCCTGGTATCTGCATTACATGATAAACATTTGCTTCAGAATAGAGGCACAAACAACATTCATTATCATTGTATGAATTAAAATGTATAAATTAGTCAATTCATCTCATATTTCGAAATGTAAAAATGGTCAGCTTTGACCAGCACAGAACATAATGCAGTGTAATGAGGCTCGAGTGGTTCTTTGACTTGAAGCCTCAGCAGCCCTTTAAGCAGTAACCAGCAGTGAAGAGAAAGCCATTACGGAACCTCATTGGAAATCAATGGCATTTTGCATTCAGCTATGTAGTCAGGAGTGAGCCAAACTTTCAGTTGACACATTCACACTCTGTTGTCACTTCGCTCAGATTTTGTCACCTCACAGCTCCCATTAAAGGAAGATTACGCTCCAGTGCTAATTGTGTATTGATTTGTCATGGGACATTATTTGATGAGGGTGTTTATTTCCTGACTTTTCGAGTGATCTCTTCCCTGTTTCGGTTAGATTTTTGTTCTCTGTCTCTTATAAATGACCTTTTTTGTTGATATAGTGATACTGTAAGGGCACTAAAGGGCAGTTTAGGTGATCTATGGTAAGAATTGTTACTGTTTTACCCCTTGAACAAGACAGGAGTAGCTGCAAAACCCCCTATAGGCAAATTATATTTTGACGTGATATTGTTTCCACAGTTGGTGATTGAGTCAGTGTTTCTGACGCCCATCTGTGTGATGCTGCTGGTGATTCAGAGCAACCACGGTTGAGGGTTGGGGATACATCGAGCTCGTAGCTGCTCCTGATAACAAACAGTTGAATTGTGGGGATTAAAGCGATTATATTTGATCAGCGCACAATGGATCGGCCTCAAGCCGGGGCCCCCTGCCTCCCTCTGAACTGCTGACTGCCCAGATTCTCTACAATCACAATCCTCGACGAGGCTCACGCTCTGTGTGCGTAATTTTGTTTTGATTTTTCGCCTGCCTTAATAAGAGCATTGACCTTCTTTCTATTAATTTAACTACTGCATGCTTGTGTTTTATCTTTCACATGTGCATTAAGGACATTTATCATGGGATGACAGCAGCTTCAAGAGTTTTATATTGCAATGGGCTTCTGCCTCTTAACACTGATGGGGCGGAGTGATGAGGGGGTGATTGTCAGCGTGGTGGAGAGACATTCAGAGATGCACAGAGAGAGCGAGGGGGGAAGCAGAGTGTCGGGGGGTCGCAGAGCAGTTTCCTGCAGTGTGGAAGCTGGCTGGCTGCCACTCAGAGCGTGTGTGTGAGGGGGGAGAGAGAGAGAGAGAGGGAGGGAGATGGCTAGAGAGGTAACGGGAGAGAGGAGTGTGTGTGTCGGGATCCGTGCGTCTGTGTGTGAACACTTCGACCGAGCACTGTAGAGGAAAAAGGGAGAGGGGGAGAGAGGAAAGGAGGGTGAGAAAGAGGAAGATTGAGAAGGTCTGAAGAGGAAGAGCAGAGAAAGAGACCGGCGTTCGTTTCTCGTGGATAAATGGGGAAATAAGTGAGGAGCCATGTTCTGTCTGAAAGGTAAGTGTGTGTGTGTGTTTGCATCACGCCGGTGCGAGTGTGGGACTTTTTCCTCCAGACTTTCTGAGACAAAGAAAAGTTGAACTCCATCTCCCTCCCATGTGTGTGGAAAGTAATCTCTGTCCCAGCAGCTTCCACCGCACAATATCCTTCCTCATGTGTTTTTCTTTAGTGAAGGGAACCCTCCTGTTTCTCTCTTTAATCATTTCTTTTTTTTTTTGTCTGACTCGTTCAGGTTCGCTGACTTTAATCCTACCTCTCCTTTTTTTTTCTTCTTCTTTCTATCTGTTTGCTTTTTGATCACTGTGGCTTCCTGGTTCTCTCTGATTCATGTTTGACTTCAGTCGAAACAAAAAGAGGCACTATTGAAATGAGCTTATTTTAGCTGTATGATACGTGTGTGTTTGTGTGTCTGAGCGTGTGCTGGACACAGTAACAGCTGGCAGGGCAGCAGTTGCTGGGCTGCTGTCCTGCAGAGCTGGGCCATGTGTTGGCGGTAACCGGACTGACCAGTTAAAGTGAGATAAGGGGGGAACTGGTTTCCTCTTTAATAGGCAGCCTCATTTTGCATTTTGTCACTTCTCACACACTCACACGGTCATCTCTCGTCTGTATAACAGTATACTTGATGCTCAGTGTATGACTGTGTACGACTCATCCAAACAGTGACTTCACCGTCAGCCATGTATCAGTGATGAAGTCATGAAGTTGTCCGGGCCAGACATGATGTGTGAAACAAAGGTTTTTGCTTCCACAGCTTTTTAGTCTCTTTTATCAAAACGTGTACGCTGATGCACAGTTGTTAAGAACATCATGATGGTGTTTGCGTCTTTATCTATCATGGATCTGAATTTGAAGCCACAGCTTTCTGTGCAAACTTACTCCCTTCTCTGATTTTTCCATATCATGAATTTTAAAGAACATTAGTATGATAATTCAGTGTTCGCACCAAAGTTTTGAAGGATAACAACCTCAACTTTTGCCTAGTTTAGTAAACGGTCAGCCTAAGTTGTACTGTAAAGAACAAGCGCTTTAAATGCAGAAAACAACAGAAGATTTGGAAAGCATATGACTCTCTAAGCTGAAAAATATGCAGGAACTCCCAGATGAAATAATACATGGAACAAAATGGTGCTCAGCTGCGTCTCACTAAATGATCCAAACTTCTCTTATCTCAGTAATGAGGAATCATTCCTCTCGTGAACTTCTGAATTCTCTCTTTCTGTAGCCTGTAGATTTATGGCTTCCAGAACGGCGGTATTATAAACTGAACGCTGCAACTTTTTCGTGTTAATACCCCGGTTCATCAGCTGTACGCTGTGATTTATGTTGTCAGTTAAACAGTTTCTGCGCTGTGCGACGCTGGTCAGATTTGATGGAGAGAAACAGATGTGGAAGTTGTGTTGGGGAGAGAGAGAGAGAGAGAGAGAGAGAGAGAGAGAGAGAGAGAGAGAGAGAGAAAAAACAGTTTTGTTAGATGAAGTAATTGACAAAATTGCCTGGTTTTAATTTGAACATTTGACTCTGTGTGACCAAGCAGGCAATTGTATGGTAGCAGGATAGAATTTGTTCATAAGAGTTATGATGTTTTTATGTTAAAAAGTTGCCATACATTCATACACGCTGCAGTTGAAGAAAAAACACCACTACCAGTTTATGTTTCCAGCCTCAATTCATTTCAAACTGACCCAAATACTGTGCATTACATTAAACGCTGTGATCCGACCAGTAGATTACTCTACATTGGTTGCCAGTAACAAAATGCCTGCTTATGTTATGATTTAAACTGGCCCTCTGTTGCCAACTGTGGGGCAGATGTGACACATATTCAAGCCCGTGTTCCTCCACATCCAGCTGTGGCTCACACCCCCTCCTCTCCCGCGGTAAAGCCTTGCATTTTCAGTGTAAGCCCTTTGCTTGCCGGCCAGACCGCTTGGTGTGGCTTTTGGTATGTTACATAAGTCATTTCTGCACTTGAGCTCCACTCCGGTAGAGTTTGTTAAGGATACATTAGATGGGACTCAGTAGGGATTAGTCTGGAGTGATTTTGGAAAAACTCGTTCTCACTCAAATTGGAGGTTTCCTGCAGCGCGAGGTGTATGGAAATGCCACATTTCTGTTCATGTTAGTGGAGTTTAAGCCCTGTCAATCTAACATATTGCAGAGAACTCATTCCACCTCCTTGTTGTGAGGTCAGTTAAGGTCTGCTCAGCCCATGTCCAATCTGGAACAACATGTCTTTGGCTGAGTTAAACTTGCTTCAGCGCTCCCTCGTTTGGTTTTCAGTCGCTTGGATGTGTGAGCATTATAGCGGATTCAGATGTTTTGGTTGTGGACGGCAGTTAAGGGGGAAGTGCAGATGTGTCGATCCTGGCAGACACAGATGCTACGTTAATGAAGTATGCACTTGGACTGTATTGAGTATTCCAGTTCAAATAAGTGCAGTCTAATTAAAGGATAATTTCACCCAAATATGAATCTTTGCTGTGTGCAAACTCTGCTGCAGAGAGCATTATTACCAGTCAACAGACAACAGTTTCATAACAACTAGAAATAAATTATGGTGATTTATGGCTGGTGATATAATCTAACTCTGGTGATGTCTGAGAGGCTGTTACCTTAATGTCCAATAGACAATATCTATAATTCCAGCCTGATTTGTTGAAATGTATCTGTGTGTTTATGCTGCTGAGAGAGTTACTGGTCATATAGAGATGTTTGCCAGCATCTGTGTAACTGACCTGCACGTGTGTGCGAATTAAATTCTGGGAATGTGTGTGTGTGGTTGTGTGTGTTTGTGTGAGAGAGTTCCACACACTCTTGAGAAGACAGCAGGAGCCCTGTGTGTTTTTTCCTCCGGGCCAGCCATGTTAGTTTCGGCCTTCAGGGCAGTGACCCACATAGCTTTATGTCCACGCTTAAATTTAACCTCAACTCCTTCATGGCATTTCACTCAGGATTCTCACCAACTATATGGTACCTACACTGATAGAACAGCTCCATTATGGACAAAATTGATGTGTGGTTCTGATCTGAGGTATTAATCTGAAACATTTATCTATAATTAACGCAGAAACATGACATTATTGCCCGGTTTCACTTTATTTTGACTTCTTGAAAACTTCCATTTAGTTTTAATTTTATTGGATAGGGACAGGTGAAGAGGCAGGCAGGATGTGGGGGACCCTATGTGACTCAATAAGGCAATAACTTTTCCTTTTATTGAAAAAGAAAATCCAAACCAGAGATACCAATGGATTTTCAGGAATCTCAAAGTATAAATAAATATACATGTATACAAGTAAACAAAGTTGTTGACAGCCTTTATTTTAGCAACCCTATTTTAAAGTTCATCCCTCGTTAACCCGGATGGTCCTTCAATAACCAAAACACCTGTGCCGTGTGTCTAGAAAGACCGTGACCCCTTGACCCGGTGCTGAACCTCTACCATCCCTCTGGCCTTGTGGGTAGCGGTGTTGATGGATTTTCTCACACTCGTTGTGGCAGGCTGCTTATCTCCAGTGGAGGGGAAGAGGGGAACGAGGAAGACAGGAGAGAGGTGTTGAAATGTAGACAGCAGAATACTTTTCAGTCACTTCAAACGATGGTGAAAGGCTTGACAAGAAGGTCACCTACTGGATCGACGAAATCAAACTTAAATCACAGTCAAACACCACGACATGGCTGGATATTAGAACCTGCTTTGCCTGAAAGGTCATTCAAACCTACGGTTATCAATACTTTTATTCATATTGAGATATTAGTATTCTTGCGCATGCTCCAATCTACATCTTGATCTAAGCAGACGAGTCCTATTTGTTCAGTCAATGGTATGTAACTGTTTGTGTTATAGTTGTGAGCTGAGAGCAGTTCAGATTTATCACTTTAGTGCTTACTTTATATACTGTAGGTCTTCAGTCTAAATAATTGCCTTTCATCTGTTTATGCTATGATTTAAGTAATTAACTGTAGCTGATCAGTAACTAATCTCCATGCAAAAGTAGTTGTTCATGTCCTGAGTTCATAATCCGTATCTGTTGAAACATTTTTACAAGAGCTGAACAATTAATTGAAATATTATCAAAATCACAATAGCGCAATATTCAAATTGTAGGAGCCGCAATTTTTGGGGGGATAAAGATAAAATGTGTCACAACCAACCACTGTGAATGAGAGAGATTAGAGATGTCCTGACCTACAAATCAGTGCATGCAGATGTAAGGAAACATGCTTGTTTGGTGCAGAGCCAAGCAAAAGTTGTTACTAAATCACGATTCATGAAGCACAATAACCAACCTTTTTTCTGCTCTAAATTTTGTTAAACTTGTTAATTATCCTGAGACTTTAAGAGGAAACTCAGAATGACCACTGTAAGCAAGTCTTCCAGAGGAGGAGGAGATTTCTGGTCTTGATAGGTAAACAATAGATGGTGATTTTCCAGTTGCCTGTGAATGAACTCTGTCAGGACTCCAGTGAACCTTTTGTCTTCTCAACAGAGTTTACAAAACAATGGCCTCGTGAAAAGTGTAGAAATTAAGAAAAAGATGCTGGAGTCAGTAAGTAGGACTTTCTGTATTTTTTATAAGAGTATCTGAGGAGACGAGTGTCGAGCTGTGATGTTTCCAGGGACAGTGCTGGAAAAGTTTTGTTGTAGGAGAAGTTTGAAAAGACAATGGCCGACTCCCTGCGGATGAGTGGATGACTTCCCCAGACAGAGGACTAACTCAGCGTGCAGGTGCTCCTCTCGCTCCATTCAGACCTACGTGTATCCATGGTTACCATTGTCCCGTCCCCAAAGCCTTCCGTTTTGGCTTCCCCCGCTCCCAAACACACACACACACACACACACACACACACACACACACACACACACACACACACACACACACACACACACACACACACACACCAGTCTTTGTGCACGTGGGAGTATTCACAGGCACACTGGAGAGTTTATATGCATGTACAAACACTTGCATTGATACATACACAACATGCACTGTCCCGACTTGGACACAGCATGGATGTTGCATTGTTTAAGAATGGTGGTGCACACACACACACACACACACATACACACACACACACACACACACACACACACACACATACACACACCTCCTTACTAGTAATAATCCTCATTCATGGGCAGTGGGCTGTGAGAGTCTGACCATGCATGCTGGGTCTGGGCAAGACCTGAACATTCACCACCAACTAAGTCACACAACATCCGTTATGTATGTGTGTACATTCACACATGACTGTCCCAACGACAAACATACATGTTCCTGCTTGTTAAATGTCTATATGTCTGTTTGTCACTGTAAACACCCCCTGTTGCGATGTTGTTATTGTGTCTGCATGACTATACACCCCTGATGTTGTTCTCTGTGTGAACTGTATGACAAACCGTGTCTATGCGTTTATGGATTTAGGGCAACAATAGTGTTAAAGTGCAAATTAGGCCACAGTCAGAATCTTTTGGCTTGCCCAGTGGGGCTACGTGTCCACACACTGTTTTATATGTGGGTGTGTGTGCTGTGGTTTATCCATTATGTCCCGTGTGTGTGCAGTGGTTGTGGTTTTGTAATCAGCTTGTGTGTTGGCTGTCTCACAGCGCTGTGGAAATGATAACCATCAGTAATGGCTGTTTTAGCCTCTGGCTATCTGCTGAGGCTTTGGCAGAATAACAACCGCACTCATACACACACAAACATGCACACAGTCACTCCCTGTTACCCCAAAGTTTAAATCGGTTTATGAGTGTATGAGGGCTGCAGCTAGTGATTATTGTCATTCTTGATTAATCTTCAGTCAATTAGATATTTAGAAATATGAAATAAAATCCATCCCGTTTCCCAGAGTTAAGGTGACGTCTTGAAATGCCTAGCTTTGTCCGATTAATCAAAATCCATATGTGTACAGATACAAAAAGAAGAAAAAAAAACTGTGCAAGTCACATCCAAGGCATTCTGTTGACGAAAGGGTTTATTTATATGGCTATTTCTTACTGAAATTCTTAATAACACTGAGATGTTAACAGTGAGCTTCTTCAGGTTCTTGGGTTGCTATTCAGGTCCATTTTTAGCATGCATTCTCCATTCTTCATTTTTTGATTATGATGATTATGATGATTATTTGATATCAAAATAGTTGCATAATAATTTTCTGCTGATTAACTAACTGTTTCAGCTCTAAAGTGCGCTTGAGCTGTAAATAGAATCATCACTTTTGTATAGTGCAATTATTTGCCACCACCAGAGGGAGACATTTGCCTCAATATTCTCATGTAGTTCTTGCCCACTTCAATTTTTTCTCTTTTCTTTTTGTTCTTGTTTTTATTCATTTCGATGTCTGTATTTTCAGTTAATGGGCCACCACCTGTAGTATTCAGTCTCCAGTTTTATCCTACCCCCCACTGGTCGCCATCCTATTAATCTATCTTGGCATATCAATAAGCTTAGCGTGCCTCACAGTCTAGCTGATTAAGGATCACACACACACATACACACCCTCACCTGGCACCTGATGTTTTTTACCACTACCCTCACCCTGTTTTTAATCTCTGTGTGTCTACGTTTGATGCTTATCTTTTTATCTGGTGTCAGTCTGTGCCTCAGACTGTGCTCCTCTTTTCAACTGCAATTACATTCATCAAAGCTTTGAAACTAGAGTAAGTTTTGTCCGACTCTGAGAATTTCATCTGGGTCTCTGTACTTGTACAGTCAGCTGAGGGTAAGCCTGAGGAAGCTGATTGATATTTGCCCCACATTCAGCTTTCTTCACGCTGGACTGCGTCATCCGAGGAGTTAACCATCTGACACACAGCACGCCAATGTCCTCTTGAACTTCCACACATTTGAGCACTGGAGGTGATGTAGTTAATTATCTACAGCCTGGTGTCCATCTGTGTTGTGTCTTTCTGTCACAAACGGAGGCTCGGACTGGAGGATGGATAATCTGGGTTTACAGATTAGAAAAGCAGCGTTTGAGGAGCAGAGGAAAGACTAGAGGGAGGAGGAGCTGAGAGGAGAGGAGAGGCCGTGTGGATGCCACGGAGCAATGATGATCTTGAAAAGGTGGCGAAAGAGGGAAGAGGATGCTCCGAAACACGACAAACTTGCCTGAACACTCTGTTTGAGGCCCTTTTTTGGTAGCCTCCTCTATTTACCAATTGCAGCGGTCACCATCTTTCACCATGAGCTTGTTTCTTTACTTTTTGTGGATCTTCTTTCACACAATTTGTGGTGATGCTTCGGGGTCTTAGCAAAGGAAACCATGCTTTAACCACAGGTATTTCCAACAAGGCACTACCCTTTGTTTTTCAAGACTTATTTTTTGCTTCTTTGGAGTATTTTTGAAAGTTCTTGTGGTCATTTTTTGGGGTCAGAATTTCTGTGTTTGCGAGCTCGCCAGAAATTCAACTGATAATCACCCAGGGTTTTTAATAACATTTCGCTGCAATAGATATGTGAAATATTTGTTTTGGAGTTAAATCTTGTAATCTGAATTTGTGCACAGCCTCCCTTTGTCAGGCAAATCAATGCAAGTCAATAGGACCCCCTGAGAGAGGGAGAGGAAGGACAAAAACAGCAGGAGGAGAGAGAGGAGGAGACAGAGGGGGGATTGGGTCCCCTGTGGGTTGCAAAAACCTCCAAACCTCGGTCCTATCTTCCCAGAAAGAGAGGGGGAGGCCTATTCAGAGTTTGGGAGCAAAGGGGGGAGGTCTCCCAAACACAGCCCTCCATCCCACCACCTCAAGTGCTTGTCCAAGGAGAGAGGGTCGCGCAAGAAGGAGGTGGAGTTGGGGGCTTTGGTTGTGGATAGAGCAGGGGAGGGTGGGTGTCGGGGGGTTTAGGTCTTAGCCTGGGATGATCACATACGTGCACTGCCTCTCCTCGGAGCCGGTGGTCAGCTGCTGGCACAGGGCCTGCTATGAGGACCCCCCTGGTGAGAAGCGAACTGTGTGCTCCTTCCAGCCCGCCAAGAAGATGGGGAACAGCCTCCAGCACCAGGCCTTCCCCAGCCCTAGACCGGAGGGCTGCCTTCGCAAACGTCTGCTTTCAGTGTCAAAGGTCCATCAGAGGCCGGACTCTCTCTGGACACCCAAACCGCTGCTTGGACCAGACACCAAAGGCTCACAGGGGAAAGTCTTACAGGATGGCAAAGGTACAGACTAGAGAGCAGAGCATATTCACTGTCATGGAGTTTGTTAGCTGAAGTTCTGGAGTTGGAACAACTGTCAGAGATTTTAAGTATTATCTAGTTGTGTCTCTGTAATCTGTAATCTGTAATCTCTGTAATTTTTTCTCTGTAGCTCGGTCCCTTCTCATTTTAACTACAAGACAGTATGATAGAGGTTCTTGCCTTCAACTTTAAAGCTGGACTACGTAGGTAGCAGTCTCTGTGAGCCTCTTACTAAGGCTTAACAGACTTTATATGACACATTGCTGTTTTGCTACAGTAGTGATGGTGGTGTTTGTGTCGGCTTGGAAACAGGCTCCTGCTTCAAAGAGAACTTAAGACACCTGAACTGTTTGCGGGATTTAATTATACGCTGTATGTCACAGTGCCAGAGAGTCACGACACATGGGGTGGAAGCTTTTCCCAAGCTGGGCTTTGTCTCTTCTTATTAGGTGATTTCCATCCTCTTGTAACTGAGTCCCGTCTGTCTTTGTGCGTGCAAATGTGCTTCCTTGCATGTGTGTGATATGCTGGGTGTCCCGTGCAGAATCAATGAAAAATTGTGGCTCTTTGACCTCGGAGACCTTTGGCCTTTGGTATGGTGGGGTCCATCAGGCTGGATGACCCTCACAGAAAGGCTTTAGTGAATACTGTCATTAAAGCCTGAATACGTGACCTACTGTATAGCTCATTAGTTATTGTCTGTGACATATGTGTTGCCTCATGTTTGTGGGGGGATTAATGGTGGGAATCTCTTGAGACCCCCTGAACCGATTCTATTTTTGATTCGAAGGGCTACAATGTGAATATAAAGGAATTATTGCTGTATTTTGGTGAATTAAAGTGTATGATTTGTAGAAATGATTTAACAATTCTTTTAATGTAATTACTTGCTTATTTTAAAACAGAGCATTTTTGTAATAATCCGTAGATATAATAAATTTACTTCCATTATCTGTGTTCTCAAAATATTTAGTTTAGTAAGACACAACTTGCATACGATGGCACAAATGGGTCTTTTTCTCCCTTCAACTTCATAGTACACAAAATGCTCCCACACGCTAACTTGCTAGCCAGGGATTGCTAGTCAGATATTATCCAGCTGTGTTTGCTCACGCTCAGGCATCTTTGCCAAAGCTCTTGAGGTGACACGCCTAGAACATAAACATGACCCACATGTGTATGTCCATTACATGTCACTGTCCAGTTGGTTTAGCCATAAGGAACATGTAGCCGGTCTTACAAAATCATTACCTGCGATCATTATATAAAGAACTGGGTTTCAGATTTAGAATTATTGTTTGTCTGCATCGAGAACCTTTTTTTCTCCTCCACCCCAGGAAGGTATCTTTCAGTTCTGGTTTATTATATGCATATTTAATTACTTCCCTACTGTGCTCAGACGTGTGCTTGAGCATGCATTTATTCACTAGTGCACTCATTAGGTGGATGGCTGTGTGTGCATATTTGTCCTAATGAGTGGAAGCCCATGATGCATGCTTGAATTCCAACCATGCTTCCCAGTCTTCTGGGACAGTAGGACGTCATGACTCCCCTGGATGGCCACCCCTGGGAACAAGACACAATAGCTAGCAGCTGGAGGTGATGGGCCGGGCCTGCAGGGAGGTGTAACAGAGATGATAATATCGGGGTGATGGTGATGGAGCTGACTGGGTTACGGAGGTGACCCACTTTCACCTCTGCAACTACATAAAGGAGCCATCAGGGAGATGTGAGAGGGTGATAAAGGATCTGTCGCGTGATCATTCTTTAGTTGTGGGAATACTTAGGGATATGATATTACACTTTAGAATTGGTTATGTCTCGTGATTAACCAAAATTCATTTGGCACACAACACAGGGTATTAAAGAAGTTAACCGGAAAATCAGAGCTAATGGAGCTACTTTTTCTTTGCTTAAAACTTTTCTAACTAGTTTTCTGTTTTTGTTGTTAGTTATTTAGTCGATCTAACCACCTATGATAACTACTTCATAATGTCTGTCTGCCTCTACGGTTTGCCAAAATGGAATCCCTCATTCCTGTGCGTTTGCCGTAACAATATGCTGCCAGACGAGTGCGGCCCGTCCTCACGCCTGCTTTGGCTAACACGTCTTGACAGCTCAAGATGTCGCCACCATGGGTACAGTATTGTCTGGGCTCTGTAGGTTGAATCAACCTCCCAGTCACTCTGTGTTCATGCACCGCTGAACAGACGACCCTCAAACACGCTCAAATTGGAGTTTGGCTAATTCGTCCTTTGTGTTTCAGTTATCCTGTGTGCATGCCTCATGTTTTTCCACTTTTCTCTTCCTTGCTCTTTGTATCTGTACATGAATCATTATTTTCTGAAAGCAGAATGGCAATGCTTACATGTTTCTTTTGGTTGGCTTCTCCCTCTACCCTCCTTGTACTTTATATCAGTGTAGTGGGGGAGCAGGTGTTGCACCGGATCCCCCATAATCCCTCAGTGGGAAGGCAGGTTCAGTTATCGACCAATCAGCGACAACAGCTCCCAAGGGAAGTGCACCTGAGGGAGGCCAGTCTTGTAGAGTAACTAGATGAGGCCAAATGAAATGGATTGGCTGCATTTATAGGGGGAAGCACTCCTGAAAATCAGTTAGGGTAATATAATTGTGGCTGTGGGACTCAGGAGGTCTTCGGTCTTGGTTTCAGCTCTTTGTCATTGTCTCCCCTTCAGTGTTTCGTTCACATAAACGACAATTCCCGTCTTTTCAAGGCAATAAAACACCGGGAAGTGGTTGAAGGTAAACTTTCCTGCATTAAAAATGTATGCAGTCACGATACTGTAGGCTGGATGTTGGATTAAAGGGTCCATGTGGTAAGAGAGGAGAAAAAAGAGCCCCTATGTATCTCTTCCCTACACTAATCCTCAGAAGGTTTTGAAACAGGAGACAGAAGAAGAAACAAGCTTAAGGTTGCCCCAGTTTTTCCTCTCTTTATTCCTTGTCTCGCCTCTCTTAAACCAGTCGAGCTACTCTAAAGAAGTATCGGAATCTAGTCTTGCTAATCGGCTGTCAACAAAAACTAATGAGTCAGTTTTCTCATTCTGCAAACACAAAAAAAACAGCAGCTTTTTTTTTTCTAAATCTCAGAGATTTTAAGGGATTAAGGTGAAACCACCATTCATACCAATACAGTGAGATTTGCCGGTTGCCAATTCAGGGCTTACTGCTACACTCATGCACACTCAAAACATAGACAAGTGAAGACAAATACACCCTTAGTCCTGATTGTGCATGAAACCCCCCCTATTAGCAGGTTTGAGGTGACAGAACAATGGAGTAGAGAGCACGGCACACAGCTTAATGAGATGGAGAAAAGAAGGGGATTTCTCTCTCTCTCTTTCTCTCTCTCTCTCACACACACACACACACACACACACACACACACACTTTCGGGAATTGGGGGGTCACTGGGGTTGCTTAGGGCTGTTGAACTGTAAAATGGGTTAAGGCTCCGTTTCTCTTCAAAGCTGCTCTGTCTGCCCTGAACTCCCGCTCTTCCTCTCCCTCTCCCTCTCCCTCTCCCTCCCGTTCATTGATTAAGTCTTGAACCTTGTTTTTCGTCTGTGTGTGTGAATGAGTGCGTGTCTGCTCGTTTTTTCGTTTCCATTCATCCGTTCTGAATTTAGAAGCCACAGCGGTCCAGTCTACATCTTCTCCGGTCTACATCTTCTTAGACATTTATTTAGTTAGGAGATAAAGGAGGTAATCAGTGGGTAATGGCTCACTGTGTGTCTAACAGATGGAGACCTCTCAGCTTATTAAAGGCCTAATAGGCAATGGCTGGCTGGTGATTGGCTAAACAGGTGCTCTTCCATCATGTGTGACCAGTGGCTAATGAAGTCATCACTGACAAATATTGGGCGGTAATTGAGTTTTGGGGAGTTCTGTCTGTGCGGGTGCATGTCGGTGACGTTAAGTTAATTTGTCCATAGATCCTTGGTGCTTTTTCTTTCATTTTTTAATCTTTGCTTCTTGGTGGAGTCAGCTTTAATCCACGCAGGGCAGCGTTATCTATGATTTAATCTTTTTGTCAAAGAAATGTCAGAAAATATTGAAAAGTGCTCATTGTAATTTCCCAGACCTCAAGGTGAAATTGCCAGTTCAATAACAACATGTTAAGAGTTTAATGTCCTCAAAGCAACTAGAGACTTACACTCTCAAGGGAGTTGGTTTTGTCTTTCAGTGTGCGTGTGGCGCTTGCTTGAAAAATTGTTGTGATAGATAATCTGGCCAGATTGATAGCGTTGGTCTGAGCTCAGATTGCTTTTAATTTGGGAAACTGGAGGAGGAGGGAGGAGAAAAGACGAGTCAGAGAGAACAGAGTTTACTTAAGGGGGGATCAGGTGTGAGGAGCCGAATGCGTACAATTGAGTTTTACTTAATGGGTTAATTATCACATCAGGACATAACAGGCAGATAATCAATTGAATCAACAGATACATTTATCCATATATTGACCCAATGTGTCAAACACAGAGAGGTTTGAAACAGCAGAGGATTGGCTGGTTACAAAACTGAATGATTAACTGATGGATTAATCAGTGATTTCTGATTCTGTTTCTCTACTCCTCAATGACAGTAAGTTGATTATCTTTGGGTTGTGGACAAAACAAGACATTGTAGGACATCATCTTGGGCTTTAGGAAGCACTGATCATATTTTTTTCATAATTTCCTGGCATTTAATAGAACAAAGTACCATTCAGTTATGCAAGAAAATAATCAACAGAAAGATTTGCAATGAAAATATGTGTTGGTTGCAGCCCTCATTTTCCTGTTGTTTTCCTCCGAGGTAGATTTTAAATTTTTTCTTGCATATTTCTTTCTTCACTCACTTAGTGACCTCTTTTATGCTCGGTGTGTGGTTGTACCCCTGCTGCATACTGCTTGTTGACAAAGGGAGCCTCCTGGAGGTTGGGTCAGTGCATTGCACCAAATGACACCCAGACTCTGGACTAACAAGATGAAGATAGATGATACGACATGCAAGATCTTTATCTAGTGTGTCTCTAGTGTCTCTCTTTCTTCTTTTATGGTTCCTGGTTGCTGCTTTTTGCCTGACTCAGGTTTCTTAGAGTGCAGATAGTTTAACTGCACATTGGCATGTGACACCTGATGAGTGGCACATGATGAAAGATCATAACTGACACTGCTGAGTTCAAATTAGAACAGGACCTCATGGCATGCATGTATATGTGAGCGATACGAGGGTACTTGTGTGTGTAATTACAGAGGTCAAGTGTCACCTTTAAGGTTTAATGCGAGGAGCATGTGTCAAAACAAGTCAATCTGGGGATTTATTTATTATTAATGGTGAGAAATTCTGCTGTGTGTGCATGTGTGTGTGTGTAGATAGGTCACAAGCTTTTCGCCCTCCTCAGTATTATAAAGTTCATATTTTCATGCTGACGGACCAAAAGCAGTTTATTTATCCAAGCCATGATGAGCTAAAACTCGCCCGCAGTGGAAAAACAATTCCATGAGTGCAAGAGTTCCTCTTAACACTCTCATAATGCCACCAGGCAGAAAGCAAATGCAATTCCAAGACTTAATCTGGCCTGTGTTTGCTCTAGCAACAGCTTTTGCCCTCTTCTTTAGCCCCAGTCGGTTCAACAGTGGTCATGTTGTTAGTAATTGAAAAATCTAATTGTGCCGTAGTGCAGGATAAGTGCGTCTAAGCACTGCGCCAACCTCAGTCACAGCCCATTTCTTTAATGAGCGCTGCTATTAGAGGGAGCTTTTTTCTACCTCATGCTGCTTCCAGTCTGGTCCTCTGAGGTTTCTGGTCCTCTGAGGTTTCTGCCCCTGTTTACCCTACTGACCAGCCTGCTCTCCATCTGCACACATGGTTACATTCCTGACTTCTAATGTGTGGTTCACAAAAAGTGCACAAAAGTACAGTTTCTTCATCTGTAACCCATGGAAAGTTACATTAACAGCTTTCATTTATGTGGGTACCAGTGATGCACAGGATCGTGGAAGAAGCTTTCCACCTATTGGTAAAATTGGAGAGGAAATGAACTATTTTCATAATTCATGTCATTCAGGTCATTTATCAAGCAGAGATCTGACAAGACAGAGCAGAGAAGTGACATCTTCAAATTGCAGCTTTGTTCCAACCAACAGTCCAGAACCCAAAAACTCTTCCTTTACTGTCGTAACTGACGAATAAAGGCAACAAATCGTTACATTTTAGAAGCAAATGTTTGACATATGTGTTTGAAAAACTGAACTGAAATGACTAATCAGTTATTAAACAGTCGCTGATTCATTTTCTATCGCCCGACTTCATCGACTAATCATACATGTAAAGATCAACAATACAAATTTACACATTAACCAAAATGTAGGCAAAACATTTTAATGTGTTAAAATATTAATAAATACAAAGAAGAAACTGCTTGCTTTGGTTTGGACTTTATTCCACAATCCAATCCATCTCATTTTTTATCACTCTCATCAACCACAGACCCCCTCACTGCTCCACCGTGTACACCAGCCTCCGCCTCACTCTTCCTGCCTTCTCCTCAGCTCCAGGCTCCTTTATGTCCCAATCAGCTGGAGGTTCCATTAAGCCTCAGAAAGTGAAGCCAAGCCTCTGAAAAGCTCATGTCCCCCCATAGAGACTGAATGTAGAAGGAGAGAGAGAAGCTGGGGGGGGGGGGCAGAAAGTGATTTTAAGAGCTCCTTTAAATCTGTCTCATTAATGAGTCGTCCTCGCCATGGCAACGTCTCTTTTTTCGAGGGTTTTCCACTCCACATGCATGGATGGATTAGGGTGAAAGACAAAAAAGAGGGGAAAATGCAGAGAAAGGGAAACTCCAGCCCCTTTTCTTTGCTTGTGAACCTGCAGGAGAGGTGGTGACAGTTTTAGTCTAATTTTGTTTGTTTATTGCAGGAGCCACATACCCCGACTGTCGCCTTTTTCAGAGAACTGTCTAGGATGACACTGGTAGACCACTTAGTGTGTCAGTTGATGCACACTCTAACCACAAGGTGGCGTTACAATACAGAGGAGCAGAGGGATTCATTCACCCGGTGACACTGCAGCGTCATTACTCCTTTTAGTTTTAAAGTTTATCGCTTGTGAATCATCAATTTTAACCGACTTTAGAGCGCACACAATAAAACACTTCAGTGTGTGAGACCACATTGATCGGATTATGGTAATTACCAAATATAATTACGTTCCTGTGGATTAATTGCCTATCAGACTGAACATAGCCATTCATCCACACCAAAAAGAGACACACGAGGTGTCATGAGCAATTTAATTTGAAATAATGGCGGTCTTAAATTTGGGGAGTATTTGATCAGGGAGCTGGTCTCCTTTCCCTCGGGGCACATTAGGAGGCCGCACTGATTGCATCCAGGAGAGGTCTGCGCTCTCTATTAATGCCTCCATCCCTTTATTATTGCTCAGACGGGACAGAAGGGGAGGGAGGGTCGGAGAAATAGACAGGGAGAGGAGAGGGGGAGGCAGAGGGGGTGGTTTATTAAATAAGGAAGGGGGAGGAGGACAGAGGGAGAAGAGGGGTTGAGTAGATTTTGGAGCGCTGCTTTTTTTTTCCCAGATGAGGTCTCAACATAGGATTATCAATTTAGAAACCCAGGCTTAGCAAGTCCATGTGCACTCACACACACACTCTGTTTGATAAGTCAGATGAAACTACCAATCACAGTGTCTCATTCTCAGTGTGTGTGCTTACATATGTGTGTCTTTTACAGATAAAACTGATCCACATCATCCCATGATCACTAAGCCTGCACTGAGACATATTTAACCCTGTCTGTCTTTACCCCAGGATTACATCTGTATAACTATAAAAGGGCCGCATTATTACAGTATAACATTTATGTGTCATGTGTCTGATGATGGTGATCAGACCATAAAGATTTTAAGGGTTGGAGTACTTTCTGGAGTCCGAATGAATTTGTTATATGTGCTCTTTAGAAAGGGATACATGTATAAATACAACTTATAAAGAAAAGTCCAAGACACTCTCTTTTGTTGTGAATTAGCCTGGGATCATGGGAGTTGTTGACTCCACTGTTAAGCAACCACCATTGCCGATGAAAATCTAACAGACCTGACTCAGTCAGAAATGTTGTCAGATGAGTTAATATATAACAGTTCACATTATACGTTTAGTCACACTTGCGTACTTCCTTCCACACCCTGTGACTCCGATCATCTGATGTCTCCCTGGAAGTTAAAGCAGCAGGGTGACCAAATGAAATACATTTGTTTGAGTTTGAAGATTAAAACATTTGTTTGTGTTTGAAACAAAGTACAGAACTCAACAAAATGTCTGTAAAAAGGTCTAGTCTTTTTCAGCGATTATGATATCTTTTGAGTTCTTGCAGCCAGGTGAGTAAAATTCCACACCCCCCTAACAGAATATAAATACAGAGTATTAATTTTGAACCTTCAGTCATCTTGTGTGTTGCTGAAGTTGTAACAACCAGTTAACAGTGAGGAGATGTAAATTGGATTGATCTTACAGGCCTGATGAATGGTGCCAAGTCCGGTCATGCAGTGTAAATGTGTTGGTTGATAACAACAATCAATGCCACGCCACCAGACCTCACATCCGACTTCACATCTAACCCCCTGATTGTGCCCCTGCCTCCGGGCTGATCGTCTTGCTCACTTCCTAAATTAATCGTCATTGGTCAATTGATGTATTTCTGATCGTTGATTGGATGGTTTGGTGCTGCGATTCCCCTCTTCCCCCTCTTCAATTGACCTACTGTAGTTGCTGATGAGAACTGAGGTGCAATGTGAGAAGTGGGTCAAATGGGGTCGTGTCAATTTTGCTCCAGCAGTGGAAGAACTGTAGATAAACATGCATGCACACATTGTAGCTGATATGGCTTTAACCCACTTCCCACTGGGATCCCTGTGTCTGCCCGACACACATACAGCCACAAACACATGCACATACAGCTTACCCCACTGTGATGCAGGCTAGCCCCAGGTGGCTTGTTGCTTTGTGCCCTTGAGCTACTGGAGGCACTTAACCTAAATTAGCTCAGTCTGTCTCTGTGCCTCTGTGTCGAAATCAGACAAGACCCTCTTGTCCTCAGTGTGAGATGAACACGGGGGTCAGAGTAATAGCAGAGGCACTGCTTTATGCCCAAGCTACAGTGTAAAATAAGGAATATCTGTCACCTCTGCTTTCTGTTTTTTTTTTTTTTTTTTTTTTTTTTACGACCGTGCTGATGTTTCAAGGCATCCTTTTTTTTTTTTCATACAGCTGATTGGAAATTAAAGTAGAGCTGCCATTTTCATGGTGAATCACTCTTGATTGGAATGTCAGCTAAATGGCTTCAGTGTAAAACGTGCAGTTAAATATCGATGCTACTACATCATCTTGTTAAAGCAAATGAAGTCATATTCCAGCTGCTACCTGATTCATGTCGTTGTACCAGCTTGGACATTATTCACATCACACTTTTAATTAAGCCAGTTGTGAGGTTCATTTGTGGGCCTTGCAAGTCTAATATTTCAGAAATACACATGCACACACACACTCAAAGTGAACAAGGTCGATGACCACAAGCAGGACATTCCACAGTGTGTCGTATCTGTGCGTTTGTGTCAGATTTATAGCATTTTATGTGTGAAGTTAATTATAAAATTGGATTAATGATGATGTGCTGCTATCGCGCGCGCACACACACACACACACACACACACACACACACACACACACACAGACCCTTAGGAGAGAAGAAGAGACAGCCCTGGTGAGGAAATGTAGGTCAGTAAAAGCAGCATGGCAGCCAACATATGTTTAGTGTGATGGGATGGATGTGTGTGCATGTGCGTGTGCATAATAAGTTGTGTGTGGTTACATGCTTGTATGCATATTGACTATAGGCTCATGCACGTGTGTTGTCTTATAACCTATATGTGCAGGAACAAAGACACAGTAAGGATAAAGGGTAAATGAATGCAATATAGTAAGCTAGACTTCCTGAAAGGTGATGTATGATTAGGTCTGTTGTCTAAATGCAGTAGATTGTAGAATGAGCTGCAGGCGCACATTCACACATGCACAGTAAGATTTACACCCACACTTACATAGTGATGTCACCCTGCTGTAAGCCATTTGAAGGCACAGGACCAGTGAGACACACAAACACACTTTGGCCTTGTGGTTATCGATGTGAAGGCACCTCTTGGGGGTCCGCTGAAGAGTGAGAAGGGCCAGGAGTCAATATGAGTGGAGACAGTTTGGCGGGATGGTAATGGCTCTTAATGTAGTCCGGGGCTGCCAGGGGTGCGTCTTTATGGTACTCTACCAGTGGCTGGATGGATTTTTCCACCGGGAAATTGTGTTATGATAGCATGTCGGACATGTATTACACCTGCAGAGCCAGAGTTTAGAGTAGCAATAGCTTTGTGTAGTAATTGAATGCTAAGAAAACTGCTAAATTGATTTTACGCCAAGGTCAAACCTGAATAACTTACCTGCTGTCTAGCCACAGTGCTGTTTAGCTGTGGCACAATACAAACATAGAGACATGGGATTTTAGAACAGAATTGATAAAACAAACCTTTGTTATTAGTTTGGAAAAACAAGACACTTTCCAATTGTACACTAAAATTGGCATAAATATGTGTTCATTTTAAATTCAGGTAAACCCTAAAAATAGGCTTTTACATCATTCTCCATTTCATACTCAATTTCATACTAAACGCTGCTTGAACAGAGACGGATGGAAAAGTATTTACACGCCAACATCAAAATCTTCAGCGCCTTACAGATGAAGTTAGCGCGTTCACAAGGGTGTCATGAAAGATTCGATTCCTGCCAATCAGAGCTGGAGCTGATAAATAGCTGTGACTATTAAAGTCGAATTAATGCCAAGTGTACCCTTTTCCATCAAAGACGTAAGCCAGATGTTAGCGGGTGTTATGCTAAATGCTACATTCAGTATGCTAAGGTGTGCACAATTGCATGCTGAAGTATAGTCAGTTTTGTAAGTTTAGTGAGTTAGCATGCTTATTACAAAAGAAAATTAAAAAGTGGAACTTAAAAGACAAATAAGGGGGATTATCAGAGGCATTTGGACCCTTCATCTGGGCACAAATGATGCCCATACCAAATTTCATGGCAATCCATCCTACCCAAATTTCAGTCAGGCCCAAATTTGTGGATTGACTGACTGAAAAAGCCATCGACTGTGGCTACAAAAAGATTTGGGCCACTCAATTCACAATTCTTAAGCCCATCAAATCACCTGAAAAACAAGCGATGAACGTTGTCCCACCAACAACTTTACACTTTCAGATAGAGGTCTGTTTCAGTTTCATTTTATTGTCCTGCCAACTTAGGGGGGAGGGAGTGTTGATACACCATTGGGGTTAGTTTGCATTAGATTTAAAGCTCTGTTGCCAGGGGGGAATCGACGGTTAGCTACAAATCCATCCTGACACGGATATAAAACGCCTTAAGTTAGCAACAAAACTGCCACCCTCTCCTAAGGCACCAAAAGCTCAGGCGTACAAATCAGCCCGCTCGTAAATTAACACCATTTAAACTCCCTACTCAACCAGCGTTAACATTTTAAGTGTGACCTCCCCTGTATTTTGCTGAAGCTAACATTGGAGCATAAAAGTTTGCTTGTTAAATGAATAGGAAGGACTTATTAAACGCTTGCACACCTCCTTGTCAGTTTGTAGTCTTCCAGCTTTAAGTTGACTTTGCCTTTTGTTTTTAAGGCTTTTCTTGTTTTGCTACCATGCTGAGGCACAAAGTCATGCTCAACAATGTTTTTCAGCCAACCCAGATCAGACACTAATGCAGTCTCGTCTGTCCACATGCTCAAACAGAGGTACATGCATCTGCTATCTGTTTTCTCTGTCTTGTCTATCTCTTTTATCCTGGCTTGAATTTCAAAGGGGGTCGGTAGGGTGGCCCGGGTCAGACGCCAGGGGAGAGGAAAATTAGGCATGACCGCCAAGCCTGCTGGGCCTTTGTGTATGTGTTTTTTCTGTGTAATATCTGTTTTTATTGAGTCTCTACCTATGGATGTTTTGCATTCACACTACATCTATCTCTCGCTTCTCACTTTAGCTGTTCCTGTGCCCTCCACCCAAAACTTTTCTCTCACAGCTGCCTTCATCTCCTTTTCTCTTTTGTCTCTCTAAACGCTGCCTTTTCTATCCTGCCTCGCATCGCTACTCAGCAATATGGCTCCGCTGCTCCCACCGCACCAAAGTCTCTTTCAACATTTTGCGGATGCAGACTTTGCTTCTCTTTCTTCGCGTCCTTTGTGCCAAAGTTTTGCTCTTGATACCATCTCCATTTTTTCCTCCCGCATTAGTATTGTGCTTCCTTTTTTCAAAGACATTTCTCTGATTCACACACACGTCAAGCTGTGTGAGAAGAGCTACAGGGTGTTTGAACAGAAAACAACAAATATAAGTGTGTGTGTGTGTGTGTGTGTGTCACACCACATCAAGGCTAGCACATGCACATGCATATGCTTGTGCATAAGAAAACACGCACAAAGATCAGAGGCTGATTATGTCAGTGACTATGTGTGCATGCTCAGGGCGACGTTTGCAGTGTCTCAGCCGGACTTGAGGATTTTTCTCATGGATCACAAAGGAGGAGCAGCCTATAGAGGGAGGCCCCACTGCCTTTTCATTGAGAAGAATAAACCCTGCGTACCCACAGACACACTCACAGAATGCAGTGGTTTTCATTGCTGACTTGAACGTAAAAATCTCCCCAGTTTATGCAGTTTTTTTTTTTTGCTTTTTTCACAGGGACCTTTAACTGGATTGAAATCACACATCTGCTTTATTTGTATAAAGCTACTTTCCTTCTGCACACAATTAAACCTTTTCACTATAATGGCATGTTTCGACCCACTACAGTAGGTTAAAGTACTTTTTGCCCCCTTCATTCTGACCTCTTTTAAGCCCTCCATATTCTGCATGTAATCATGCAAATGGGCTCATTCAAAACCACCCAAAACAAAGCCTTGTCTTGTCAATCCATTGACTTTTTGATGGTAAACAGGGAGGGCTTTGCCGTCTGCAATGACGACTCAAACTGAGTCATTGATTGGAGTGTTTGTTGGGTGATCTGTGTGTGTGAAGGCAATTCATTTGTATGTGCACTTTTCATTAATGGAGGGCAGTTATGGGATGCAAAATCGCCTGTGTGAATTTAAAGGTTGTGTGTATACGTGTGTGCGTCTGTGTCTGTGTGTGAAGGAATCCCAGCTGCTCCAATAGAGCAGGTCAGACGGAAAGACGAGGGGGTGAGGGCAGGAAGGAGGAGGAGGGGGAGGGGGGTTACCCAGTAACTGAACTGCTGAACAGACAGAAGTTAAACAGAAGAGAGGCAGACAGAGAGAGGGAGAGACAGACAGGAGGGGCTGAGAGAGGGAGACAGCAAGTGTTCGGTGTCAGAGAGGGGTCATTCAGGAAGTGCCGGAGCTTTGCGAACTTGTTTGTGTGTTGCGCGGGAACTTTACCTCGTGCTAAAATCATTAGTGCTGGAAAAACAGTGATCGCAGCTTGTTTACTCAGCCTCGCCTCTCTGTCACCTTGGTTTCTGTGTGTGTGTGTGTGTGTGTGTGTGTGTGTGTGTGTGTGTGTGTGTGTGTGTTACGTTTGAGAGAGAGCTGTGTTTATTCAGGAGTGACTTTGAAGTTTAACTTTGCTTAAGTTCCTTTTTTTTTTAGCGCTGTAGAGAGTTGTTTCCTTAAACTTTTTCATATCAGCGTCATCAAAACACTACTGCTATAATCTTGTGTGAAAGTGTGAAAAAGCAACAGTTAAATGACGAGAAATGCTCATTTTGCAAAGAGAATCCTGCATTTAAATGTTGCGTTTGATCATCATACTGTACTACTACGTCCGCTCTCTCCTCCTCGCTCTTTCCTGATAGATTATTCATGCCTTCCTCTATATCTGAGAGAATAACCAAAGCGATCGGGTTCCCGTTGACCCCTGGTGCTCCGCTTCCATTCACAGAGATGTAGGGATGAAAGAAAGGGGGAAGGGATGAGAGAGAGAGAGCGTGTTGCTCTACATGCTATAAATGATAGATTTTCATTCACAGAAAAAGAGAAAAGGGGGGAGGCGAAGGCGAAGGGAAATGTGACATAGGGTATTTATTTATTCATTTGTCAGGGGTTGTGGTACATTTCCTGTTGGAGACATCCAAGCAAAAACAATTTAGTTTACTTTTCAATGGTTTTTCCTTTTTTTTTATATGAAAATAGAAAACATTTGTTGCTTCACAGGGTTATAATCTAAACGTTGGGGTGTTTTGTCAGTGTCAATCTCACAACAGCTTTTTGGTTACTTGAGTTCTTATTTGTCATCATTTTTGGAGCAAGCACATATACTATCATCCCCACAGATGCAGAGTGTCCCAGTTTTTCTCCCCTCGCATTTTGCTGCTTATCTCCGCCTTGCAGGTTTCCAAACTATTAAGGGGAAGGTGTACAAGGTCAGAGCGCAAGAAGAACAGAAGAGGGAGACAGGGAAGAGGGGTAAAAATCAATACAGTCTAGATTACATTAGCCGTCATGAAAGCTCTCATGTCTGAAAGAAAGACAGAAGAAACAGAGTGTGGATGGAGACAGAAAGAGAGCGAGGGGGATTTCACATTAGCTGATCAGGTAGAGTTGAGGGATTTTAGGGGGGTCAGCTTAGCTCTACCTTCTTAAGTCCAATTAGGAAAAACAAAAGCTGAGACCTGTCAGATAGAGGGGGAGGTGTGTGCGTCTCTGTGAGTGTGTGCATAGATGTCAGATTCAGGCACTTTGGGAATTTGAACGGATGTTTGATAGACTCCGATATCGAACCAGAGAGGGAGGTGTGTGCTTTGGGGATTGATCAAATGATAGAGGCAGGGCTGGAGGGAATTGCACTTCGCTCTTGGATAGAAACAGGCAAAAAAAATATATAAAAAACAGAAACTAGACTGTGTATGTGAGAGGTTTTGTGTAGCCGTGCCAGGTTGATGGGGAGATCCAAGTGAGGTGTGAAAACTGAACAGGGAAGATGACAAAAGGGGGAGCAATGACAGGAGGAAGCGCAGGAACCGTTCATTAGTCTCTCCTTTATCATCACTCTGCCACATTCACCCTTGAGTCTTAATCACGTCTGGTGCAACAAGACATGTTAATTTTTCACAGCACCGCCCCCATTTTCTCTGTTCCTTCTCCGAGGGTCACTGGCTTTTCTCATGTACCTTCCGCTGGATGTTTAACAAGAAGAGATAATCACCGTCTTGCCACAGCACCGCATACTAACGAACATGTGATGAGAGCTTGTGCTCACTATTGCTTGATGGTCTCATCAGTTTTATTACCAGTATGAATAATTAAATGCCTACAAAACATCACAATTAAGCCAGAAGGCAAACTGAACGACTGTCGGTCGTAAAAAACAAGATATCTAAGGATGTCTCCTTCGAAATATGGGAACCTGTGACAGGGATTTTTCACATATTTTATTGGTGAGTAATTAGAAAACACTCCTGATCGTTTGCCAATATATCATTTTGAGGATTACGTTTGGGTTGTAAGGAAAGATAAAAGCCAATATCACCTCGGCTTTAGTAAACAAGATTTATTAATTGCATAACCGAGGGCTAATACGAGCAGGATAGCTCGTTAATCGTGTTCATAATAATCCCAGAGGTTTGTGGGGCTAAATAAGCTATTCCTCTGAGGTCCAAGCTTCATCCGCTGCGTCTGCACGCTTCCTTCATGTGAACAGATGAAAGATTGATATTGTCTGGGTTGGGGTATATGAAAGGGGGGAGGCTTCCATTCTTCACTGGGAATGAGCGGAAGGATGTATGGACGTATGGCTGAATGGACGGATAGCTCTAATCCGAGAGGTGGCCTAGATTAGCAGCCCTCCTTCGGCGGATAGAGTTGTTGACCTGTCTGTCACACTGTGCGTGCGTGCGTGTGTGTGTGTGTGTGTGTGTGTACGTGTGTGTGTGTGGACACTGTCCTGAGAACAATAGGCTCTTTAATGAGTGATGCTGCTTTGGCTCGCGTCTGCACAAATGATCCTAATACTGTACGCGTGCCAAACGGTACGAGATGGAAGCCAAACAGAGGCTAGCGACAGAACGCGGAGGCAGACTCTCAGGCTGACATGTTGACCTGAGTTAATCCTGAGTTTACCGTCACTGTCAATGGGTCCATATCGCTCCTGAAGTGGGATAAAAACAGGGCTCAAATGTATGATTTTTTAAATGTTGCCGATATTCTGATATTAGTTTAAATGAGTAAATTAGTGTATTCATCCACTGTTTAGTTTGAATGTACATCATAACGGAAGACTTTGTGTGAACCCATGTCTGTGTGGAAAACCAGCGATACGTCTCTAAATCCTTACAGCAGTGTTTCATGAAAAGGAAGAAGAATTTGACATTTAAAGAGAAACATTAGCCAGATTTAGAGCTCTTTAACTCAAGGACAAGAGCAGCCACAAATAACTGTGAATAGACACTTAACAGCGTACAGTAGGGTGATGTTGGTCAACAAATATACACACCGACAAATCAAAGCACACTTCAGAGTCGGGCTGAAAGCTCCAGATGACCGTGGTCTTGGGGAGAGTAGAGGAGGGGGGAGGGATGAGGGGAGGGGAAACCTTTTTACCCACAAATTCAAGGATCATTTGCAGTCCCATTCAAGCTCTTGTTGCAGCCCTCCCTCCCTCCCTCCCCTCTTCAACCATTTGCGCTGAAAAGAAATACGGTCGCGGAGAGGAGGGAGGGGCAGCCCTGCCTTTCTGGGTGTGTGTGTGTGTGTGTGTGTGTGTGTGTGTAGGTGCGCGTATGCGTGGGTTTGAATGGGTGGCTGCCAGCGTGTGTGTGTGTGATAGATTGTGAGCGGATTGGACAATGGGAGGATTGTATGTGATCTATATTCATGTGGCACAGATTCAGTGGCCATGTGCGCACACAGCAGGCTAAGAATGATCAGACAGAGGAAAGAGGGGTGGATAGAAAACATCCAGAGAGAAGAAAAAAATTAACATTCTGGATAAAATCTCTGGGTTAGACAACACAATTGGCCGAAAAAGATGTTTTAACAAACCATAAAATGGTTCTAAATGAGATCAAACAACATAAACGTCAGTTCTTGAGTGTGTTTTATTGCATCTAACAATGTTTCCGGTTTGCATGACACTCTGCATGCAGGTGGAAGCCGCATCCTCCCTTGTGAAAAGCTCAACACGTTTCCTTTTTAAGGATGTGTGAGCTGCTCTTGTAGGGGTGGCTGATAGTTTAATTAGATGCGCAGATATTCCCCAGATGAGTCTGTCGTCGAGGTGAAACCGGGAACACGCTGATCGGCTTGCGCGAAAGCGTAGCTGAGTAGAAAGTAGAAGGAAAGAAGAAGGGAGCGACTGAATGCAATGAGATTCGCTCTTCACAGCGAAACGGCATGAGAGTGCCTCTTCGTTCCAATAAAGCATGTTTAACTTTCAGCTATATTCTGAACCCTGCTGAGGAAAGAAGAACAAGAGGGTGGAGAGAGAGTGGGACAATGTGAGAGAGCGACTGATGATGAGAAATAAAGGGAGAGGCAGCCAGAACTCCTTGGTAACCAAAGCACAGAGGAACAGAGGGGCCGGTCCTACACCCCTCCTGCTGTGTGTGTGTGTGTTAGTCTCTGTGTATGTGTGTGTGTGTGTCTCCGAGGACTGGACCGCCTGAGGGAGGAGTGATGGTGCTGTTGATGGGGGGGAGTGGCGGACCGTGTGTGTGTGTGTGTATGTGTGTGTGTGTGTGTTTGGAGAGGGGAGATAGGGGTAGAGGCTCATTGTCGGCGTAGTAGACGCTCACACTCACTCAAGCCGCCGTGTAGTGAGAATGTGAGTGGTGAACGGACACCAGCACTCATTCGTCCCGTCTTTTTGGGGGGGGTTTGTGCCTTGTAAGGACACTTTTTTTTTTTTAAGGGAAAGAGACGCACACTAAAGCGGAATAATGGTGTTTATCGGGACCTCATTAAAATCTGTGATTAAATACTTCAAAAGGAAGGGTAAGATATGTTTACTCATATTCTATGTTGCCCATTCATCTATCACATGAGTTGTTTGCACTGTTTTTGCATAATTTTGACAGAACGTGAGAGTGTCTAACCTGATTTCAGTAGCCATTTTAAATCTCTTCCTTGAAGGTTTTCTGTCTCAAAGGTGGGCACGCGCCAGCTTTAACGATTTGAGTATAATCTTTGTAAAACTACTGTTTACCTGTGGGCTTTTAACTTCCACTGCCGATCCTAGAGACAACCCTCTGTTGCACCCTGTAACCAGGTAACCACCAAGCCAAGACTTCACAGAGGCAACAACTACGAGCCCTAAATGACCTGACGGTATTTGTTAAGGTGGCAGCTGGAAGCACTTAAAGTCAAGGCTTCGCTATTAGAAATAAATGGGCCTGAAGTTTTCCAAATGTTTATTTAGTTCTAAATCTTTCACCTGATCTGAGCTTGATATCAAAGGAAAACACACTAGGTCTGTGTGCCATGCGTAGATTACGGTTGGGAGGATTAGTTAAGGCTACATGGCTATTATTTGAACAGTGGCTGTGAATTAAGCATGTGAGGTATAACAAAGACCTGCTTCATGCAGTGCAAGCTGCTTGTGACCGATTTAATCTCAGGTGTATTTATAGCGTGTGTGTGTGTGTGTGTGTGTGTTGCAGTCAAGGCTGAGGTGATATTGTTAATCATTAGCTCAGCGTTTTTGTACACCTCACATCTTAACTTGCCATCTTGCACATGCCTGCACTTTGCTCCTGAAGAGGCTGAGCCCCCCCGCGGTCCAGGGGATAGTGAGCTCCACGCTGTGCAGGGCTCACACGCTCAGCTTGGTCATAATATCAAGAGTGCACAAAGGTTTTGGACATGAAAGTACTTAAAATCTGAATGTTAGATTATCATTTTTTTAATATTTGACATCATCGAGAGGAAGGGAGAGACTTTTGAAGCTTTTAAAAACTATGTGTTATAGATGAAAAACTGACCTGACCCAAGCGTGTGCTGACCTTTAGGAAACCGAAAGTTGTGTAATACATGAGAGTCAATACTGTATTGGCTGCTGGGTGATTGGGGACCCAGTTCAGGAGCGATACAATCTCTGTTATCGATCCCAACAGCAAATACTTGTGATGTGTCCGTGTGTGTGCATACAGATGCATGTTCCAGGGGTTACTGTGTTCAGCCTTTGGTTCAGATGCACCTTGGAGCCTTTTTGTGTATGTTTTCAGGAGGCTGTTTGCTGCCAGTCTGTGTTTGTCAATGTGTGCAGGGAGAGCTGGGATGTCAATGGACAGAGGGATTAGTAGCCGTCTGAAAGACTTTCGCGCCACAGTCCGGTGTGTGTGAGACTGTGTGTGTGTGTGTCGAGAGGCTAGAGGGTATTGTGGCACTGAAAGGCCTGATGTGGAGACTGATGCAGAGGGACAATACAGGCTTTGTATCCACGGTCCCCATGTCCTTGGTCTCCTATAGCCCGGTCGAGGTCTATTCAAACCCCATGGTCAGAGAGAAGGGTGGGGGTGGGATACCTGTGATGATGAGTGTTGTGTGGGAGAGCAAGACATTGAGAAAAGGGTCTCACATGAAATGAACTAAATCAAATCCTTATTTAAACAGGTGAAAAGAGCTGGTGCGTTGCTGCCTTGCTCATAGGTATGTTTTGAGCTGTTTTGGACTTTGAGATCGAAACCAACGGCCAGCTTGTTTTTTTAACCTTCACATATGAAGTTTTGTCGCAACTGTGTGTGTGTGTTTCGGTTTCATGCAGCTCATTGATACGGACTCGAGGGAGATTTGCCTCGTGATGCGTTCGATTGATTATTCTGACCAGTGCGGACAGCATGTGTAACAACACGGGCAGACTTTTACATACGCGCACATAATGTGGACATGTAACAAACAGTGGGTGTCTTTTCATTGACTCCCATTAGGTGTTGGGTTTGGCTGCCTGACTTCTTCCCCCCTTATGTTACATTTGTTTCAATCATTTGCAAAGAGCAGTTTGTTTAAATAGTTTGGAGTGCCAGAGAGGTTTGATTATAATAAGTTGATTCAAGTGAGTGGCTAGTGTGTTACACCTGGCTCACATGCGAACAAGCACTGTCCGACTCAGGCTAGCAGTCTATGTGTAATCCTTGCATGTGACACGTGTAGGTGTGAGGGTAGCAGCAAAATTAGAAAAAGGGGTTCCAATCAATCAAATAACAATAAATCACGGCCACAGATCTTGCTTAATTCTATATATTTGAATATATAAAAGTGTTTCAGGAAAATTAGAATTATCCATCATGTGGAAATATGCAATCAAACTCGGGGTATATTTAGCAAGATACAGTTGTATTCTAACTTCATTGACTACATTTGTCTTTTGCTGACTACTCAGTTGTACCTTGTCCCGTAACCTGTGTATATATTGTATGTGCTTTGACGGAGGGAGCCTGAGGACAGACTAATTACCAACAACTGCTGCACTGTAGCTGTTGCATATGGCAGAGAGAACTTGACTAACAATGACCCCCCTCCTTTACTAGACCAGCAGTTAACGACTGCCCATTCCTCCACAAGCTTCAGAGACAGACATTATAAAAAGGTGCCATTGGTCTTGAGCACCAACAGGACTTGACAACCTTGCCAGTCTTCTATAAATCCATCCACAAAACTATGATAAACTTTGCTGTACACTCTGACGTAAAAGCAAAAGTGCGACGGGTCCTTAAAAAAATGGTCAGTGTTGATGCCTATCAGAGGTTATCTGTAGATCAAAGCAGTTACACACTGTCTCACACTTTCTTCAGTGACCAATTTGCAGTCATAGGACCCCACCCTCCACCTCTACCTCAGAGGTCTTATATCCTCCCCCGACAGACACACACACACACATTCACAATGCATCCTACTACAGCTCATTAGCACCTGTGAAAAAGCACTCAAACACACTGTCCACAAACTCCCAGCCCCTTTGCGTGTCCCGTCCCCTTCCTCTCCAGACATCTCTCTCAGTTCAGTCAGATGGACATGTTGTGATGGTCAGGACAGGGACAAACAGATAGCAGTCTTGACTAGCATGTGGCTAAATGGAGGTAGTCCTGCATCCACGGTCTCCAACTTTGGCTTGGATACGCTCACTTGGTAAGCCGGACTTTTGGCTGTTGTGTGTTTGTGTCAGTTGATATTGATGTTTATAGCTCAGTTATTTTGGTAAAACTTGTATTCAGAGTGGCTGACAAATGCAGTATGGGACTAAGCTTCAGCTCATAGATAATCCGCACTTAAAGACACCACCAGTTGTAGGGGAAACTAGGAAAAGCATCATGATGTTTTGTGTATGTCTTAGATGATGTTTAACTGAGAAAAGTGCTCTAGAAAATTTAAAAAAACACAAAGAACAACACAGAAAAAGTGGTTTTCCCAGTGTCAGCTGTGTTTGTTTATCTGAGATGTAGCTATGTGTTAAATGGTGTGCAAGGTGTTAGCGCCCACAGTGTTGGTATGCTACTTTATGATATCTCTAAAGACATGTTAGCTTGCCTAAAAGATGGCTTTTCTTAAAGGTTTTCTGTGGCATGTTTGAATTTCTGAGCTAGACATCATTGGGGTAGTTTTTCCCTCCAATTTCCTCTTCGCCCCCCCTTCCCCCTCTGACTTGTGTGGCCTTCCAAGTGATGTCTCATATACGTGTCGTGTTGTTGGTGTGGAGTCTGACACCTCGTTGCAAAGAACCATCTTCCACTTCCTTTTCTCCACCAAATATAAACAAATCCCCTCAGTAGACAGTAAACCGTGGGGTTGATCTTGGACGCAGTTCTTGAGGAGATTGTCTAGTAAAAGATCATTCAGGAGATCCACTAGGGTCAATACAATTGTAAATATATAACTGAAGATAAACAAAAAATTTCTCATCTGTGTGTCTCTGCAGCCGTGTCTAATCTGGATGAGGAGAGCAAGTGGACGGTTCATTACACCGCGCCGTGGCACCAGCAGGAGAATGTCTTCCTACCAGGCAGCAGGCCGCCCTGCGTAGAAGACCTCCACCGTCAGGCCAAAGTCAACCTCAAGACTGCCCTGCGAGGTAAGGATCAGTCAGATTGAACATAACAGTCCCATCCAGTCACAACTGGAGTGCAGCGCTTAGTATGTCATTTCATAACTGGCAATAGAAGGCATCTCCACTCGTGTACAGAGTGACTACTTGTGAACGGATATCAGACTCTAAACATGAACATTGCTGGGACAAACGGAGAAGAAATAGAAGAAATAGCTTGGAAAAAACATTTGCCGAATTTGCAAGAAGACTCAAATAATGAAGAATTGCTCATAGACAGTGTTACACAGAGTTTATAAAGTTTCTAATAACTCAACCAAATAAAAATATGTTTTAATAGAGTCTGGGGACGTTTCTCGTTGGGTGACAAAGAGGCAGCCTAAATTGGTTTCTTTGATTCCTCACCATGCTAAATTTCAGGTACAGCTATTTTAACTGATTAATTAACGAATTTTCTCAGCTCTAACTCAATCTGTTTCAGTGGAATAATAGTTCATATAACAAAGTCTCTGAGTGATACCAATAATTATCTCCAATAAATCATTAACATTCGTATCAGCCAATTCAGACAATATATTCACTCTGACGAATCTCACTAGTGGGAGTGTTGCTGGGCGTCATCATATTTGTCATGGCATCAAGGTAATGATCGGCCGTGTTTGTCCACAACATTGTAAAAATGTCCCAGCCTGTAATTTGTGTTCAGTCCAAAGTTTAGCCAACAACACAATAGTGTGAGATCTTCTTCCTGTTTGTCCCGCGTTCTTAGAGAAACAGACTGCCTTGTTGTCAAACAAACTCAAAGAGTCACAACAGAGTGACAAATGTTTAATGTTCCTACAACAGGAAGTGAGAATACTAGTTAATCCTTGCACCTGTTAAGTTCCTGGGAAAGTTGTGTTTTCCACTAATGTCTCAGATAACAGTTTGAGTTTGAGGCAGGTGTGAGAAAAGGCTTAGAAGTGTGTGTCAATGGGTGTGTATGTGTGCTAACACGGGTGAGTGTGTGACTGTAAATGTTAGGGTGGCCTTGTGTACCTGCAGATTAAAAGCAGACTGATAAAGGGAGATAAGTGGGGAGGGGCAGGTTGTAATCTGATGCTTACTGTGTGTAAAACGTGAGTCACCAGCAAACGGTAGGTGTTCCTCGTCTTTCCCATTGTTTGACCCCCGTGCTGTAGTTTACTTCCTGCAATATTGATGTTGATAGGTACGCAAACACCACCTGGGAGGTTGCATAAATTCAGCAACCCCCCCCCTCCTTCGCCAATCCTGTCACTGTGCTATCATCCTGTCACCACCGCCCAGCCCCAGGGGTCCTAACTGAAAGACAACAGGTGTCCACTGAGAACACCTGTTCAGTCCGTTTGAGTCTTGAAGAGTGTTTAAGCTCTTTAATTCCTTGTTGACAATAGAGGTCACACAACCAGTCTCAAGGGAATGGATTTAGTCCTATTTAAACTCTCATAATATATGTCTGTAATGGTAATAACTTCCTATAAGATATATTATCATTCTAAGGTTATATCCTGAAGTTAAAGTCTTGCTCTCATGCACGTGTAACCAGTCACTAAATCCTGTGCCACCAGCATGAGCATAGCAAGGTACACAAGTCCAGCTTTCTGCTCTGCAAAGCAGGATAATCAATAAGCAATCAGACAGTGTGGATCCACACTCACATGGGTTTCAGCGTATGTTTTGTGGCTGGTCTTTTGCAGGCGGACGGCAGTTACAGAAAACGTGCCAACAGGTCGAAATACATCAGCCAGGTTATGTAACATGTGGTTATTGTCAATAAAACTCAAACAATTATGCATTAGCTGTCCAGTCAGACAGAAAATCAAAGATTATGTCATAATCGTGATCTCTTCTCATCATAATCACCTTCATGTCTAGCACTGACAGATAAGTTTACTAACTTTACGGAAGCTTTAATTTATATTTTTAAGCGACAATCCAAAACTATATGACAGTGTGAAAGGTGTAGCTCGTCCTTTGAGGCCTGAACTATCACCAGAATCTGCAGCTCCCTTTTTAGCCGAGTGACTGAACATTTTTTGGGTCACTGTCACTGCTCTCATGGTGTTGTCTTTGGCCCCAGCAGTCAGCTGTTTTCAGTCAGCAATAAAGCTCTAAAAACCCACCAAGCAGAAGAAAGACACAGTTGATGACTAGCTGTAACTCCCTCTGGAGTTGTTTTAGACCAAAATCAGAGTTCAGGGAAGGCAGATTTTGGACTTCCATTCACCAAATGAATGATAATGTTGCTGTACAATGGCTGTGTGTATAACTTTTTGCAAACAAAATCAACTAAAAAGATGCGCCAATTTTGTGTTATGTGGCCCACAAGTAGCTGGAAACATCCCAGACTTGCCACAGGTCTTCAAACAGTTTGTGAATTTGAAGGAAAAAAATACAAATTGGGTCTGTAAAGTCCTTGAAAGGTCCTTGAATGTGATCTATATAAAGGTGTGGAAACCCCGACATCAGTTATAGCAGGCTGAACACAAATTAAAACGATATGTTGCTTGAACACCAAAGAAGACACAGTGAAGGTCATTGGGCCACTTCTAAATGATAGACTCATAACCAAAACCAAATAATGCCACAGTGTTTAGATAATTAGTATTTGCTCATTGGATTTACATGCCACCGTACATCCTCGTATAGCTCTATATTTTTTTCCACCCTCAACATCCTTCATTGTTTCTGCTCGTCTTCTTTCATGTCACTTACCAGTCCCCTCCCTTCAGTTCTGCCTAGCAACAAGCAGCGCCAAGCTCATCAGCGCTTATTTATTTTTATCAAACGTCCCCAATCACGCAACACCAATCATCTCAACAGCACCGCTCCTCGTCATCATCCTCATTATCATCATGCTTTTCTAAATCCCTTCTTCCACACCGCTGCCACATCGGCTTGTTGTTACAGTAGCTACCTTTGCCAACCCAATTAGGTTCCATTAACTGACAGTATTATACATGCACCAGTGTGTCTCTCCACAGAGACGGGCTGTAATTAGCAGTGGAGATAGATGGGCCATGAAAGGGATCAAAAGCAGCGTCACTGAGGTGCTGGGAGTGAGTGCGTGTGCTTTGGTACACGTGATGTTCACCAAAATGGATTTTGATCGAGCATCACAATTAAGATAAAAGACCAGGAAGGTTTTTAAAAATGGTTTGGATCGGGGATAGCTGGCAATTCTTTCTAATTGGAAAAAGATGGGAAAAAATGTTATTTAAACAGAAATGTGCACGGTTTCCTGTTCATTAAAGTGAGGGGCATCAGCACACCCTCACAAAACCCTTTAATATGTAGGTTGTTAAGGCAGTAGGCGTAGTATTATGTGAACTAACCATAATTAGCACTTAAAAGACAAGACAAAGGATGCATAAGTAGATATTTGCGGAGGGAGAAAGAGCGAGATGATGTGCTAAATGCCCCCTGAGAGAGATGGAGAGAGAGGGGGGTTGTGTAGGACAGAGAGAGGGAGAGAGAGAGGGACAGTTCTGCCATCTGTGTGTGACAGACTGAAACTGATAGCCCCTCCTCTCTTTACACGCACACACTCATTTTTACAAACTCACGTCTTATCACACACTGGCGTACACACACGTACATCGCAGCCCCATCGCAGCAGGTGGCGACGAGAGGAGGTGTGAGCGGCGCTTGGCAGCATCCAACAGGGCCGATGCTCACGTGACTGACAAACTGACAGAGATTACTACAATCCAAGTCTTCCTCTGTCTTTATGAAATATATGGATATCATATCCTTCAAGTGAAATTAAAATTTATATAGTTTTAGGTATGGGATATTATATGTGACTGAGTATCATTCAAAAGCGGTATCACCCAGCCCTGATAACACATTTCTCTGTTTTGTCCGTCCATCTTGCAGAATGTGACAAGCTGAGGAAAGATGGTTTCCGGAGCTCTCAGTACTACTCTCAGGGTCCCACCTTCTCTGACCCCGCACAGTCCACCAGCAGCCTGCAGGACGACGAGGATGACGACATTGATAAGAAGGTACACATTCACATAAACACTGCACGCAAAAACACACACATAGCTGTCCAACTCACCACTATTGAGTTTAACGGCGTCAGTCTGCCCTCTAGTGGCCAGACGCGAAAGTGCATTCTTACTTGAGTTTCTTCTCTTTCTCCTTTCTTGACTTGACTTTTTTTTTTTTTTTTTTTAACTTTACACAAATACGATTATCACTTAACACAGTAAAAGATGAAGGTCATTAAAACAGATTTTAAAATATAAAATATATATATATATATAATAATTAAGTTATTTTTCTCTGTGTGACATTTTGCTCACCAGCAACATTAGATTCGTCTGTCAGTACTATTGATACACAGAGCACAAGCACAAGCCTACACTAAAATTAAGATGAAGTAAAGCTGAACTGATGTTGAGCATTTCATCTAATTTTCTGACCTGTTATCATTTGTCATGCTGTGTTAAACACACAGTAGTGTAATTTCAGGAGGTGTGTGATGCATAGAGAGAGGCAGACATGGAGAAATATCACAGACAAACACTATTAGTTATTGCATATTTTACTGGCAGACCATTAGTGTGAAGTATTAACTGTTTTACAGCCAGAAACCTCTCCTCGCCTCTCCTCGTCACACGGGGGGGCTCCTGAATAGGTCTTTCTCTGTAATTATCTGAGTCTCTTTTGTCCCCCAGAGCCCCTCAGTGGTAGCGTTTCATGCCTGCTTTGACCCCCTGTGACCTTCATGACATGCTGTTGTCTTTCCAAACCATTGACTCCCATCTCTCTGTCTACTTTCCGCACGATCAATCCACACCAGTCCCCTCCTCCTCTCTGCCGTTCCTCTCCCTGCCTATTTTTCTGCCGTTTGTTCCCCTCTCCTCCCTGGCCACTTCCTGTTGTCCTGAGGGCCAGTGAGCCTAACATCGCCTGACAGCAGCCTCCAAAGGAGAAGCAGGGGCTCCCAGTTGAGTCACAGTCATGCAAAATAACAAGCCATGCTAACCACCAAACTACTGCTCAGATCCTTTTTCTTTACGTCCCTCCTCTCTATTGCCTCTCCCAATTTGTCCATCCATCCATCTGAGGTTTGTAGGAAAGCACTAATAGCCATCCAGTCCGATGTTTGGGATCGTCCGGGTAAACAGTAGTGGACTCGCAGGAATGGCAGCCGGATGTATTTGGTAGATTCTGTACAACTTTATTCCAAATGAAATGACGGAAAAGGTCAACCTGTTCCAGATGCAGCCAGGCGATTTTTGGGTGATGCAGTGAGAGTCTGCTCTTGGAACTAACCTTTAACCAGAGCAATTTTGGATTATTTACGTTCACTCTTCTTCAAATTCCTGTGATTCAAAATATCGATCTCAAAATCTCAGATGGACATTTAACAAACCTGAAACTGCTGCTTTTCTATCGACTAACTGCTCAGTTTGGAGCCTGCAGTAAACCTTTTCGTCTGTTGCTTCTCTGCAGTAAATTCTGCTTCAGGATCGAGAACCGTGAGCGTGTGAACGCGGTTTAATGCATGAGTGATTTTCTCTCCTCCTCGCTGTGGCTCTCATGCTTTTATCCTGCCATCTCCAGCCGCTCCGTCAGTCGACTCTGATAGATGTTTGTGTGTGTGTGTGTAAGTGTTTCCATTTGGGTTTGATCGCTTGTGAAACATTTTTACAGCACCACAAGCTACTAAAGGTCACAGCAATGTATTATAATAAAGTCGGCTTGTGTGTGTCAGTCTATCCCGTACAATCTGTCAGTTACACTTCTTGAGAATTAAGGTCTATTCGCACTCACATTTTCTTCTGACATGTTTTCTTGCTCTTAATTAATATAAATACATCTTTTTTTTTCTTTTGCCTTGTTATTAAGAACGTATCTCTCACTTCTGTCTTATCTGTCTGTCTCTCTCTTATTGACTCTACTCTTCCTTCCTTCTTAATTATTTGTAACTGTTATTCTTTTTTCATTCCTTGTTTCTCACCTTTCCTTTACCTTCCCTCTTCCATCCTTTTGCCCCATTCTTCTAAAATTAACCACTTCTTCCGCTTTGTCATCCAGTCCACAGCTTCATCGGCGGAGGACGACAAATCTCAGCTCTCCATGAGGAGCCAGACCCCACTGGGTGAAGGAGGGGAGGGGTCTGAGTTTGATGGGCAGGTGGTATGGACCAAGGCTCCACCCCTCCCCACCCCAGAAGAGAAGATGAGGCAGACGGCCAAGGCCGTGCCCACGGACATAGTCCCCATTAACGTCACAGGTATGACCTTGGCAACCGCAATCGTTTGACCATTTTGTCCATTTCTTAACCATTTGTGAGTAGCGACCAATACCCATCAGTGTAAGTAGTGGAAAACAAATATCCAGGTCCTCTAGTTCCATATCATAATGCAATGTAGAAAGATCAAACTACTATAGGTCATTCATCCCTGGTGTCTACTCTGTAACAATAACCTCTCACCAACAATCACACATTTTGTTTTGTTTGTCTTAAAGGAATTCTCTGACATTTTTGGACATTTACTTACTTTATGTTTCACTGAGACTTATATGACAACATTAGTATCAATTTCATATCTGTGAGTTTAATACAGGGTTGAACAAAGTCTTGAAAGGTTTGAAAATGCTGACTTTTATTTCTTGAATTCTCAAGGTTGGGATTATGCAGATATTCAATTATACGCACAAAAGTGCTGGATTTTCAACATAACCTGGTGTTTTATCGAAACATCTTTGAATACGATCCCACTGTCGGACTACTTGTTAGATCCTGAAGTCAAAATTTATGAGTATTAAATAATCATGATCAAAACAAAGGATCAAAGTTGGTAAAATAAACAGTGACAAAATAAATAGATTGCTGTGAGTGTAAATTGATTCTATACATTTTCTACTTATCTAATTCTCAGTAAGGCAGCAATAAAAAAGAAAAAAAATGTGCCAAACATGCAAAATGTCAGACCGTTCCTTTAATCAACCGTCTGCGGCTAAGTGGACACAGACAAATCAATTACTGTATCCACTCATCCGCAGAGGAAAAAACTGTATGTGTCAGTCACGGATGTCTTCGTCTCCTGCTGCATCTCTCTGTCTATTCTCTCCTTCCTTCGTGCTTCTTGGACGCTGACCTTCACCTTCCTTTATGCGTGTGTGAGCGAGCGTTTGTGTGTGAAAAAATCGTTTGACAGCTTATCCAAGGGTCAAGGCTTTTCGCCGACTTGATGTCGGATCACAGGGCGTTTGACAGATGAACACTCGTACACAGCAAAACGTGTCGACGCAATTCCCCTGTTGGCGTGTCACATCTTTCAGAGTGATCGGCCCCACACAAACATAAAGATATCACATCTCATTTAGCCACGTCTGATGATGAACGTATGAGCCTTGTCTGATGTTTCGCTCATAAAACGCAAACTCACATCAGTCAGATGTCTTGTATGAGGTGTAAAAAAAAAAAAAAAAGAACAACAGCACAAAATGGCAGCTCAGCATCAACATCTGCATTTTGCTGCTGTCAAGGCCAATATAACAGCGATCCTTTCATCCTTTACACACTAATGAGTTCTTAATGCGGTCCCAGTCCACACAAATCACTGCTGACTTCATCTCCTGTCACTTCAAATTACTGAGAAAGACGGAGCAAAACACACACACACACACGCAAAGAGAGATCAGGGAATTTTTTTTCTGTCGCTTTGAGGAGGGAACGTGATAGACACTATCTGCCCTCATATCAGTCTCTTTTCCCTCACGCCTGCAGGCTGTCAGTAGCTCGCCGAACAGCAGAAAAATAAAAAAAAAAGAGGAGCGGCTCATAGTGAGATATTGCTCCTCCTTCAGGGTAACCGGACAGAGATATTGAGGAGAATGAAAGACAGTGTGTGTGTATGTGTGTGCTTGCTTCACCTCATATCTATCCTATGCATGTGTGCTTTTGTGATAAGAGCATGCACATCTCACGTATCTTACATGTATGTTTACACTGAAGTTACTTATATACAGGGTCGAAACATAACACAACCCACCAGCCAGAAGAGGTAAAGTTTAGACTCTTTTTGATCAGCAACTGCGTCAGTGCTGGTAAATTTAAAAGCACTTTGGCTGGTGGATGAAAAAGTTGAAGGGGTCGGGTCACTCAAATGACAGAAAAATATTTTTCTCACTTTCCTCTTGTAGTGTCTGCCTTTACCCCGTAAATGGAAGTTGATATAATTGTCTTTTTGTGGCGCTTACACCAGTGAACAGTTGCATTAGAGAATCAGTAGCAGTTCGTATTTCTAGAAACATGTCCATGTAGACCTCACTGGGTTCACTACAAATCAGGACTGTTTACGTTACAAGTTTATGTCTAAAGAAAAGATTTATTATCGTCCGTTACAGTCTTAAGTTTTCAGTGGAACTACTTTAAAGTGCGAAAACAGACTTTTTTTCTGTCCGTTTACTGCTGTGAGTATCACAAACAGGATCTGTGCACCTACTCTACTTTGTATTGGGTTGGCATCAGATAACATAGAAGGCAGATATCTTAAAACCTGGGCAAATGAAACCAAAACTATCTGCACGGCTAGACACCACTAGAGGGAAGTGAGAACATCTTTTTTTTTTAATCATTTGGTTGAACTGACCTTGCCCTGTTGATGTTGCATGTTCGACTTAAAAGAGAAAAGAATTTTAAAAAAAGCACCCCTTGCATGTCGTTGAGTTTGTTCCTTCGGACTAACCGACTTCTGTTTGCCTGTGTGTCCGCCTGCCTTTGCTCTCGCCCTCCCGGCTACCAGGGGCAGTGTTTGACCGACAGGCGAGCATCCGGCGCTCCCTCATTAACACTGACACCGTGTCCCGCCGGCCCAAGAAGGTCAAACGCAGAAAGACTATATCAGGGCTGCCTGACAACATCAACCAGGAGCTAGGTATGGATCACTGTGGGGTGATTTGTTGCCCTCTACTGTCCACAGACCTGTACCAACACTCTGGACGAGCATCCCTCCTTCTTTCACTACTTCCTTTAACCTAACTCTCTATGGATTTATTGCTTTAATCAATAATAACTGAATGGATTGTGAATTAACTCAACCCACCCGTATTGTTCTGAGTACATCTTAATAAGAGGGAGAAAGTGACACATGCAAGTCCACAGTGTTGGATCAAGGCCCTGCAGTTGTTCAGTCTTTCCCTGTTTTCAGTTCTACATACCAAGTGTCCTCGTTTGCTCTCCTCCACCCTGTGTCACTGAATCCACAGCCAGGAACCAGTTATGAAATCCCTTTCAGTAGTTTTGTGGTTTTTAATTTTGCCCTTTTTCCTTCTCTGGTAGATTTTGCCTTCGCAGAATCTCATTTTTGATTTGCCTATTGGAAAATCATGCCACATAGGGGAAGTTAAGTGTAGGGTTTACCATTCTTAAACACGAATTGTCCCATAATCCCGTGGGGTCAACTTTCTGCAGTCCATTTTTTCTGTGAATTGTGTGTGTGTGTGCGTCTGTGTCTGTGCTTTAATCCGGGAGCCATATTGATAATCTGAACTTGTGTGTCCTACTTGCCAGCATGTACTGATTATAAGACAATAGGCACCTGATCATGGACACCTAAAATCTACCACAACTTTCTTCATTTCCATTTTCATAATGTATAATGCTCAAACCATCTAAAAAGATACCAGCTAAAAAAACAAACATGAAGGTTCAGAGGTCTTCTATCGTTAGTTACTCAGCTGAGCCGGGTGGTAAGCGAGCATTAAGCTTACTAAGCTGACACTGTGCTGATGGCTCCACATGGCTGATGTTTATTTACACGTCTCTGAGCTGTAGGACGGCAGCAGTGTTTAAGGAGAATGTCATTTCTCTGATAAGATCACCAAGGCAGATAGGAAAAGAGCTTTAAAGTCTGGTTAGTGCCCAGCTGACGACAGCCGCTGAATGTCATGATTACTGGGCCGGGGTAATTGTCCCAGTGCTTCATCCCTCCCTCTCCTTGCACTAGAGCTGCCTGCAAAAGTAGACCTGCAGCTTAATCTATCGCAGCAGCAGCAGCAGCCAAGCTGTCACTCCAGCTTTTAGCAAAGGAGGAAGAGAGTGTATGTGTGGTTTAGAGAGAGCGAGGCACGGAGAGAGAGAGAGAGAGAGAGAGAGAAGAAAGGACACACAAGTGTGTATGTTTTGGGATATGAGCATCAACAGGAGAGCCACCACAGATGGGAGACATACTAGACATCCTCTCTGGTTTTACAACTCATTCTTCAATTTGTTTGTTTACGAGCCGGTATGTTCGGAGTGTGTGCGTCTTTGTGATCTGCATCTCTATGTGTCCTTGTCTCTGTGTCTACCCGCATATCCTGTTTGTTCGGTCCTGTATGATGGTGCGTGACCATGTCAATGTGTATGTGTGCACATGGGGTCTTTGTGTATGTTTGGGTCCATGTATGTGTTTCTTGGCTGCCTCATACCTCACCAGCTGTCTGTCCTGGACCCTAGCGGACTATTTGCTTTTCTATCAGACTGAGCCAGAGCCCGAACAGGAGAGGAAGCATCTCTCTGCTTTCCCTCATATCCTTTCCCCCTTAATGAAGACCAGAAGTTATTAACGCATGAGACATGGTTACAGCAAATCTAATTAATTAGCTGCCCTGTGACCAAAGATTGTGTGACAGTCCAGCTGAAGGAGCAGAACGCATTGTGGCTGAGGATAGCAGAGCAAGAAGAGAAAACATGAGATTGAATGAATGATTGTATGTTCATCGTATTAATTTTTTTCTCGCTTTCACAGCAGCAAAAGGATACAGCGGAGATCTCCGGCCACATTCCATGTTCCTACCAGGACACTACTCCACCTTGAGCAGAGTCGGGAGCGTCAACTCGACGCTCCGACGTTCACAGACCAGAGATTCCAGCTGCCAGACGGAAGAAGTGAAGATTGTACCGCCGTCCATGAGAAGGATCCGTGCTCAGCGTGGACAAGGAATCGCTGCTCAGATGGCCGGCATATCTGCTTCTTCTTCAACAGGAAGTATATCCATCTCGAGTAGTGACAGCTCTGGGATCTTGATGATGCCGCATCACTTCAACGGAGATCCTTCCCGTTTTCACAGTCTGCCCCGTGGTGCCAGGGTGTCGCTCAGTGCTGACCCCATCTATAGCAGCACCCCCATCAAGTCGTTGGAGCAGACTACTCCTCAGAGGCAGATTGGAAAGCTACAGGTTGACGATACAGTGGTGCATATGAGAAACATCCCGAGGACAGGCACACTGCCCAGGCCCAAGTCTCAGGAACTGAGAGGGACACAGTCCAGTGATTGGGGCGGTGGTCCAGCATGTCTGGTCTCCCCACATGCTGCCTACTCCACCTCAGTCATCCCTAACGCCACCCTATCCAGCTCCTCTGAGGTCATCACACTAAACACCACCGGTCAGCTCTCCCACTCCCCAAACTCGGCTTACCCAGCAGCGCGGCCACTCAGTCTGGCTTCCTCTACCAACACAGACCCCCTGATCTCCAGTCCAGCAGCCTTCACCCACAGCTCCACCTGCCCAGCCTTGGCCACCTCTACCCCGAATCGTACCCAACAGGATGGTGGTCAGGTAGTCAAAGGTCCTGCCAGCGAGTCAGGGCACTCGGACAGCAGCGTACACAGCCACAGCACCTTGGCCCCCACACCGCCATCCTGCCTGCCGGAGGAGCAGTGGATCTACGACACGCCGGAAAATGTTGTGGCTCCACACCGCACTCTGACCTCCAGCTGCTCCACTCCTATTAACCAGCTGTATAACAGCCTGGACCACTCTTCCAGGACCACTACTGACTCCAGCTCTGTCTACTCCCAAGACAACGATGGGTACTACACCTCCATGCACATGGACTCAGGCCTTCGCTCTCGCAGCCACGGCAGCGGGCATGGTGCAGCAGCTGGAAGAGCCACCCGGCATAGCATGTACGAGTGTCGCGAGATGGCCAATCAGGAAGACTCTGGAAGCTTGTACAGCGACCGCTCTCTGTCCCGCAGCATCTCCCTCCGCAAGTCCAAGAAGCCTCCACTGCCCCCGGCTCGCACAGACTCTCTTAGACGCAAACCTGGACCGAAAAAGCCCCTAGGAGGCGTAAGCGCCATCAGCGGCGGCAACGAGCCAAACGGTGCCATGCTCAATGAGACTCTTATTGCCAGCTTGCAGCAGAGCCTACAGATGGGCCTGAGAGGAGGGAAAGGTAAAGGGGCCTCACCGTCTTCACCCTCTCACAGCCCAAGCAGTGACTACGATGACCCTTGGGTGCTACGGCCACGGAGTCAGAGCAGCATCAGTGCAGGTAGCTCTGCAGCGTCGCTAGCAGCTAACACAAACGGTGGCAATGCTTCTAATGTATACTCGCTTTGCCATGTGACGCCTGCTCACAGCGAGACGAGCAGCTTGCGCTCGGACTATGCTGACTCCTGGGGATACTACATGGACTTCCCTCATAACCATGGCGATCAGAGGGCACAGACTCCTCCAGCCCACGCCACAGATAACATGTCGGCTGGTCCTCACCCAGGAGAGTTGCAGAATGGAGGCGAGATTCACAGCAACAGCCAGGCACCTCGAGCTCAAGGCCAGGAGGGAGGGGTAGCAGTGAAGCCCAAAATGTCCACCTCCTCACCGGACAGGGTGCACAGACTGACCTCCCCGTCAAGCGGCTACTCCAGCCAGTCCAACACCCCCACAGCAGGAACCCCGGTGCCCTCCTTCATCAGGTCCATGTCTCCCTCCGGCGGCCGGCCCAAGCCCAAAGTGCCTGAGAGAAAGTCATCTCTCCTCTCCTCCGTATCCATGTCCTCCTCTTCCACCTCCCTCTCCTCCAACACCTCAGACTCACTTAAAAGCACCGGACCTCCCCCTCCACCTCCTCCACCCCTGCCCCTCTCTTCCTCCTCAGCTCCCAACACCCCTCTCGGCCCACCTCCACCCTTCCCTCCCCCTCTACCTCCAACGACCACTGCAGGCACTCCTCTGCGAGCTCCCCCATTACCACCCCCTGCCTGCTCCATCTCCCCAGAATTCCCTCCTCCTCCGTCCCCTGAGTTGCTAATCCCCCCCAGTTCATCCTTCAACGGGAGCTTCAGTCCTCCCCCTCCGCCTCCCCCTCCTTTCCCCTCCATGGGGCCACCGCCACCTCCTCCACTGCCTTCTTTTGCCCCACCTTCCTCCTCTCCATCTTTTGTGAAGGCAGTTAAAGATTCTCCTAAACCAGCTCTTTCCGAGAGCCCCACAAAGTCATCTAAGCCCCTGATCACCCCGTTTGCACTGCAGAGCGTTCAACTCCGCTCTGTTAAACGGCCAGAGAAGGAGATTAACGGCAAATCAGACCACACAAACGCTCAGGAAACAGGGATGGACCTCCTTCACGGTCTAAAGCCCCAGACCCTGCAGAAGTCTCTCTCCGTGGACACTCCCACCGTGTTACCCCTTTCAAACTACTCCCCAGAGGAAGATTCACGTAACTCCTCGCCATCACCTGTGTCAAAGCTTTTAAATGAATTGTCTTTGGACTGCAGCATCACAGATTACACACCAGACAGTGCTGTTGAAAATGGAAAACCCGAGGATCAGTGTTACTTTCTCTTAAATGGAAAAGAAAGTCCCAGTCCCCCACAGAGCTCCCAAAGCTCTCCTGTCAAACAGAAGCCTCCGGCAGTCTCAAAGAAACCCAAGTTTATCCCTCAACAAGTCACCGAACCGGTTCCACCTCAGCTTGAGGATACAACCAGTCCGTCTCAGATGGAAGACCAAGTAGATGCACCACAAAGACAGACAAAGGAAGGGGTGAAAAAGAGTAAAAGTGAGCAACAGAAGGAAGTGGAAATTTCAGAGAGCTCAGAGCCTCTCGAAGAGAGCAGTGAAACATCAACAGACAGCCAGGACGAGTCCCAGATCTCTGCTTCTGCCAGCCAGGACACAAGTTTTGACCAAGGGTTGTGTGCCAATGGAGAAGCTCTTGAAGAGGAAGAGGAGGAGGAGGGAGATGGGACAAGTAGCACGACCGGATCCATCAGCTCCAAGGAGGACGACACCGGTGAGTCCGACTGAAATGAGTTTGTTTAAGGAGTTCTTAATTCATTGTTAAAGTAGAAACGTTTAGGGTTTGTGAAGAGAGAGTAAGTTTTACATTCTGCCAGTCAGAACCTTCATTAAATCATTAAATAAGCCCATTACCACAAATCTTGTATGGTTGGTATGCCTGCTAGCTGTGTGGCCAACTCCTCAGGCAGCTGTGAAATTAATTTTGCCTTCTGAAGCAAAGAATCCAAACTTGAAACCACAAGCTTTTAAAGGCTCGAAAAACTGTGAAAATAGCGCAGGAGCAACGGCTTATCTCTGGGACAGCACTGCTGCAGCCTCTTGAATTCCTCCTCTCTCGGTCTCTCTTCTACTCATTCTTCTATATTTCATATGCAGAGATCTCTCTCTCTCCTGGTAACTGTCCCTTGGTTTTTTTTCCCCGCATTGCTATTTTTCACCTCAGCCCCCACTGTCTACTCCACTCCTCTCCGCCATCCATCCTTGTTTCCAAATATCCATTTTTGCCTCTCTGCTTTTTACTCCTCTTTACTGTTAATCTCTCATCGTCAGTCAGCCCCGCTGTCGCTCTCTGCATCTCTCTCTCTCCCTGTCCTGCTCCCCTCTTCTCTCTCCGAGGTAAGGGAGGGGGCAAGTGTCCCAGGGGAGATGTATTTGTGGTTGGAGGGAGAGAGGGGGAGGGGCTGCATCGTATCAGCGGGGAGGGGAACAGATCGGGTAAGGGGATGAAGGGGAGGATGGGGAGAGCGTAAAGTGAGACTGCCTGCAGCGGCTCAGGCAGTCGAAGTGCAGACGTGAGCGCGGAGGTTGAGAGGAGGAGGAGGAGGAGGAGGAGGAAAGAGGCTAAACTAGAGGAGAAGAAAAGAGAGGAAATCTCGAGACAAAACGAGAATGTAAGAAGACAGTCGGGCACCTCCTCCGTAGCACTTCAGATTTTATAGGCAGTCAGGTTAATGCGACGGGATAGCGGATCCCTGAGTGTGTGCATGCGTGTGTTGCACTGAGTGAAGTGTTTGTGTGTGTTTACTCTCCCGTAACTGTGTGTATGTAACTTCTCATTCTCAGGTGAGGTGTTCGACTCCAGTACGGCTGAATCGTCTCCGGCCCCGTCAGCCAACGGGGCATCCGATGAGAACATGGTGACCCCGACTCCGTCGCGGACTCGGACCACTGAGGACCTGTTTGCCGCCATTCACAGGTACCATGATGCATTTGTCTCCCGTCACTCCTTCCTGTACTGTTACTCCAACTCCTCTACTCCTCACCTGCTACAACTCCTCATATATCATTTATTCCAATGATCTAGTTTTCCTTTCCTCTTGCACTCCGTCATCTCCTTTTCTGTTTGTTTTTCTCTCCCTCTTCCCCCTCACTCTCTGTCCGCATCTCATTCCCTCGTTCTCACCCCCTCGTAAACCACAACGTATCACCCTGAACTCCAAGCTCCTTCTCCCCCTTCATCCCTCAACCCATAATTTCTCTTTTTCCATCTCCATCTCCATCCCCCTCCTCCTCCTCCTCCTCCTCCTCCTCCTCCTCTTCCTGCCCTCAGCCTCTCAGTCATAACTTTACACAGCACTGCTGTCCCATCTGCAGGCATATACATCTGTCAAATAGCTGGTCTCCGGAGTCTCCCAGCTCAGGAGACAGTGGCTTTTTCTGTTCTTGGTCAGCGAAGGGAGTGATTGAGGAAGCAGAATGAGTCAGTAGTCAAATGTTTATCGAGGCATCCGTGTTAGTGTACTAACATTAGCGTTGCTCATTCTCACGCGGATGGGAAAAAAAAGGCGGTTGCTTCATCCATTATTTAAATACTCGACACCCTCAGGTCCTAATCTGGGTTAGAGGCCACCAGAGAGATTTCTCTCTCATACACACACACTCTGCCGTCTCTGACATATATTGCATACGTGCTCCCGTGCTTCAAAGGAAGCACACATATAAATTTCTCATGCAGCCCGCCAGTTTGTGTTTCACGGTCACGTGCCGTAGCAGTCGGAGTTCTCTTGAGCATCACAGGATTTCATTTCACGGGATTTTATTTCTTCCGGCGACAGATTTATCGTGCCGTTTAATTAGACGTGAAGATTGTGTAAGCGTGTGTGTGTGTAAATCTCGCAATGGAATTGTGTTTGTTTACCACGTCCTTTACTGGTCTGCGTTGCACCTCTTTGGTAACATCGAGCATATGGAAATATTCTTGACGAGTGGGAAGTGATGACGAACTCCAAGTGAGATGAATCACAAACTTTGGAGGGGAAGGGATTCATCCGCACACTTAATGCACAGATTTAATTAATTTGCACACAAAAAAGCAGGGCTCTCAACGTCAAAGCTGTCATTAAATCAAAAATCGTTTAGAGATGTTCTTAAGTCGGAGACTTCGACTTTCTTACACCAGAGCCGTCTCTTCATCTCTCCTCCTCACCTGTCCTATACCTTTTGTTTTTCACTCTGTCATCTCACTTCCTACACTTTCCGTCTAATCCCTCTCTCCTTCTGGGAAAACAGAGAATGATGAAAAAACCTTGAATGAAATGCCTTCACAGCTGCAGCAGAAAATACAACTTATCCGAAGGGAGATCCTCCGAGCCAAATGTAATACAGCCAAGAGAGAGGAATCGATACGGGAGCCCGAGCAGGGTCTTAAATTGCAGCCTTGTTTACCTCCATATAACTGAGATTGGTTATCACTGCCTTTCCAGTGTCGAGGCGTCGCAGTTGACTGAATTCAGGTGTGAGTGTGTAGGCACGTGTGATTGTGTGTGAGAGAAGTCTTATGTAATGCCGATGGGCTAATGTGGCGAGGAAGCTCGCAGGGGACGACGCAGGATGGAGGTTGAATTTAGGGCACAGGCACACATTTTGTGAAACAGAAAGCAGACACAGGATCTCTCACAAACCATTCGTGTCCTCCAGTTCTCCCTCTCATTTGACCTTCACAGGTATATCATCTACAGGTTAGGAAAAATATGTCTTTCTGCAGATCTAATCTGAGGATTGAGGATTTTGTTTTATGCATCCTTCTTTGCCCTCCTTACTTTTAGCGTCAATTTGCTCTGTTTTGTCACCCAAGCTGTATTTTTCATGCCTTTAATCATCTCCTCTCTCCCTCCCTGTGCAGAGGGGGCATGCAGTGGGTGGGTGCATCCTCTCTAGAGAGGTGCGAAGTGGCAAGTAGCCCCTTCCCTTTAATTAGCAAGCCTTGTTTCTGCAAATCGCGGTGATGCTACCTTTGGATTAGCAGCAGTAATCCCGCCACAGTGCAACCCGCCGGACCTCAGATTGATAAGGCTGTTTCCCTGCGAGCCCTAATCCCCCGTATTCTGCCAGTTGCAGCTTTATTGCTACGCTTTGATGCAGGGGTTATAGACAGTGTAGGCTGAGACTCTGATACCCCCTGCTGAATGGAGGCTGAATTGTCCTTGTGTGATTAAAACCGCTTTGGGCTCTTATCCCAGTTTGTGTTTTTGATTAATTTCATCGTGCCATGTCTGAGCTTTCCCGCAGAGTTGCAGCGTCCGCAGCCTCTCTTGTTAAACCTCACTGGATTGCCTTAATAAAAATTTACAACTCTTCCTTATTTCCTTCCCTGCCTTTTTTCAAGCACATACGCCACTCACTGCTCCTATTTTTTTTTTGACTTGTTTAAGATTCGTGCTGTGACGCATGATTGCTGGGGGCAGTGCTGACATATGGCAAATTTGGGACAAAGATTTGAGGCGTGTTAGACTAAAGTATTTTAAGTGTAATCCTTTTTTCAGCGACACATAAAAGACCTTTTTCTCTGTCCTCGCCGACTACACAGAAACATTTATAAGGCTGCATCCCATATGCTGCAGCCCTAATTTTGAATTTGAATAATTGGATTTAATGTTAATGTTTCCTGATAAAAACTGCCCCCACTGCTTGCATTTCTTCTTGTTGCTCTTCCAGTTCCACATTTAACTGTCTTTAAAATTATTTTACACATTTGTTAACCTTGCTTTCCACTCACTCACTCTGCAGAATTTCTACAAACATGTCATTAATCTGGTTATCCACGTCTCATTCTAGGTCGAAGCGCAAGGTCCTGGGCCGCAAGGAGTCTGACGACGAGAAGAACCGGGCTGGGAGCAGCCCACAGTCTCCACCTGTCACCCCCACAGCCATGTCCCCAGGGTCCACGTCTTCCTTGCCCCGCCAGTCGGGCTCGATCCAGCGAAACCTCCGCAAGTCCTGCACCAGCAGCGACACCTTCAAAGCCCTGCTCCTGAAGAAGGGCAGCCGCTCAGAGACCAGCTTCAGGATGTCGGCAGCTGAGATGCTTCGCTCCACTGACCCTCGCTTCCAGAGAACCCGCTCCGACTCAGAGCTGGACCCCCCTGCTGCTTCACCCTCCTCACCGACGGCGCCACACAGCCCCCTAACCTCCCCTGGCCGTGGTAAGAGGGCGACAGAAGAGTGGAATCGCTACGAGACCTTCTCTCTGTCCTCGCCGACTTCATCGTCCTTCTCGACGAGCGGGTCGAAATACGGGCGCTCACGCACGCCGCCGTCTGCCGCCAGCAGCAAGTACAATGCGCGCTGCCGAATCCTCAGCAGCCCAATGACTGTAATCTGTGAGCGCGAGGGCGAGCTGGCTGAGAACGAGTACGGAGACACTGCAGAGAGTCTGTCAGGACCAGCGGCCCAGACTCTCCCTAGGCTCAAAGACTCCAATGGCACTTTATCTGACGAGAGCAGAAGTTAAAGAGCAGTGACGGTCCCTCAGATACAGGGAGCTGGACTCACTCATCATAAGCAGGGAACAGGAAAAGGAGCCAATAGAAGGCCCTCCAGAGACACCTCTCTGAGCCCCACCCCCTCAGCGCCGCCTCTGAGGGAGTGGACACGTCTGGTCCTGATGTGAGGTCAGAGGTCACCTCACCATGGACCGGGCTGAACTTAGTCTGAAGCGGGGAACTGGTTCAAGACTCCCATGATTCTCAACTCTCTCCTTCGTTTGGTGACTCACCCTTTGTGTTAAAAGAATAGTGTTTTCTTTTACGCCTGGTGTTCTTAGTTTGTTTTACATTTGTTTTGCTGTTTGTTTTACTTCATCTTGTCCTTAACACGCAGGAACCCTTTAGTTTTCTTTGGATGACGAGGTTAAAGACAGCAAACTAAGGTGAATTGAAGGAACCGAAAAGTCACAGGTTGTTTGGCTGCTGTGGTGCCGCGTAGCTAGGCAGTAGGAAAGAGTGGTAACGCAAAGGCGCACCAGACGCTCGCTTTCGGGAATCTTCCCAGCTTCTGCGTTGCTCCTGTTGGCTCTGGGAAGTGTTTTGAGAGCACCATGGTTTGCAAACTTCACACGGCCCGTACTATACGTGGAAAAGAACTCAAGGGTGAGGTAGAACAGACAGCTCCGCGGGTACAACTTTCAACTGTGGTTCTTGCCAGGGTTTTTGCTTTCTGCTCTTAGATCAGCGGTTTAGTTTGCAGAGCTGGTGTGTTCAGTGGTCCAGAGGAAGTGCAGAGGGCTCAGTGCTGCCACCTAGTGATGGACAGGAAGTGAACTACAAAAAGGTTCAACCAAAACAGAAAAATGTACTCTTGTAGAGAAGAGGCTCATAAAACGTCTATTAAATGAATTTTAGCTTGAGATTTTGCACTGTGCGTAGATGTTTTTCTTCGTTTGTGACTTCAAAAAGTATGTTTTAAAGACTGTTTTAATAAACAAGTGATGTCATGACCTGTGTTTGGGAGTTGGGTATGAATCTATAATTGTAAAAGCCAGAAATGACATTGGTAGAAGGAGAAGCTAATTTCTGGGTCTTTTTTTTTAGTGATGGTGTTGGTTACCAAAGAGCTGAAAAAAAAAATGTAATCTGGACGTGAACACAATCAGAGAGTGCGACTGCTTGTCTGACACCCATGCATCCGGTCCAGCTGTTGCTAAGTTTGCTGAGACCTTTCTAGAAGCTTTTAGGGCTTAAATGATTTCTTTTAAAAAATTTAAAAAAAAGCTATTGATTTTTATCTTTTTGCAGTTATATATGGTTCTGTATATACAAACATAGAGAGAGGAGTTTTAAGTAACATTTTGACTTATTTTCAAAGACTTTGTACATTTTTAGAGCCCTGTGTTTGCCGGAAGGGAGTGGTTTCCTTTTTTTGTTTTTTTGTTTTTTTTGTTTTGTAGATTATTTATTTTCACATAGCAGGGCTGCAGTACGATGTCACGATCAGGGGGCGACCAGCGACGGTGATGGAGTTAGTCTGAGGGGCCACATTTACTACGCTGATCCCACCAGGCCATTTCTTTCTTTTAAAAGGTGCTTCACAGTTAGAAAAAAATGCAATAATGTTAATATTTCTGCTTAAAGCCTTCTACTGCCCTTAATCTCGAGTCATGCAAAGCTCACGCTGGTGCTCGCAGCTGAGTAAATGTGGTCTCTTTAGAGTCATAAACTGAGGTGACAGGCATGAGACTTCCTAACCTCCTAACAGCCATAGCGCCCTGTGGTTTAATCACCTGTGACCAAAGTGTGTCTCCCAGCTCCCGCCCGGCCATGATCGAGCACCCTGGCTCGTCTCATGACGGGAGGCGTCTTAATCTCGGAGAGCTTGTGGAAAGACGAGAGTGCAGAAGAAGTGGTGGAGCTGAAGGCAGGCTGCTAACGCTCTTGTGTATGTCTGTGTAATAAAAACAAGGTGATATTTAAAGAGCAGGCCTCCATGTCATTTTTTTTTTGCCTCTCCGCATGTCTGTGTGCGTGATTCACGACCATCTGCCAGCCCGACTCCCCCAAATCACCGCTTCATTAGCGCCGTCGCCATGGCACCCATACTCGTCCGTCATCTGGAAGGCTCCAGAGGCCATCGTTCACCCCTCCTCCCCCCCTTCCACCCGCGGGGTCATCAGTTATGTCCCCTTCTGGACATCTTATTAGGACACGCTGAATCACACGCTCAGCCTATAATAGACCTTTTTTTCACTGACTTCAGAGCACTTACAGTTCTATCCCACGTCTCAGGACTGAAAGCCACAGCCTCTCAACATTCCCCGCAGGTCCTCGCCGGCTGCTGGTCCACACCTCGGCACGTCGAGCGCTCGCTCACAAGGGCGCAAAAACACTGACCGCCTCCTCGAGTATTTACAATGCAGTACCATCACCTCGCATTGAGCAGAGCCACCTGCCCTCTGACGCTGCACCATCTGGCTGTCAGACGCAAATCAATACAAACTCCTCCCTGACATAATCACACTATTGACACTTCAGTTCTCTCCATCTCCTGTTATATCGAAGACCCTCCCTGTAGTATCCGGAACAGAGGAGGTGACAAATGAAACGGATCGACTGTGTTCACCTGATGTGTGTTTTTAGTGCTCGAGGAGTCTTAACTGATCACTCGGCCTGTCCAACAGGCTGCTGCCATCATTCACGGCCATTTAAAGTGAGATGCAAAGGATGACACTTGTGTAAAACCAGATTGTGGAGTGCAGGTTTGGCTCAGGACTGTTTTGACTCCCTTACATCTTACTTACAATACTCATTTCCAAAGCATTTTTCAGTTTCAGCTCCTTCTCGTGAAAACAAAAGTGTCAGTTTGTGCCCGTTCTCTATTAAAGAGGGATGAACCCGAAGCGACTTGACGCTGCCTTAAAATAGGTACAATTATCACAAGACATATATATTCAATCACATTTGTTAATTAGTGTTTGTTTGACAAAGAAATATTTGTCAAAAATATTGACAAATGAAATACATTTGGATTCTGGACCAAACAAAGCGGTCTATAGATGTCTCTTTGGATTCTTTGGGAAGTTGTGACAGCAGTTTTCTCACATCTATTCAAACATTACATAGATTATAGATGTAAGCCCTAATCTTTAATACTGTACTGAAACTAATGGCAGCCTGGGAGGAATGATTATATATATATATATATATATATAATCATATAGGCATATATATATATATATATATATATATATATATATATATATATATATATATATATATATATATATATATATATATAATCATATAGGCATATATATATAAACTTGCCTTGGAGGAAAACAGTCGCCAGCAAAACTACATTTATCTCGCGCGCAAAGAAAACCCCCACTTGCACACCTACTGACACCTACAGTTCTGGCGGTAGCGTCCTGCCTATTTCACAATACGGCGTGTGGGAAAAGTACTGCAACCTCAATGGAATCAAATAAAAATACCTCAGACTTGTTAAAAACATGACGGGGGGGGGGGGGGGCGATGTTCATTAGTTTTCTTCCAGTTTATCTCTTGTTGCCAGAAAATGAGTTTTTGTCATGGAAGTCTTTTTTTTATCAGTGTTATCCTGACTCGAGGTCTCCGCCAGACTGGAGGCGGGCAGATAACATTAAAATATAGAGAACGACACGAGCGAGGCCTCATTATACGTTTCCCATCCGCGGCGATGTTTCACCCCGCCGAGCACGGCCAATGAGATCGATCCGACTGGTGAACAGCAAAGAAGAAGACAAGTGTGTGTGTGTGTGTGTGTGTGTGTGTGTGTGTGTGTGTGCAGGGGATAAAAAAAGACGTCATTTCTGCTGAGCGCCTGAACATGATAGCGGGAACAAATTCGGCCACAAATAAAAAAATGAGTGAGTCAGCAGACCTGAGCCTGAACGGGGAGGACCAGAGGAGAAAGGTGAGGGAGGACGAAAGGTGCGGCGCAAAAACTGTGGGGAAGATCTCACCCGGGCTGATAGAAGGTCACGGTGATCAGAGCGAGGAGGACGGTCTGACCCGTGTCCGCAACAGACAGGATAAACAAGTCGCATGCGAGGCTTCCTGCAGAATAATCGACCCATTAGATGCTCAGTTATTTTTTATTATTGATGAGATTATACATTACACATCCTTAGACATCAGGTAGGAGTAGGTAATATCTTCTATTATTCATTGATCAGCGCAGTGTCATCATTCCCCTATCAAGTATCATGTTATTGCCCCTCTTCTGGATTAAAAACACACAATCCCTAACAGATTAAAAGATACATACATGAGGATAAATATGATTTAATGTAAAAAATAAAAATTAAAAAAAAAGTTTTAAAAAGGCATGTTTACGTTAGCTTTTAAGCGTCACTCTTAGCAGCACACAGCAAGCATCACAAACGTTGGTAGATCAGAGCTCAAGGCACACGGGCACACTTATTCGTTCATCGTACGTGGGTGACGCAGGTATGACTGGTCCGGTTTTACTATGACTCAGTCCATCATCATGGCTGGTGCGATGACGGTGACGGTAAGCCGGGCCTGAGATCTGATAAATGTGAGATTTACAAAACATTTTGTCGGAGAGTCACCTTCACAGCCAACCGCCGACTAAGGAGAGCAAAAAAAAAAAAAAAAAAAAACCTGCAGTCGGACTCTGCAGGTGACAAGGTACAAGGTGAAAGGATGGGCTCACATTTCCTCAGGTTTACCTTAAAACTACCTTAGATTTGAAAACATTACTTGTCCCCTCCCTTCCAGAGGTGATTCCAGACTAATCCCACAGTCTTCCTGTTGAATTATTGAGTAAGAATATTTTGATTTTGGGTACATTTCATATAGGCTATACAAGTAGATTTTTCCAACCTATTCCAAGTTTTTCTGGCATTTAAAAATGGCTTAAAACCTTTTTTTCAATTTTAAAAAAGAAGCGCCTTGATTTTAATTCATATCATCAGTGTTTTGTTGTTTGTTATTATTTTCTTAAGGCTAGTATGGACAATTATATAATGCTTTTACCTGATTTAACCCTCCAGGATCAATTAACTGTTTCTGACTCATATTTTAATGTGCATACTGCTTTAAGACGGACCTGAAAACATGTGAACCTAATCATCCTGCACACAATCGTTTTATATTAAGGTTTAGGCAAAAAAAACAAGAAGAATGATCATCAACATTTTAAGTATTTTTTTTCATCCTTTAAGCATCACTGAATAATCAGCAATTAGCAATGTGCGCAAATAGCAGGCGAAAATAAATCAATCACTGAAAAACGTGACGAGGCACTTAGTGGTTTTTTGGTGTAACAGGATGCACCAAATGAGACAAACTGTTTCCTGACTACTTGGCTCCACCTGCTGGATATGTATTCCCCTCACTCCCCCCCTATTTTTTTTAATTTTAATTTGACCTCCCGGAGCTCTTGTAATCGCTTTTTTGATCCTTTTATCAAGACTTTCAGTGAGTCTATAATTCAGTAACCAAAGCAAATAAAGCAGAACAGACAAATGTCAATCGTTAGTGTGACCTTAAAACTTCCATTTCATCCATTATAGTTCGATAATAGCAATGATTCTTTTCCCCTTTTGGACTTTGCTTAGTGTTGTTGAACTGTCTGAAATTAATCAAGTGTTATAAAAAGATCATGTAAACTTTTTTGTTACGAGTGGCTGTCTGAGAGTTGTAACGGGCAGGGCGTTGCTTGACCTTTATCTTCCTACTCCGGCTCCTTCTTGAGGACCCAGACCTCGTTCCTGCGGTTGGTCAGTTTGAACGGGCTGTCGTACCCGGCTGCGTAGAACGGCTTGTCGACGTACTGGACCCCGTCTCTCTGCAGGCTTTCCAGGAGTTTCAGGAGCTCCTCGCGCTTCATTTTCTCATTGGAGAATCCGCCGTATGTCCTGGAAACGAATGAAAAAAAGAGCAGATTAAGTTCTTTTGTTCTGGTATCTGCAGTCAGTTCGAAACATTTGGTAAGGAAAAAAAAAAGAGGAAAAAAGCGCTAATACAAAAGACTTATTGGTGTAACTTTACACGATATCACTTTTTTCAACAGTTGGACTCATAATAAGTTCGTGCCGAGGTCGTTCTCTACCTGACATAAGCCGTGAACTCTTTCCTGTGCTCCACAAACACGTCCGGGTCGCTCGGCTCCGGGGGGTTCTCCTGATGCTCCTCTGGGATGTAGAAGGACACGGTGAACTGAGATTCACACGCGGGGCCGGCGCCGGGGTCCACGCGGCAACTCACGGGGGCCGTCATCTCCACTTTCACCTCTGAGGCACAAAGAAATAAATATTTTTGACAGACACGAAACATACATCAGAAATCTAAGGCCGATGGCGATGTTACTGCGACATGTGATCAGCTCTTACAAGACACGCACATATTGAATTTTCTAAACAAACCCTCAGCTGCCAGCTGGTGAATCAGAACTTGAGCATCATGACGATACCTGAACAGATGGCGGACATATAACAACAACGTCTGGCAGATGTAGAGGATTAAACACACCGTGCTTTACAGATCACACGCTCCTCCTAACGCCGCAGACTTCAACGGCACAAACAGTAGCCTATATGTTCTCATAAATAATGTGGCCGTAAACTGCTGAGTAAGACAAAAAGCAGTGTCCCCGCCACAAACTGCTGAGCAAGAACTAAAGTGCACTTTCGCATCGACTCTTGCATTTATTCATCGGCTCCTTTGTATTCACGCCGATTCAGTCTGCAGCATTTCGACATGATTAACTCGACTGAATGTCGTTAATCAAGCTTCATTGTTTTTGGTTACATTTATGTCTGAACATCGTGTTTGTTAACAAATACAACAAAGTAAAAGACTCAAACGCTGTTCTAGACACAAAATAACGAATGTTACAGAACCGGTGACACTCACTGTTGCTATTGTTGCCTTGAATGTAGTTGAAGAGCCTGCGGAAGCCGGTGTTCATGGCTGCGTCCCACTGCATCCCACTCAGGGTGGTGCTCACCCACTTAGAGGGGTGGTGGGTACGAACCTCATAGTCCTCTCCCTGTAGAACATGCACAAATATTTACATATATTAATGAGTCTAGACCTGTGACAGTAAATGTAATTATTATTCATTGGAGTACACTTTTCTTTTATTCCATCTTCATATTTGGCTGCACACTGATTGTTCCCTTTTGCTGCTGTGCCGAATTGAATATCTCCCACGTGGGATCAATAAAGGGGCTGCTGTAGCTCATCGGGTAGAGCAGGTCAGCTACTGATAGGAAGGTCGCTGGTTCAAATCCCAGCGCCGGGCTGAGCAGAGCTGCATGTCAGCAAGGTACTGAACCCCAAAATTGCTCCTGATGTGCGGTTGGCACCTAGCATGGCGGCCAACATTTTCTGACATTTTGTAGAGCCAAAAACTAATTGCTTAATCGATAAAAGACATCAACACATCGATCAACAATGAAACCAACCATTAGCTGCAGCCTTAAATTAAACAGTTGATTATTGTTTTTAATAATTAATCACATAATCGATAAATATCGGAAACAACTCTCGCACCATATGACACCATACTTTGGTCAAGGTATAAAAAGTATTCAAACTTAGCATAACAGAAACTTAAAACATGTTTTGGTGCAACACCCTTCACAATAAAACAACGAAATGATGTATATAGTATGGTTCTCTTTGTTCAATTAGTTTTTTATTACACTTTTTAAATTAAAGTTGTTATTATATTCTTACCAATATCTCTCTATTATTGTGACTACTGCTGTGTTACCTGCAAATTTCTCCTATGGGGGATCAATAAAGTAACATCTTAATCTTAATCATCTTAATCTCAAGGGGACATCAGCAATTACTTCTTCTTCATGCTAAATTTTAAGTGAAATAAAATAAAATAATGAACAAATTCTCACAGTGGAGAAGCTGGATCAAACAAAGCTTTTGCACTTTAACTGGATTAACCCTTAAAATGGTCATTTCAGCACTACAGAAAACCTCATAGTGTTGTTAGGATGTTCTCATATATCTTGTTTTGTCCCATCATCAGCTCAAAACCCCAAAACATTCCATTTACGATTGAATACAAATGAGAAAAGTAGCAAATCCTCACAACTGAGAAGGTGGAATCATTAAATGCTTGACAATTATGCCTGAAAATGTCTGATTTTCTTAATTAGACACACACAACTCACATTTCTGGTCACATGGACCAGACCAACCAACACCAGGCCAAAGGTGATCTGGGAAACATTTACCTGTTTCTCCTCTGCTGTGAATTTGGGGTTCTGCAGTCCAGTTGAGAACAGAGCTTGTCCCACAGCTTTCAGCATGACTGGTGTGAAGGTGGCCAACAGATGTCTCTATAAAGTCAAATATCGACAAAGTACATCACATGTGAAGTTAGGCGACATTACATATTCATGCTGCTTTACAACCTGTCACATTGAGTCACATGAGGCTAGTTTTGATCTTATCTTGTAAAAACGTCTCTGAAAATACATCACTCATAGATAAATGGCGAAGAAACACTTTTCACCCGACTCAACACTTCTGTTAAAACTTACTGTAAGTTGTAAATGATTGAATTAAAACAGAAATTGCGACATAATCACCTGTAAACTGACGCGTTCGGTCTGTGCTACCAAGATGTGGAGTGCTGTTTGTTTTGATAACATCACTTCCGGACTGTTACAAAACCTGAAATCCGATTGGCTCGACGCGAGTGTACTTTCAAAATAAGAGTCCCGATTTTGTAACGTCGAGAGAACTGAGCGAATACAAAGGTGGAGGTGTTCAACTTTGGTCCACATTTAAAAACATGTTTGTGTGTCGTAGCTTTATGAATGAGGATTGTGGGTTATATGATAACAATTACACGTTTAAATGACGCCACAAAAACGCACAAAAGTGTCTCATGGCTGTTTTATTTAAAACTGGGCTGCACACACCTTTACCTTTCGAGGGCAAAGAGTGAACTTAGTGGTTGAGATGCAAAATGGTACTAGGGCCCCACATAATGGAGAATAATTCGTAACTATGGGTCCTACATGGTTAAAGAGCATTTGTAGCTCACAAAAAAGAAAATAAACCTATCATTTTTATTATGTTTTTGTTGTTGTTGTTGTTGCAAGAAGCTCTATGTGGTGGGCCAGCTTTAGACCGCCCTGGATCAATACTTAGAACAGAAAGCTAGCTTCCCAAAGCATTTTACAACTGCAATTGCTTGGTCTTCATTAAAATATGAATACATTTATTTGCAATATTGTCTATAGTTTTAATACAAATTAGGCTTATCAAAGCCTCTAGTGGCCACACAAGTTCAGTCGGTGAGTTGTTTTTTTTGGTAACTGGAATTTTTTTTGTCAATCTGTCCGAGTCTAGCTCTAACACATTTATCATTTAAATGATATTGTGTTCACATATTGAATTTTTCAGGGGCCCAGGTAGCATTCCTGCCCAGGAGTGCTGGTTTATTTTAGCACTCTATGTAAATATTTAACATTGTGTTTCATTGCCTCCAAACATCTTCCTCTAGCAAAAATTCATCACAGCCAAAATCAAATTTCACCAGGCAGTTGAAAGTTGTTTCTCGAAGAGCATCTTCCATTTTTATTTTCTACATTATTATTTACATCAAAGGGATCGGTAGCGAGCCTTACAAGAAAACAAAACAAAACAAAAAACTAAATTGCAATATTTATTAAACACACAGTCCAGGCGATATGAGGCACGGTCACAAAGAGGTGTCAAGAGTAGAAACAAACGTAAAAACCTAAGAGGACACCATTCAAAATTTAACTCACACACGCACGCACGCACGCACACACACACACAGATGCGTGGCAATAGAACAGATATGTCAAAGAGTAAAAGCTGCTACATCTGTTAACTGTTTTGAAACAAGTCTGAGGAACAGTTTGATTAACATGTTTGTTGTATTTAGGCTTCAGCAGGTGTGACAACAAGCAGCCTGTTGGCACGAGAGCCTGAGCAAACAGATCCCGGTCTCCACGGAGACGAAGAGAGGAGCAGTTGTAGAGCGAGGCAAAGCGAGACTGTGTCTACAGATACGGATGCATAGATTAACATTTGCAACTCTATCTGGGATGCATCTCTCTTGTGATGTATGCACACACACACACACACGCACACACACACACAGACTCACAAGCATTGTATGGACGAGGGACTGTGAAAATCTCATCTACGGGGACATGCAATCGAACGCAGACACAGCAGCAGCAGCAGCAGCAGCAGCAGCAGCAGCTTCGTGTCTCCATATTGTCCTATGAGGCGGATTTTATTCAGTACAATTCTTAGAGCCAAGGGCAGTGAAAAAAAAGGCAGAAAGACAGAGTGGTTTGTCAAAAAAGTCCAAATGTCACCGCTAGAAACAGCAGCAAACAATTCATCATCTGAGCCCCAGAGCTCAAGCTACAAAGTGGCAAGTATTCTCAAAAGAAATGCCCATAAAGCAGTGTAATAATTAGTATTTAAATGCACAATAAGAAAAGGGATTAAAAAACTGAAATTTTTAAAGTATATTAAATATACACGCTAGCTCTAATCTATGTCTTAGTATTTTATTTATTTGGTCTTTCATATTCCCTTTTTTATTGTCAACATAAATATCAATTAAAGCTTTATTTGATAACCATTTCTCAGGCTCTGCATCGTCCATAAGTTAGTGCATTCTGTGACCAGGTTGTAGCTGGAGAAGCTCCGGGGCTCTGTGAGTGTTTCAGGGTTGGTAATACTGATGCACGAAGGACAAAACTTCATCTTTGGACAGTTTCTCGGGGTCCATCCTGGTCTGAGAATCGTGAACGATCACTCCGTCCACCCAGGCCCAGAAGAGGCGCTCCGAGTGACAAACACTGAAGATGAAGACAAAAAAAGGACGCTGTTCATTTATCAGGTCATCCTCTACAAAACTGATTAATTTAATTGATTAAATCAGAAAAAAATGTACTCATTATGGATAGACAAGACGGTACATACTGGAAGGGGGCAGCAGCGTTGGGTGGCATGTCATAGGTGGACTCCTTGGTTGTCTTATTATAAAAGAATTTCATCTTGGAGTTTTTACTGTAAGCCATCGTCCAGGGCTCTGGGGGAAGGAAACGAAAGAGACATTTTTATTAGAAATGTACAACTGTGTTTTGTCCACAGGATTGTTAAAGGTTTTGATGTAAAGTTGACACAAATTAAAGTTCCATTTCTTGACACTGAGCTGCAGCAGCAACAAGGGTTGCCAAGTCTTCTGTTTCTCCTAAGAGGGAAAGGGAAAATGCCTGTATTGTGTTTTTTCTGAATCCAACTACAATCCTGTTCTTCCCTTCTCTCATACAACACTGAATCACGAGTGACATTTCAAGTGAAAAGTAGCCTGATTTACTCATTTCATTTTTTAGCTTCTTAGGTAACAATGCCCGGGACAACGTATACATAATATGGGACAAACATATAACAAAAAGGGACTGGATTGAAGGACTAGATTTGGCGCTGAAGTTGGGGTTGGTTTAAAGATACACTGCAGATACTATTTAGTTTAGTGTGAAATATGTTGCCATCGTGCAGATATTCTTCAATAGGCCATCTTAAACGGGTGATATTATACATAATGCAGAATCTTTTGGCCTTGTTTCCATAGAACTTCTTGCTTCTTTCTCTCACAAGACCTGGAAAACCTGGCACCAACACTCATACATACCATTGGCGGTCTTAATGATGTAAAGGCCCGTGGGAAGGAAGTGTCGATCATCTCTGCCTGTGTAGGACAGACGCGGGACTCCTCCTGAACTCTTTGTCACCTTCATCTCTAATCTAGACAAAACAGTTGAAAATCCCCAACATTTAGTAAATGAATATATAAAACTTGGCCTGATATTTTATAGATCATGTTGATGATCGATCAGATCATACCTGACAAAGATTTTCTCCATTTCTTCTAGCCTGTAGACCTCCTTCACTCTGTTTGGGGTAAAGGACACGTTTATACTTTGAGACATAAAAAATCAAAAACACTTTGTTTTGAATGTTTGTGTACTCTTATATGCTTAAATTTGAACTACATCGCACATGTGGTATTATGTAAGTGTCCATCCAGGGCTTTCTGATCCCCACAAATAAAATAGAAAGCAGCATTGAAATTCCTCTCAGTTAATACCTGATAGGGTTCATGTCCGGTCTGCTGGGTTTGGCAACTGCCTTCACAAACTTCTCAGCCATCTGGATCCTGGACATGCAACAGGTATTAATTAGTAAACTATAGAAAGTAAATACAAATGTAACAATCAATCAAACAGGTGATGCTGTCATACCTTTGGTTGAAGTGCTTGTCTCTTACATCAGTGCCATTCAGTATAAGTACATCCATTACGTGGACTGCGTTGATTCTACGCTGAGCTTTGCCCTGAGGATGAAATATATTGTATTTCTAGCTAAATGCAATTGTTTCTTTTTAGGGGAAAGGGATTACAATGATCACAAACTCCATATACAGATATATACGAAGCACGTGATCAACAAGAAACAGAACAGAACAACTGTTATCATTCAGCATCAACAGAAACGGAGCCTTAAAGAGATTATAACACAGGTTTCCATATTTCATCAGTATAACACCTCATCTTTCCAATCCCTCCTCTCACCTCGCCCTTCAGCTCTTGGACAATCTCCACGCTCAGAAGTGTATCTCTTGGCAGCTCCAGCTTGAAATTTTCCAGCTTCCTCCAGCGCAAGGGCATCTTCCCATCCCATGTGTATATCTGAGACTTCTGCACAAGCCAAGGGGAAATGGAGAGAGTAGATAAAAAGATGAAAACAGGTTCAATCACAGGCCAACACTCTTAAAAACTCTCTGGTCACCACTATCCCTCTAGATAAAGAATAAAAACATTGGGGGGGAACAGATTGGCCTGTGAGCTCTGTGTTTTTATTTTTTCTAGGAGATAAATGAATTTGATGATACTGGTCTGGTTGTCCAATTACAGCGTGTAATAATGCATAGATAGGAGCTGCTATCTGATATCACATATAAACATTTTGAAAAAGTGAAATTACTCCTGCCGGGTACAAAAAGAAGATAGAAGAAGAAAACACATACTATTGGTACTAGCGGTGAGACACAAGTTGAAGAACTACATTTTGGTGACTAAGACTTACCCCAAGTGCCAGAAGAAAGATCTGCTCTCCACCTCCCACAATGCATCTGTGGTCGAGGACGTGACGCAGCTTCTCAAGTGTGGTAGAGCTGAGAGATGTGAGCTTACACTGGAACGACTCCACATCTGAATTCTGAGGTACAGCGGGAGAACAGAAGGGCAGGAAGATTAAAAAATGGAGACAAACATTTAAAAACAAAACCATTTACAACAGTATTTCAGCCCAACACAATTTATAACACTTGCTTTTGAATCTGATTTCAGAGCATCCCCTCTGGGAAATATTCAGCTTTCCCCAAGTGCAGAAAGGTGCTTACATTTTATTAAAGTGGGAAAAAAAAGAAATTGCACATTTATCAGTAATGTTTTATTCCCCAGTAGGATGACTTACCTTAACCAGTTCATAGAATTTGCTTTTTGGGTCTGAAGAACCAGGAGCGACTCTGGCCTTGTCAGGGACCTGGAAGTGGACACAAAATGTAATTACAGGTGGAATGAAATGGACTAAAGCTGCGTTATCAAGTCTAACTTTAACTGAGTATGTGTATCACAGTTTCTATACTCACCCCCCAAAGTTTTAGACACTCCTTCCTAATGTCTGCTTGTCTTGGCTCTGAAAGGGTCCTAGAGTAACAATCACAGTGATACATGGTCTGTTGCATTATAAACACCCACAAGTGGCTTTACCGCAACAGAGGTAAATTCACAGTCTGAGTAAGTTTACTCACGGGTCTACGACGTAGGCATGGATCTTGGCCAAGGCCTTGATCTGGACTGCACAGAGGCTGCAGTGAGATTTAATACATGTTCAGTCAGTCACTGAGTTGGAAATGAAAACATTAAGGCCTCGGTGAATACTGTGTTTTTCTACCTCTCATTGGAGTTCACCATAAACTGGTAGAAGTCGGTGTCTTCCTTGATGATGCTCAGAGGAACCACCTCTGTGACGTCCATGTCCGTGTTCCTCAGCTGGTTCAGTTTCAGGTTGATTTTGAACATGTATTCCCTGACGGCATCCGATCCGGGCTTCAGACCACGACAAACTATGTACCTGCAGATGGTGACGAGTTGGAACAGATTAACAGATGCAACAATTTTCTGCAAAGATTCTCTCCTGTTAGTTTTCTTTCCTGTCCTGTTATGTTTTTTGTTTTGTTTGTGAAACTATTGGAAGGTAAAAAATAGTTTTACATGTCAAGATAATTTTTTGAAGTGTATGTTTTGTAATTCTTATTTGGACCACAAGAGGCTGAAGCATACCACTACCTCATGCTCTAAATCGCTTACGTCATGTTTTCTTCCAACAGAAGAGCACATTTCTTCATGCCCTCTGACCACAAGACATGAATCAATGTTAAAAGGTTTGCTTACACACATTATAAATATACCTTGTATTTACAAATTAAAAAAAGCTTCAAAAATCAAAATTGGATCATCTGAACTATTTCTCACTTGCCCCTCCAGGCTTCCCTAGTAGACATTTGTCCAGGATTTGTTTTGTTTACTTTTTCTGTCTGCACACCTCAAGTTGCACTGCACAGGTAACCAGATCTTCATGCATGTGGGGTACGCTCACACAGACACACACACACACACACACACACACACACAAAGCCCCACCTCTCAGAGTTGGCAGGCCTGCTGGTGACAGGTTTAAAGAGAGAGATCCTCTCGAAGCAGAGGTAGAGCAGGTAGACCAAACCCACACTGAAGGGAGTGAAGAGGTCAAAGGTCTTACAGACAAAGTGTCCACCTGGGGATGACAAAAAGTACCATTGTGATGGAGCCTGAACAGCGATACAATGACAGACGCAATACAACATAAAGATGATAAAAATATCGAGGCTGATAGGAGCCTAAGTGTGACAGTTGGTGCCTGATTCATCTCTCAACACAAGAGAAAGAATTCAACTTCTACATATACTGTACACATACCTGTCCTGAGCGTAGAGAGGGCTGTGAGGAACTGACAGAGCAGCAGCTGTTTACTCAGGATCTCCTGGAGGTTTTCCTGGCCTTCCACAGAGAAACCCTACCAGAGATCAGAGTCATGAAACCTCCAATCACTGCACGAAAAGCTGAACATGTTAGTTCAACCCACCAAAGGCAGGGATCTGTGAACTTATCCGCCGTTTGATATGTAAATTACAGATTTAGCATGCTTTGAAGCAGAAGCATAGCTACAAATATAGTCCGCAGTTGGGTGTATGAAATAGACTCACCCCATCTGCCATGAGGAAGTGCATCCCTTTTCTCTCTGTATTCTCCAGGACAAAGTTTCGGAAGGCGGTTATGTTTTCTGGCTTTGTGATGTCGCCGTCCCCATCCACTCCTCCCTCACCTGGGACACACAGAGGTCGAGTGTTCACTGAATCATTCATAACCTGAGACATAACCAGCTCCTGTCCCACCCCTGAACATGATGTGCATGCACGTACCATAGTAAGGCTCGAACAGCTCACTCGGTGCAGCATAAAAATCTTCCAGCTTGAAGTCACAGGGTCCTTTCAGCGTCATGCCAAAGCCCTTGGCATGCCAACGCCTCTTCCATAGTATGTACTCCGAAAAGCCTCCAGGCCCCGCACAGACGTCGCCGAAGTACAGAAGCTCGCCCTCACGGTCCTTTGTCAGAGGTTTCTACATAATGAGAGAGGTTAGTCTCGCCATCTGTTCATATGGGCCTGTGTGTGTGCTGAGCCAACGAAAGTTCAGTGCAGCACAAATCAGCAGTTACTTTGACCAGCTCACCCCTTGTGAATCCTTTGGGTTGGTGAACATATTGTCGAAGCAGTGGTCAATGTTCGCCATTTTCATAGCGGCTCTAAAGACGGGAAGAAAGTAAAACAACTTGTCATCTCATTTAAAAGCTTGGCACACCACAGAGGACACAGCAAGCCATGTGAAAATTAAGAGTAAATAACTTAACTATTTAGAAATGAACAAAATTGTCCTTAAAAGAACGTTACCAGAATAATATTCAATATAATATACGATAATGCACTATAGTTCTTAATATCTGTGTTTCTGAAAAAGAACATTTGGTATAAAAGTTTTGTAATAATACAGGAATTTATCACAAGCTGCATTTATTGTAGCGATGTGGACATATATATGATTATCAGTTATAAATATCAGCTGACGATGCATCCCTGACAATATCATATAAATGTATATTAACACACAGTAGCTCAGTGAAATAAAACCTCAAAAAAGCAAATGGCTAAAGCAACATAATCCACATGGATCATTCTTAAAGACTGACCTGTTAAGGAAGATACCTCCTCTGATCATCTCGTAAGGGTTAGAGCGTGTTCGTGATCTCCTCATCTCCTCGCCCTCCAGGTTATCAAACACCGTCTGAACATCAAACAGATGGAGTAGTTACACAACTAAAGAGATATTACAGTATTATTAACTGAGGAGGGCAATTCACAGCGCTTTAGATACAAAAATCGCCATTAAAATCCTCAATAACAATACCGTAAAGGTAAAGGGTTCTAAAAATCCAAACAAAGTCAACATAGGGAGACACCTACATGTTTATAAACAAAATAAAAAGGCAATAAAATGAAACAGAGGTTGGAACTCACCTTGCACCTTAGAAGAGTGTGCAAGAGGTCTTCAGTACAAAACTCTGTCTCATCCTCGATCTTAAGTTTTCTCTGTAAGCAAATAAAAACTTTAAAAACACAATATATATTTATGAGGCCCAAGAGTATTCCTTAGAGAAGATTGTGTATGTTTTATCTATAAACAGGGTTCGTACACATTTTTCAAGGTCAAATTCAAGCAGTTTTCAAGCACTTTTAAGGGTCATTTACAACATTTTCCAGCACCTTATCGCTGGGGTAAAATACATATCTACAGGAATATATATACTCATGATTATTTTTTTCACTTTTTATCACAATTATGTACATTGTATTATGCTGTAAACATCTAAAATGATGTTTCATGACAGCAAAAACTTTAGAAATTAAAGGAGAACACAAAGTTTTATCCAAAAAAAGGGAAGCCACTTGGCGTTCTTCAGGTACACTTGCACCGGGACAAAGAGAGACCTGAGAGCACCCTGTAATTTTCTTTTTTGACATAAACTTTTATAAGCTTTTCGCTTATTCATCAAATTTTATTAATATTGAACGTGTCATCAGTCCAAATTGCATCAAATTCACCTTCTCCTCAGCCATCCTTCTCTAGTGCTACCAGGCTGTATGTGTGATGATACACACACACACTGATTTTATTTCTCCTTGTAATAAGCAAACTATCCAGTCTGATACCAATGTTGCCAAGACACAGAGTTATAATGTCAAGCACTTTCAAGCACTTAAACTAAAATCCAAGCACTTTTCAGACCTTGAAAACACAACATTGAAAATTGAAACATTGAAATTCAAGCACTTTCCAGGATTTCAAGCACCCGTACGAACCCTGTATAAACCAGTGAGTGTCTGAAGTGTCTGTATTTACCCGTCCCAGAACCATCCAGTCCCTCAGCTCATCTGAATCTGGGTTCTCTGTGGTGCATTCTGGGAACCAGTCTACCTTCTCTATAGCACTGGGCTGGATGGACAAACAGAAAAAGAGACAAAGATATGGAGAAAACAAAGTAAGTAGGAAGCAACAGATCATGTCAACGGGTCATCGTGACGTATACAGAAGAAAATGGTTCTCATTAATAAAGAAGTACAATCAGTGTACCTCTGGTTCATCGCGCCAGTCAACATTGAGCTCCCCTTGAAAGCCCTGTAGCGTGAGACCGAGACCCCTTCTCCCTCGCTGAGTGGAGGCCTCCACAATCTCTTTGCGTCCCTGCCCAAACTTACCCAGACCTTCACCCTCCCGGAAGCCCATCTTGGCCTACAGGTATGAGAGATTAATAGAGTTGGGAAAAGACAATGGAAAACTTGTCGCTTCTGAATACTTTTCAAATTAAAACAAACTGTGAAACAACTGTTCAATATCTAGTGTTGTAGTGGGTTTCAATACATTACCATGAGTTTCTGTGACACACTGTTGTACATAGTGAAACTGGAGGCGGTCTGTGTGCCATCTTGGTCATCAAAAGATGATCTGGAGGACATGGAGAATCCCGGTCTGTGATCCTCCGGGTCACTGAGGGACTCATTTTGGCTCGAGTCTAAAAAGGACAACACCACAGAGACACAGGTACAAACCATTCATGTAGAAACAGGAGCAGAATAAGATACCAAAGTGAACAAACAAATGACAGATAAAACCATATTAACTATTTGTCCTAACAGCCTAACATCTGGTAGACCAACAACCAACTGGAAAGTGGCTTTCAATATTATCTTGCTCTTTTATCAGAGCAGACATTGTTTGATGGGGAAAAATTAATATATCTACCTTGTCTGGATAATTGTGACTCTTCATCTGAGCTACTCTCCTCATGAAGCCTTTTTGCTGCCTGCGGTGGTGCAGACGGCGCTTCGATTCTTCTCTTCATCGTGGCTGTAACACAGCAGGACAAAAAGAAAATCATGCTCAGTCTGATGGATGAGGTGCCGCAGCACCCAGGGGGAAAACCAAGAACTGTGACAGGAATACCCAACCTTGCGTTGAGGTAATTTGAAAAGAAAAAGAAAAAAAAAAAAAGAGAATTTGAACAGCGCAACAGAATCTACCTTGACGTACAAAAAATGAACAAAAAACAATAGAGGCGGACTGAAGCACAACAGTAAGTTTGACAATGCTGTGTGTGTGAGAGGCAGCCAAAACAAATGTTGACATGATTGACATAAAGTATTTATGCATTGACTATAAATCAAATGTATCGAATACGTGCACGCATACAGTGCTGGTTATTTCTTCAGAAAAATACAAACATCTTCTAAGATGACAAATGAAAGTCATTTATTTTTACTCATTTTATCATTGTATACATCCCTTCACTAGGGTTGCACAATAAATCCTTTCAACAGTCGCATCACAGGACGTGCAATGTCAAGTAAGGTAAGTCAACTCAACGCTTTAATAAATTAGATGTGTTTAAGTGGCATTCAAGCTAAAGTTTGATCACTGCACATGATATACATTGACAATATTGCCGCTCGGTAGTTTTCCTGCCATCTTTTTATATCATGTGCATTGCCTCTGTTGTACTATTCAAGTTATCTGGTAACAATTCCTGTATTTTTTCATATCAAGATACATATCACAGTAAAAACATAATACTGCCAGGTCAGTTTTCTTCCAGTATCGTGCAGCCCTATTTTAAACTGTTACATTTTGATTGGCTACATTAGGTTAGACCTTTACAAAATAAATAATTATTGCATGATTTAAAAAACTATGGAACATGAAAATAACCAATAGTTGCAGTTTTAATGGCTGCAAGGTCATAAATGCAATATCCTGAATTACAAATTTCCTTACATATGAGTGCTCAACAAATAAACATGTGTATGAAGAGAAGGAAAATAGCGACAAACATTACAGTGGGTACTGCCAACAATATTCTGAGCATTATTAAGTGTACAGTGTTTTTTGCTCTGGTATCATTTTTAATATTCCCAGGTAAACACGATCCAGAACATGCATGTTGAGGCATGAGGTTGCAGTATTTTCTGTAGTGACACTAGATGTAAGTAGAAGAAGCAAGGCCATTAAAAAAGGACATGATATCAAGTCATCTGTACCCCAGCAGTTAACTTAGTTAGTGTCTTTCATTACACTCAGGAGATGATTAACCGGTGGCTAGTCCACATCACATATAGCACTAGCAATCTTTTGAACCTCCACGTTGCCAGAAGTTGACAATCATAATGTTACAATCTGAAAAACACATTTCCTGCAAATATGAACTGTTACCTCTGCGGTTATGTTGTAGTTAGCAGCAGTCAGCTATCAAACTTTGGCAAAGTCGGCCCATGCCACTCTCCAAGATATATGCCTTTGCAGTATATCACAGCTAAAGTAAACTGGTTTGGCTGGTTAGTGTCACTGTGGATGTTTTCGGTGTTTTCTGTGAAACGAAACTGCGCAGCTGTAGCAGCATTAGCTGTTGGCTAGCTAAATTAGCCAGCTAGTTTTTTACCAGCTCAGAAGACAAACTTCACTCCTCTGTCGTGAGACTGTAGCGACAAAACGTTAAGTCCGCATGTGTTTCGAGATCCCCCAGTAAGACTTTTATTTGCAGGGAAACTTTTGTAATAATTCTCTGTTTTCGAAGTTTACATTAGCCCGCGTTCTGATTTTAGAGCATTCGGGGGTCCTTCCTGTTCTAACGACACGCAGTAATGATGCGCGTGACGTAACGGCTGTCTTTGCAAGTGCCTGTATGTTTTTATTATTTGTTTACGATATTTTCTTTTTCTTTTTAATTGTATGTATTGTTTTATTTTTATTAGCGACCCTGGCTTGAATTACACTTTGTTATGTTGGACCTTGACTGTTATGAAGGCAATAGTTTGTTGTTGACGAAATGTTGATATATAGAAAAGAAAGTGTGCGATTATGTGACTAAGTACACAAGAGACTTTTGCTGAGGACAGACATTGTGTACTTAGACAAAGAAAACACAAGATATCATCTGCAGCTGCCTTCATTTCCACAGGCTGGGACCCTAGGTACTTCCCAACATGGATTTTTATCATCTTTTTTGTTTTGTTTTGTTTTGTTTTTTTAAAAAGAAAAAGACGATTGTAAAAAGAAAAATGTGGCTTGTATATATTTTTTCTAACCTGCAGTCCCCCCAAATTATTAAAACAGTAACAACACTGCTAAAAACCAAATATTAAACATTGATGACCTGGACACGCACCACTGACACCAAAGTCAAAACGGCTACTTCAACGTTAATGTGTGGCGCACACAGTTTGGATTGGATGTAGTATGACATCAGCTTAGACTCATTTACATAAAACCTTAATTGCATTGTTTTGGCCGTGTGTGATTAAGTGCTTAGATTGTCCTTAACTCAGTCTTGCATGTCTGTTACACGGGACTAATCTGTTCTTGGCATGTGAGTTAAATGATCCTGAACTGTCTGTCAAAACAATTATAGGGGCCATTACCAATATTCTATTCACCCGTGAACATGTCAGCACAATCTGCCTGGGCTCCAGACTGTCTGCACATTGAATGAAAATATTTTTTCCCCCAGAGGCTACAAATGAACAGTCTTTTCAGTGCTTCACAAGGTACAGTTACTGTATGGTTACAAGTAAATCCTCATCCTTTCGTGATGCAGCATTAGGTGAACATGTCAGTGCGTTGCATGCCTTCATTGATGTGTCTTGAAAATCCTTTTCGGAAAAAATGGCAATACCTTGTCTTAGTGACAGCAACAGGATAACAAGATGAAGCACTCAGACTCTGCTTCCTGGCAGTAATTTTAACAATAAGTACGTGACAGTAAGCAACAGAAATATTGTAATCTGTGTTAAAACGAAGGCATGACTTATCAGTTACACGTTTTTGTTATTAACACAAATTGCGTTGATACAGCACACTTGATGCACCTTTAAGATCAGGAAAATGACATGAGTATGTCTACAAAAGTCAAAATATAAATTAAAATGATAAATGGATGATGAAATATATGAACGAATGATGAAAATTAAAAAGTCAGGTAATTTGGCTGTAACGTCTAAATAGATGTGAATGTGAGTGTAAATCCAAACAAAGTGGTGGCCTGTACAGGATGTTTCACTGCTATCAGGTATAGAAAATGTATAGATTGGTAATGGCTGAGAATTTTCAAAAAAAAATGTTTTGCCCATACAGATTCGTGCCAGCATCGACAGTTGAAATCCAGTTAGCCTTTTAATTGTACTTGATTGTTAACCCGCCTGTTTGTGACCCCAGCAGACGTCAGCAATTGTCAAACTACCCGTCCTTACAACGGCAGACGTCATTATGGCGTGCCTTTGCCAACTGCTGATGGGGTCGTTGTGTGTCTTCCCTGTATAATTGGCGGCCAATATACTTTAGGACATCTCTGACAGGTATATTAAGTTGCTGTGCTAATCCTGTTCTGACACAAATGCACATTCCCACGAAGACACACACAAACACACGGTCCAGCACCAGGTGACCAACTTATGCAATGTAGCCAAGGCTTTATATACTAGCTATAGACACCGCTCTGCCTCAGGGGAGATCATTACGCCGCAGGTGTGTGTCATTGGACTTGAGTGAGAGACACAGGGGAGAGCTGCTGCTGGTGCTGCTGCTGCCACACTCAGCTTGGTGGAGAAGATCCAGACCAGAGAGACAGAGGAGGCGAAGGAGCAGAGGGATTCGCAGAAAATAAAGTTGCCTAGCAGGAACTCCTGAGGGCTGGTCGCAGAGGGGTTTGTCTGTGGTCTCAGCTGTGAAGCACTGGAGAGAACAACAACAATGTTTTTTCGCATCCCTCGACTGACCCCTGGATATATTAGATACCTGCAGGTGCGTAAGATGCTCGGGGGCGATTTCCTTCTTTAGATAGATTAATGAATAGTCCGGGACATCAAGGGACATCTGCAGTGGCACAACAGTTGAGCAAATTCCATTAGAGCCTCTGATAACAAACAACTGTTGAGCTCTGGAGCCTGGTCCCCTGCATGTTTCCCCGGTCTACACTGCTTCAGTGCAAAGTTGTGTGATAGCATGTAGATCTTAATGCTTAATGCTTTGGGATGCATTTAATAGATTTTGAGTTAAAGCCATCTTATGAATACTCACAGAATTGTCCTTACACTGCTCTAAAAAGCTCATTTTAAACCTGACTCATCGCTGCACACAAAGTGCCAATGTGTCTGTGTCATGGCAGGATTTAGAATAGAGGATTACAGCAGCCTGTCTCTGAATGGATTTGAATCAGGGATGCCTAAGCCTCCCTGGGTCAGGTAAATGCCCTCTAATTGGATCTCCAGAGGACTAGCATGAGATCCATGTTCCCAATGGACCCCCTGGGTATTTCAGAGGCCTGCAGCTGGATTTAGCAGCCCTACAGTGTGGCTGCTCGTGTTTGTTTTTAAAATGGACAGTGTCAAACCTCATTATCTGTGTCTCAGCTCATCGGAGTTCATGTTAGATAATTCGCAGTCCTTGATGAAATAGGTCACGCCATTTACCGCATTACCTGTTGTGCTCTTTCATGACCGAAAAGACACCAGTCTGTCTCTGTCTGGGTAGATCATATGTCTGAATAATGTCAACTTTTCATACATAAAAATCTCTGTTTCTAGTTTTAATAAGGTTATCTAAAAAACTCAAAATTGCCAAATTTGGAGACGCAAGAAAATAACTGAATTTATGTGTGACTTCAGGAAATGTCTTGGATTGGCTCAAATCTCAGAGATGTCTCCAAACCTGCAGAGGACTGACAGTAAACTGTATTGACACTTGGCAAAAATGGAGGTTGTAGTGCGGCTCTTCCCTTATGGCAAGACCCTCGCTGGGATGAGACAGGTGTGTGACCAGGGTCGCCTCTTTAAGGACTCTACCGCAGCCAGAGCCAGGAGGAAGGCCGCTGACACACTTCCTCAGTCCCCGGCGATGATCTTGCACGGTGGCGGTTGTCGTGGCCGTGTGGGTGGTGACCCCTGCTCTCTCTTTCAGACTCAAGCAGCCCAGACTATGATGCAGAACCGGGAGGCCCCTGCGATGCCGCGCATGGCCATGCTGCTGGGTCTCATGGGGATCGGCATGTCCGGATACAGCTCCCGCCAACTCACGCTGCACTGCAAGCCGTCCACTCACCTCTTTAGATGAGACGGACTGGAGGACACATGGACGCACAGACACATCTCTGACTCAAAAGCTGAAGTTTGACATTTTGGGAAACTGCTTGTTAGAGTAAATCTTCTGATTTATCTCATCAATTGAGCAAATGAGTGTTTCCCAAAATGTTAAGCTACTCCTTTAACAGCAGCTCTAAAGGATGAATGAAAAGGATGCCACAAGGTTCTATGTGTCTGTTTTTGTTTTTCTCTGTGCTTCCCTACTAATAGGCGTGGTTCAAGTTTGGTGTCATCGCAGTTCGGACGTCATTATGATTTTGTTATGTTCAATATGAAAAATGTGTTGCCTTAAGGCTCCGTTAATGCAGTAAAGAGTAAAACAAGACATTTCTCCTTCTACACCTCCAGTTACACACCGTGCAGTTTAATAAGCAGTGGGGCAGCTCTTCATGTATCTGTTGAACTGGGCTGGCGTTAAACTTGTACCACAATCCCTTCCCTATGTCCCGTGCCTTATCATGGGAGTATTCAGTCAGGATATTTTTCAAATATTTTTCAAAATTCAGCTTGAGCTGAGCCCCAAGACATCTCATCCAAAACCATCCACCATTACTTCTACTCTGGCATTTTGGCAGTTTCCATGATGTAACACTGAGCTCCCTGGTGGAGGGTAGTCAGTGTTTGACATCTTGGTTGTTTGGTCTTTTTTGGATCTCTTGGGTGATATTGCTCAAGACAGGAAACGGAGCGAGACATCACAGCAGCAGCTCCAACTCAAAGAATTAAGGCAGTTATACTTCAGTCGGATTTCACTCTTGATTCTGGAGTTGACAGCACAAGTTTTTGTTCTCTGTGATGTCTCTCTTCTTTGACAAAATACTCAGAGGGGTAAGTAAGTTCCGAATCTATTTCGACTCCTGAAAATGAACACAATGAAAAACAGAAACATAAGAAGCACCTAAAGTTTAATACGTAAATAATGCTACTTTGCACTTTTTTTGTGTACATATCTTGTGCATAATCATGTACATATCACTTCGATGCTGTATGAGATTAGTAGAGGCAACGGTGGGTGCTACCAGCTTGTGTTGTGAGCTGGACAGGGCGACATCTAACTGGATCGACACACGGCACCGCTGTGTTGTTGTTGTTCTCAGGCAGAGGAGCCAGGACGGCCACCCTGGACTCCACCTGAACCAACATGTGAATCCACCTGGATCTCTCCCTGTTGCACTCCACTGTCAGAAAAGATGAATGTAGATGAATGACCGCTATGGTCTCTTAATGTAGGCAGATTTTTTTTTTTTTTTTTGGATGTGCACAATGCTTTGTGATATTCAAAATGACTTTGACAGCATATGAATGTATCACTGACGAAGAATGAAAAATTAGCAGTTGTACTGTACAAAGATGATCGGGTGTTCTGTTCTGAGTAGCATGTTAGCAGGTCACCAGGTGTGTGCACTGATACGGTGATCCCTCACAGATCCTCTTAAGATACCTGTCATTTTTAGACCAGCTTATTCTTACATATGTGAGAGGTCACTGACCCTGAAATGGAGACACGTAAGAGTGTGAAGTGAGGTTATTTATGACTTTGAGCCCATGACAGGGATTATTATTGAATAAGGGATTGTTGTTTGTCTTTTGCTGATGCTGAACTGCCAGTTTTGCTTGTTTGTCTTGTTTAGGTTCTTGTTTGTGCTCTCCTATAGTCCTCATTGTGGTACGAAGACATGATATGTCATCAAATGCAACTTCAACAATCGTATCTGAGTTTTTGTTAAAATCTACCTTAAAGTTTACCCATGCAAACCAATGTAAATAATACAGATTGGTACTGTGATTTCATTACAAAAGACATAGCGGTGCTCTCTTGATATGTGTACATATGCATATTCATATGGGTTGTGTAGTGAAATGCAGTTTCTCAGGTTTGTAATTAGAGAGAAAATAAGAGAGGTGGTATTATTCTTTAGATCTGCCTCAGTGATGTGAAGCATTATAAATGCGTAACGAAGCACCCTTGAACATGTGTTATTTTGTATTGTCCATTCAACCTGTACATGAATAAAAAAAAGGTTGTAAACTACTGGGCACATTTGTAATGTCTCTTTTGACCTGAAGATGTGAAAAGAAAAAGAAGGAAATACTACCTTCTTGCACTAGATGTCAGCATAGATTTTCAGCCATTATCTCACGCCACAGCCACAAGTCTGTGAGCTTTGGTATGCATACTGTACAGTCTGATGGACTGACCCCACTGACCCCCTACACAGGCCATTGCTTTTGATTAGTGGACCACATATTTTCAGAAACAAGTGGTAGCCTATATTTCGAAACTCCACTGCGAACCTGTTTAGTCTGTCAACTATCACATTTAATGGCGGCTGTGGTTCACGAGGTAGAGCTGGTTGACCCTGGCTGTGTATTGAATACTGAACCCGTCAATCGCTCCTGACTGGCACTTTGCATGATTGCTCTGCCATCTATGTGTGAAAGGGTGAATATGGCAAGTGCGTTAAAGTGCTTTGAGCTATCAGCAGACTTGAAATGCAGGTCCATCTACCATTTTGGGCAACTTCACGCTGCAGAGGTGTTCCATTTTCTGGGATACGACTTTTTAATGTAATTCAATTGAACTTTTATTAACAGATAAGCGTACATTAATCAAAATTCAAATGGGTTTAAGTGCAGATGGGTTAGCTGAAAGGCTAGTTTCCATTGGCAGACTCTTTATTACAAAAAAATAACACAATAGATGCAGTATTTCAAAACATACAACACTGTAGTAACAAGTATGGGGTCGTAGTACCGTACTTTTTTGCACCTAACTTGGGTTTTTCCATTTTCTGCTACTCTAACTTCCACTCCACAACATTCTGGAGTCAAATATTGTACATTTACTTCATTCTATTTATTCAAAGCTTAAATTACTTTGCAGACTGCATGCTGCATCATCATTATTAGATGCTACAGGTACTGTTAACACAGTAATGTTAAAGTGTGGATAAAAATTTGCATCAGCGTTGATATTGTTGCCATTTCTTGACATTAGATAAACAATATGATGGGGATCTTTGATTAAATGTGTGTTGCGCTTGTTAGGTTTATGGAGTGTGACTTTAATAAACCTGGGAATTATTTGCTTGTAACAACCAGCTGATTCCTCATCACTCAACTCAGACAAGTGACCTCCTGTTTTGCTAGTTAGCTGCTAGCAATCGAAGCTCCAGGGTAAGAGTACTGACCCAGTTATAGATCTAAGCTGCTTTGGAAACAAGTCCAAGTCTTTCCCTGTAGGCGACAACCAGGGTTACAGTTGTGCCACTCTGGGTTTAATAGGAGCTTAGAGTAGAGCTTTACGGAGAAAATGTATGGAAATATACTGGGAGCTCCCAACACCTGCACTGATTATAACACAGGCTGAGCGCTAATCGGACACGAAACATCGCTGTGGTCTGAGCTTTTTATCAGGTTCCCAGCCTCCGGGAAGAGAGGAGCCAGGAGTCAGGAACAGACGGACACAATGTCTCTATCGAAGTTCACAACACATACACACACATGCATACAGAGGTCCATTGTGTGTCTGTTTCAGTGGCTTCTCCTCAGGAGGCTCATGTTTCTGTCTCTTACAGCCAACAACAAAGAGCTGAATGTCTCTGCTACCTGAAGAGATGGATGAGAAGGAGTTTGGGATGTATCCACAAGGTATTTTTAAGGTTCAGCTCTGCCTCTGTGTGTGTGTGTGTGTGTGTGTGTGTGTGTGTGTGTGTGTGTGTGTGTGTGTGTGTGTGTGTGTGTTGATGTGCACATGTGTCCCTGGAGGAGTTGTGCGAATTATATCTCTCATATTCTAATCCTACAATATCATACCTGTATCAAATGAGAGCAAACACAATGAGGTACCCCTGATATTTCTATGATACAGCTGCACCTGTGTAAGGCTCTGTCACAGCTGCCTCAGGTGAATCAGTTGGAAAAATCCCTCTAAAAACAAAAGTAAAATGATAAAACGACAGGCTGAGAGGTGTATGTTTGACAAAAAATGAACAAAAAGTAAATAAGAAATGCATTTCAACCATACAAACTATCTTTGGTCGACCGTTTAAGCCTTTACAAAAAAAAGAGATTATAAATTCATTAAAATTAGTAATACAGGCATCCAGTCAAAGTGAAAGGGATGATAGATCTGTGACAGGCAACACTGTAACACAGAAGCACAGAAACCAAGTATTGTTCTCATGTGTCATTGATCACTTCCCTACAGGCAGTCGAGTCCCAAGTTCAAGCCCTAGCATTGGCAAGTATCGAGTAACCCCTCAGTAAAGTGTCCTTGAGCGAGACACCAAATCCTGTCGACTCTGGGGTGGCTCCTCTGTTGCAGATCTTGACCTCTTACCTCCTCATAAAGCAGGTGTGAGCAAAAAGAGAGAAATTCTCTCAACAATACGTCTACATAATCTAATCTACCTATGGGGTAGTTTACAGCACTTATGGTGAATTTATGATCAGTGTCTCATCAGTTTATTTAGATTTTCCCATTCCCTCAAAAGGTACAGGAATCTATGGGAAAGCTTTCTTATCTTTCATTTAAATAATTTGGTTTAGTTTGAAAACAAGCATGGTGCAAATGCTGAAACAGAGTAAGAGGGTCTCATAGCAGAAGCAACAGCAGCACAGATCATCTTCTGGAAACAACAATAATATAAATAACAAAAAGAGTTTATATAGTTTATAAGCAGTGGTATTGATATAGAGATGGTAAGTAGTATGCCTAGGTGAAAGGATGCCTGTGACCATATTAGTGATGGTAGGTGTTGGAGGTCGAACGCAGCAGTACCATCCAGTTATGGCTCCATCACAACGTCAGGCATTTGAAAAGATGGAATAAATGTTCCCTGTAGAGCTTTATCTCTGATCCATGAATTGAGTAATTCATTTTCTGTAATTTTAGAAAAGACATAAGATCCTAATGATGTTGAGAGTGTTTGGGGTTAGGCATCCTCCCCAAAAGCTCTCTGGTGGCATAATTATAAGGAAATATTTACAGTCACAACTTAACTAGGTAAAAGTTACAGAAACATTTCAAAAAGCTACTACTTCATTTCAAGTGGCTCTTATAAATGATTTTCAATAATAATAGATCGAATGACATTTTTAAAGACATTGTAGTGATGAGCTCAAAGAACCACTACTTATATCTTTTGGTTTTACTGCTTTCGGCTCTCTCACTGCCAACTACTTGCTCAGCAAAAAACAAAAGTGGGACATTTAGCAAAGAGCTTCTTGAGTTGGTGAAGACCAAAAACAGAGCAAATAGTGACCACCGGACATGTTTTTTTAAAGGCTGAAACAGAAGCATGACTCTAAATGCGGGCTAATGCTAATGTTGCTCTGCTAAATGTACAAATACAACTGCTGGCTAACAATAAATGTCAATGTGGTGTGCACAACTTGTTTCTGCTGCCTCCAAGTGGCCAAAAGGGCTATTACATGATTTACAGTGATCTGAGTTTTCTTATTTCATCCAAGCAACAGTACCTGTTATCACTCCTAATACTACTCATTCAACAATTTTACAATAGTTTTAAATGTGTTTTCGTGTATTCTCTTAACTGCCTGTCTCGTGTTTTTCTACCCTTCATTCCCACACGAACACATGTTAAACACACCTGTGCACATATGGTCTGGCACGATGTAGCACAATTCCTTTTTTAGCCCGGTGGATCTGTCTGCTGGCTGTCTGTGTGTGTGTGTGTGCGTCCTCGGTGACGCAGCACATGTGTCCTCATTTCAAACGGCTCGTCTTGAACAGCGGAAGAGCTTAACCTTTTTTGTTAAATGTGTTCTTGAGCATGAGCTCATTAAAACACCTCTTCCTGCCATGCACACACAAACACAAAACAAACTCTCACGTCACCTGTGGACGTGGAGCGGAGTGGAGTGGATAACCTACAAACTTTTAATATTTCCTGGCGAGTGTTCTGACAAAGGGAAATAGCAAGTGTTTGGACGCGTGATGTTACCTGGCAGCTTGTTTCCAAACACAAGGCGGTGTGACACAGCCGATCTATTTTGGGTCTGCCAAGTTTAATTAATGAGGTGTGACTGAAATTTACCGTCTTGAGAATGGACTTGAGTGGCCAATTACGTGTGTTTGTTAATTCTGTTTTTAAACATATCCTCTTGCAGGTATAAAAGTGAAGTTGAGCTCCTTATGAATACAAAAAAAAAACTGTCCCCGGGTGTATAAAAGACGTACGATCTCCTACGCATAAATTGCCCGAAGGCACAATGGAAAGAAAAGTTGTATGTAGTTTAAAGCACGACTGCATTAGTGAATGAGCACGTACTTTCCTCTAGGTCCTATGTTAAAGCTGTACTAATGACTCAGCACTTCAAATTCGCAGGTGCCCGACGCCCAAACTACCTGCTCTACCATTTCAAGACCCGACAAGATGTTTAACTTTTCCACAACTTCACCCCCCCCAACATTTCTGCTTTTGACCTTTGACATTTTACACCCAGATCCAATCTAACTGAGCAAACTTAATACAAATGAAAGGTTTACGAGCAGGAAGCACAGACAAAGGGGCGAAACTGCTCATAATAGTGATTTTGTTTCCTCGTTTGGCTGTTGAAACATGTTTAAGGTTTAAGGGCACCACAATGTCTCCTGTTCGAACAAGCTCTCTACCACTAATGATTTAATTAATGATTTACTCAGAGGTACTGTATCTGTTACCCTTGCATGCAAAATGATTTTCAAAAAATCAGCTCCTCAAGAAAACTTCAAATGTGGAGAGTAATTGCGCCTCCTCAGAGACCAACTGTTCATTAAAGCTACACTCCGCAGAGTCTCTCAGGGACGTCTTTGAGAGTTGGCCTGTGGATGTAATTAAAGCTTTAATCTCTGTTCTTGGCTAACAAGTTTTGATGTGGTCCCGTGGGTTTGAACTGGACAACCCTGTGACCTGAGAATCTCATCAGATAGTTGTTGAGTCATGGTTAATCTCAGCTGGCTCCTTCCGTTTGCTGTGCAACTGTGACAGGAGGACCGGACGGAAAAGATCCTCCGTCATGGTTACTCTGGCAGTCTTTACAGTCATTAATCAAAATGTTGTTGGAATGTAAATACAGTACAGTGTACGTAGTAAGGGTAATACACCTGAAACACTTACTTTTTATCACCGTTCAGGTTGATTTGGTCAGCTAAAAGTTATGTATTCACTAATCTTTATTTCATTTTGAGTTGCGTTTCTGTTCACCTCTTGAATTTGAGGTCCTCTCTTTCAGCTCTGTTTTGGTCTCTACCAACTCTTAAGGGACATATCTGGCTCTAGAGCTGCTAAATGCTCCACTTTGTCCACCAACTAGCCCACACTGTCTGTCTGATGTCTGGTGCTGCCTGCAGGCGTTTCTTTCAAGCGTTTTTTGATGCAAGCAGCTGCCTGGTGTGGCTGAAAAACACCCCGATGAGAGCGGTGGGTATGAATGCAAAACAATAAAGTTGTGTGCCGTGACAACCAAAACAATGAGCTGAAAGTTGATTAAAAACCTCCATCAGACTTTGGAGGTACAACACATTTTCTGGAAAACACTTCTTAATTGTATTAACAGCCTTGTGATGAGCATATAAGCAACTTAGAAGTTAAGCGCAGTGCCCCAGACGGGTGGTTCAACAGGTACAGTAACCCGGCTACGTATACGACACAAATCTGTGTCCATGTGAGACGCGAGAAGCATGTTAGATAATTTCAGCTGTGTACCACCATGACTGTCTGACCCTGTCTCAATGATCAGAACAGCTGACGTGTTAGCTCCTCAACAATACACATACAGTACATGCCGACACACTCTGTAATCACTAAGCAGGGCTGGATTAACTAGCTACGTGGCCCCGGGGAAAAAAATTAGACATGCGCCCCCATTGAACCTTTAGTGGGTGATCATTAATTACAAAACCAAAAAGTCCTCTGATTTAGCATTCAGAAGCAGGATTTAAAAATCAAACACTCTACAATGAAGTTGAAAGCAGATATAAATGTTTTACTAAAGTCTTTATCAACTCCAACCTGTGAGCTACAGAGCAAGGCTGATATATAAATAATGATAAAACACAGTTGTAATAATAACCACAGGAGAAGTTATGATTATTGGCAAATACTGTACTTTGATAAACTGTAGGCTGTTTTTTATTAAACCATTTAATAAATCGAGGTTAGAGGCTAATTCATCTTTCATTCCACATTATAGGGTTGCACAACAACATGCAGGTTGTAGCTCTTTCTGCTACGCATGTACAACTATTCTTAATGATGGAGTGTGGAGGATGAGTTGAGGAGTTGCACAGCCTGAGGGAGGAAGCTGATCTGCAGTCTGGTGGCAGGGCAGCAGGCATTCCTGTATCGCTTAATCTTCTGTAATGGGCTTCTGCTCGGGTGGGTGTTGTCTTTTAGTATCCTTGTAGCAAAGGTTATATATCAGCAGCTGTTTTGCTTTCACAAAATAAGATCTTATTCTTTCGGTATAGGTATTATCTGTACGAAGCAAGCTGTTGGGGGGTAGCCCTGCTTGAATAATACTTGACTACTTCCAAGCTGCTCTGTACTCCGGTGACATTGAAGCAGATACTTCTGTATTGCTTGCCAGACATGAGAAGAGCGAGCAGGCTTGTGGTGCCTATTTTGACTTCCTCGTTATGAATTCAGGTCTTCCTTTAAGGCCTCTAACATTTTAGTATACAATGTAATTTAGTGGTGAATTTAGAGCTGAACAAATTTGAAATTCATTATCAGGAGTTGGCTTGTATTTATATAGGAGAGGTATGGAAGAGTAATATAGGCAAGGACTACTGCTAAAGATGAAATGAACTAAGATATGTAAACTCCTCCAAATATTTTTCCAAAAGCAGCTCTCTGATTTAGAGGCCAGAGACACGGTGCATCACCATAAATAACGCTCGCATAAGTCTGCTGGTTTTTATAACTACAGTAAATCACAAAACAGTTGTGAAAGTTGTGGTAAATCAAAGGTATGTTTCTGAATAAAAAACCCTGCAAATATGGTATAACTGCATGTACAGTGGATAATTTATCCTCCTGATAGAGTACATGTCAGTTTGTCCTCCCAGATCTGAGGATTCCAATAACGTGAGGGCTTTCCAAATTGTAAAAACAAGTAAAAGACAATCAAGAGGATTGATGAGGGACATACATATTGACAAGCAGGGCCACTCAGACTGTAAATAACCACTGCAGTGATACTGCGGGAATCCACGTCCTAGAAAGGGGTCTCAAATGGACAGTTGACCCGCTGATGACCATCTGTGTCAAGGGTCACTGACCTGCCAGCTGACAGGTGACGGACACGTCCTAACGGTCAGTCATGGGTTGTGTCAGCTGGTGCTAATGAAGACCATCACAAACTGCCACAGTGCTTTGCAGCCGAACACTGCTTTCAGTATTTATGTTGTATACTGTATTACCATTATGACATTATTAGATGTTAAGTGCAACAGTGAAAACCAACCCGTATGAAAGAAAACACTTCTGCCGCTCCACTTTTCTCTGGGCAGGTCTCAGGAAAAAGTGAAAAACTGTGAGTTTCTTTTGTTTTTTTCCTGTAAGATCTGACACATCCAACAGTCCACTCTGATTTTTTCCCCTCTCATTCTGTATAATGTGGACATTGAAACAGGAATTTAAAGGACTTTTGAATCAGGTGAGTGGTCTTAGCCAGAGCTAAACTGTGGCTATATTAAGAGGTCAGCCCTGCAGCATAATGTGTCATTTGTTTCCCCTGGCGTCAGAGGTCTTAGAGAGAGTGAGCGGGAGAGATGAGGGAGAGAGAGAGAGAGAGAGAGATTTGATTTTTAGTGAAAAAAACACCAACTCTGAAAATTCCTGTCTCCTGTTTACCGACAGTCTTTGTTTGTAGTAAATACAAGATCAACCATTAAAACAAGTTTGAGATCCTCTTGTTTTCATCTTAAATACAAAACTGTGTAGAGAAAAAAGAACTGTGACTGGAATAACTCACCTGAATACTTCCGGACAATGTTTTATCAGTGACTGAATAAAAACAAAGAACTACACGAGAGAAGAGATTTAGATTGTTGGTTTCTATTTTTCATGCGGTGCCTGAGAGACTTTCTCACAGGGCCCATATTTCTTCATGAACTCTCAAGTACCCCTGATGTTGCAAGACAACTACCAAGATGTATTTACATATTATAAGCCACATAAATTAATATGAATTGATATACTGTATGTTACATCTAGCCAATAATAAGATTTACAATATTTAACCACTTTGAGGTTTTTGATACATTTTGTCCTTTTTTACTTCACTGTATTTACATGAAAGTTATAGTTACTAAGCAGATTAAGGTACATAGATACATAGACTGTGGACAGACTAAAAACATTGTGCAAAATACGGTGACTTTTTAAAGATGAATCTGCCCAACTCAATATAAATCGGTAAAAATTTGCTTCACTGTGGCCAGCAGCAACATTTTAATACTGCCGACATGTTTATGTTGTACTTCTACTAGTAATAATATAATAATAATACTCATGTACTGTTCTTAAGTACAATTTGAGAAATGTATTGTCTACTTGAGTGTTTCCATTTTACGCCTTTATACTTCTGCTTCAGGCAAATGTTTTACTTTTTATTTGACTACATTTATTTATCCAACTTCAGTAACTTTGCAGATTTAATTCAACAAAATAATATGTAATCATATAATCAGCAAATAAATTATTACATGGACTAATATATAACCCTATGGATAAACTATATACGGTAGGTAAACACCTTTTTCAGATTCAACATTAAAGGAGCAGTATGTAAGAATTGGCCACCTTTTATTCCTCCCAACAAATAGGGGGCAGCAGATCACCAGAATAAGCGCGAACTGCTGCTAACTGTATTCCTTGTATCCACCGCCTTATGGAGCGCTGGTGGAAAGAGGTTTTCAGGAGGCGGGCTAGCTAGTTAGCATGCTAACTTAGTATTTAACTCTTCTACACAACACAAAAGCGTCTGTTATAATTTCAAGACTGTTATTTTTTCACCTTCTGCTCATAATTTTAGGTAATTTTTGAACGTCATAAAAAATAAGATTCTTACATATGACACCTTTAAAATGACGAACACATTAATATGTCAATAATAATAATAGTATAATACATGATTCTGGTTCTGTGTGAGTGCTTTAACTTTTGGTAGTTGATGATGCCTTTTGTAGTTTAACTAGATATGAGTACTTCTTACACCTGATATTTTATTTTTCATTGTTTAAGTACATTTTGCTGACAATACTTTTTCTCACATTAAGTTTTTACTTATATTTGAAAAAAATTCTACATTGTTTAATTCCTACTTACAGTCAAATAAAGGATCTGAGAACTTGTAAGTCTATCTAGTAAGTCAGCTATGTGTTTGTAAAATCTGACTTTCTGACAGACCACCTTAAAAAGTGCTGTACTCAGCTTCCAGATATCCGATTCCGTGTTTTCGCAGCATTCAGAATATATATATAAGTAACATTATTGCGCATGAATGCGCGGATCGTGGCTTGCTTTGGCCAGAGATGAGACGTATGACCCCTTCCTCCTTCTGCCATGGCAACTTCAGGGAGCGGGAGCAGGGGGAGCAGGGGGGGATATGGGAGGAGCGACGGTTTGAGGTCCAGGTGGTCGAGTCTGCGTAAAAACGCACCAACCACACACAAAAAACCACTTGCGAAATAGCGAGCGTCATTAAAAGAAAAAGAAAAAAAGGGAAAAGCTCGACCCTTTCAGATCCTGGCATCTCTCTGAATGAATAAGCTGTTTGGAGAGAGAAAGCCTCCTGGATTTGCCGCTGCCCAAATAAACCAAAAGAGCGGAACGCGCGTCGGCGGTGCGTCGCTGAGATCTCTCCAGAAAAAAACAGGACAGTTGAGAGTAAACTGAAGATTTTTGGCCAAAGTAGGCAACTTTTTCCAAAAAGGTCAAGACGGCTTGTTTCGGTGACAAGCGGAGATATGTTCAAGAAAAGCAAGAGTAAAGTGCTGGTGGATTATGCGTCAGAGGAAGACGACATGTCCTGGCACTATCACCACTCCTACAAGGTAATGAGATCCGCAAACAATGAGATGCTGTTATAGTCTGTGTCTTTACTTTAACAGCAGATTGGAGAGAAGAGCGTGTGTGTATCTGCGTAGAAGTGTTGTTACACTTGTAAAAAAGATTTTGTAAAAGATATTTTTAATCTCAGTGAGTCTTTTCCTGGTTAAATCAAGGTTAAATAAATAAATAAAAACTTGTGTTCTGGGAGCAAATGTCAGAAAATGAGGCTCAATGAGGCAGTTTTTACCTGTTTGAATAAAACAACATGTTAACAGCTCAGATTATGGGTTGAGTTGGGTCAGTGTACAATTTATTGTAGAGTAGATGCACAAGACTTTTATTTAAAATAGATAGAAATTTCTCTCCTTTCAGCAGCAGACATTGCTGGTGATTCTTTGAATACTTCTATTCTATTCTGTTGAAACTGCTGAACTTCCTTAAAAGTGGACAACATGCAATAAATACATCAATATGGTGGAGCAGGGGGAGGAGGAGGAGGAGGAGGATAAGTGCTCCAACTAAAAATGTCATGTCAGCTGAGGACGAGAGTGACAGAAACTACTGAGCACTCAAACAAGACATGAGTCCACTCTCTCTCCAGAGGGAACCAAACCAATCCTAACATAATTATGTATGTTAAAGTCACTCTTATCTTTAAAACAGGAATATTATAGTTGTATGACACAGTTCAAAGTAAAATAAAAATACATCTTCTGTCCTATAAACCTCATAGATCGGCGTTTTGTCCACCAGAAGTTGTTTGTCAAGCTCACGATTATTATCTACTTTGTTGTGTGGCGAGTGCTGTGTTATTGGAAAAAAAAAGACAATGGTAAACAGTTAACAGACACACACACACACAGACACACACACACAGACACGCACACTGTTTCTGTTTGGTACCAATCCACATTTCAAAGGTGAACAACGGTGTGTGAGGTCCGAGTTCCCCCCTGTATCATCTGTATCAGCACTTGTAAGCAGCTGGGCTCTGTCAGGGTGTTTGAGGGGGTACAGGGGAGAATCCATGATAAGAAACACACGCACACACACGCACATACACATGTACACACACAGTCCTGTCTCATAAGAAACAGCCACCTGACATGTTTATCCTTTGGCATTCTTGCAGAACCCTTTTTAACGTGTCGAACGTAGATAAGGTTCCCAGTATAATTTAAATGGGAGGTTTCTGGTCATGATGCATTCAGTGTCATGTGCTGTCATCATGCTGGTCGTGTCTAATCAGCTCACTGTGTTTATAAAAACTTCTGTAAACTTTGTAACAAATTGGGGTTGTATGGACAGAGGATATTAGAAGCAATGTGACTAGAGTGGCAATGATTAGTTGGCTGATCAATCCAAAGAAAATGAATCGCCTAATTTACTGTTTTAATTATCATTTCAGTCATTTATCAGGTAAAAATATCAATCGTTTGCTGGTTCCAGCTTCTTAAATGTAAGAACTTCCAGCCTTGCTTTGTTTATTTTGATAGTAAATGTAAGTCTGTGGGTACAGGACTGTTGGGTGGACAAAGGAGAGGAGGAGCTCTTAAGTAGATTGACCAATAAAGAAAATGATGATTAGTAGCAGCCATAATTCACAGGCTTAACTTCAAATAAATTAATATAGTACTACAGAAAGAGAGTTTTTGATAAAGAAAAGGTTGATTTAAAGGTCCAGTTTGCGATAAAGTTGATTTCTGACTCTCATTCCCAACTTATCAATTACTGACGTTTGGGATTCTAAGTTAGGTCGGCTTTGACTCACTCCTTCAGTGCGTCACAATACAGGTTCACTGGATGTATAAATGTGTCATGAAGGCAATTGGGAAGATCAACCAACACCACTTCCCAGCGTTTTTCATCTGTTGTTGTGATAATGTTGAGATCTGTGACCCTTGGCTGGCTTTTATTGGCCGTTCTTTACTTTCACCCTGGGAACCAACGCATGTGGCCCTTACCTCCGAGTAGCTGCCCTGAGTTCAGCTTTTGTGGCCGTTTCCAGTGTTCATCAGAACTGCTGTGGTCATAAGAGCTGATCTGAGATCAGAGCAGCAACTTCTCCTCAGAATTCCTGGGAAAGTCATCAGGGAGGTCTCGTCGAGGGCCATGGCAATAAAGAACATCTAGGGGTCAGGGGTCGGATCATAAAATGTCGTAAACACAGTGAAGAGGCAGATCAGGCCAGGCAGTGATACAGGATGAAGCCAGGATAAAAAAAAGTTATGATAACACAGTCTGGACATGCAGACTTTTCCTTCCTTGCATTCAAACTACACCGTCAGATCACCAAGTGAGGGTGAAAGATAGATTATCTGGAGCAGCTTTGCGTCACATGCATGGATATCTGTTTAGTCTCCGTTTGAATGCTTTTGGAGATCCCAAAGTCACCCAAGATAATCAAACACGTCAGACTGAATCAGAACAAACCCTAAATCAACTTTAGAAACACATGAGGGGACTTTTAAGGAGAAAAGTGTTGAAAATAGACTTGACAAATCTGGTCTGTCAGATAACAGAGACAAGTTGATATATTCGTTTTGTTTGTCTTGTCTGACTGAATGCTCAAAACCCAAATATGGTAAACAGTTTACTCAACTTGAAGAAAAGCAACAAGCTAGAAACAGCTAGTTCTTGTCATTTCTGTTTAAAGAGTTATTTAATTGATCAACTTTTGGTTTCAGCTCTGACAACGACTAACAACTCAATAATTTCCCTTAAGTTCAAAACAGAAGTTTAGTTTCATCTAGTCTAAAAGCATGAAACAGAAAAAGATTGTAACATAATCTTACTTAGATGCAACTAATAATCAGTTTTAGGAGTAGTACAAATGGTCGTTTGTATAATAAGAAGACATTTAAATGCAAATTATGTCAATATATCATTAAAATGTGAACATGTGAAAAAATAATGATAAAAGGTTTAACAGACTTGTGATATCGTTAAATAAAGATTGTTATATAAGAGTTCCATGACGAGATTTTGGCAAAATATGTGCAAAATGTGGACAAAGAAACTGAAAAATGTTTTAATGCAATAAAATATAGGACCTACTTTTATCTCCTATGAAAGAAAACCTCACTTTTACACATATTTTCACCACAGAACAACCAGAGTCTGATCGGTGGGCACCATTACTGTAGTAGCTGCTTCTCTTTCATCACCAGCATTTATCCTGGTGCGACAGGGACGGAACCAATGACCACGTGCCTGCTTTTCTAACCTTCAGCACTTTGTCTGACGCGCGTTTGAAGTAGTACTCGCTCAAAATCACTTGGACAAAATGTAATGTTTACTTCAACATTTCAAGATACAGTTTGTCTCTTTTGTACTTTCTTTTAGACATTGTTATGCGTGCTTATGGCAGGACAGGTGATTTATATGTGACTCTGTACATGAGACAGAGACCTGCAGGCAGACAGATAGAGACAGACATGTATTAAAGGATAATACATCCATACAGACACACAGAGGAACAGAGGGAGAGAGAGCATGAAGGGGGATATGGAGCAGAGAAAATACAGGATTTAAAGTTAATATCTGTCCTCCCGCCGCAGTGCTTTAGGGCGACTACAGTAACAGGCTCTGTGCCGCAGCTTGCTTTCCCACCACTCACCCACTATTGAAGTTCAATGGGCTGTAAAAACAGCTGTGAGCTTGCAGGAGGTGCGTGTGCCTGTTTGTCTGTGGCTTAAAGCGGTAACACACCTGAACACTTCAATAGCACCACTCTAATTCCACCATCAAGATCCCCACTGAGTGAAGTGGGCTCATAAGAGTGCAGATCAGGCCCCATCTAAATTGTTAGTGGTGAGGATAAGAGAGGTAAAGCTGAGCTGATTATCCACCGAAAAGGGCGACGGGGGAAAATCGTGGAAATCAAACATTTGAGAGTTTTCTCGCAAAAGTTCAAAGCAAATTGTCTTGATGCCAGAAAATAGGGTTCGTCTAAAGCCTTTTTACACTGAAAGCAACAGTTGGACAGATATATCAGCTGTCTTAATAGTAAGATAGCCAGGCTAGCATATCTGAATGCCAAATATGAAGCTACAGGCAGGAGATGGTTAGCTTAGCTTAGCACAAAGACTGGGAACTGGTGGAAACAGCTAGCCTGGCTCTGTCCAGTCTCTCTAGGATGTCACCTGTCATAGAACATAAAAAAACAGAGCTTTCAAACTAATTAAGGCTTTTCAAATGACATGTACGTTGCAAACAGTGAGGGTAAACATCTTGGAATAACGCATGAAGACTTTCAAGTTGAAATAACAGAAGGTTTTTCCTGGGGTCCGTACATTCATCTGACACTGTGTGAATGGCTTTGTGTCTGATGTAAATGTTAAGCTAAGCTAACCATCTCCCGGTTGTGTGGCTTCATATTTAAATTTCTGGTGAGTGCTGAGTTGAGTGATTGGCCTGAATGTAAACACACACACGCTCCACTTGTCAGTGCTTGCTATTTAATGGCTAATATAAAGTAATCTAGCTGTCTGGGGCGAATAAACACTCCTGCAATTAATACGAATAACACGATCCTGCGGCCGAACTAGCTTCGATGTTGGTGAACACGGCACCATCGCTGATAAAGAATGTATCTGACATAACACTGGCATAAATGTCATTGTCATCATGGGAGAGACAATGTTTTATTTACTTAAAGTTTAGTTGCATCCGTTTACACGTCCTGGAGTCATAGCGACAGACTACCAACAGAAACGCATCGCTACCTCGAGTAAACTTGTGGATTTCTCTGTGTTTGAAATTGTTGGAAACACTCGGAATAGTGCGAGTCTACACCTCAACAATATATAACAAAGGTCAAGTCATTTTTAGACATTTTAACTTACATTGTGATCTTTAATTAACGGACTGGTGCCAATGTTGCTCTCATCAACTAAGCAAATAAGTGGATGTCTCATATTGTTGAACTACTCCTGGTATATTTGTCCCAGTGTTTGGTGACAGATACCATTCCTCTGACTCCCTGGGCTTGGAGAGTGTGGAGTTTTGTTGGCGCGCCGTGGCTTTTGGAATCTACTCTTGGAACTGCGGTGTTGAAATTCACTGTGCGTCTTTATCGCCTAGTAATGTGGCTTTTTTCTTTTTCTTTTTTTTTTTAAAGACAACACTGGGCTCAGATTTACACATTTACACACAGGCTGAGGAAAAAAAGCGAGAGACTTGGGGACCCCCTGAGGTGCGAAAGCAGAACTCTTGCTTCTTCTTGTTGGGAGTGTTTTTTTTTCTTGAAACACTACTCTCTCTCTCTCTCTCTCCCCGTGAAACTCCCCTCCTCTCACTCTCTCTCTCTCCCTCTGTTCCAAGTTGTTAATGCTTTTACGCTCTGACAGTAGTCAGCACTCAGTTTGTGTGAGTGTGAGTGTGTGTGTGAGTGTGTCTTTGATCAGCTCAGGTGGCGGAGACCCAAGCAGACTTTGCTCAGACATGTCCGACCACCGTTCCTCCTCCCTCCTCTCTCTCTCGTGGAGTCGTTAGATGTTGGAAGTTCTTACAGCTTTGATCATTTTACAGGAATTCTGGCTCCACTTCAGTAATCTCAGGCTCAGCTGCACGTCTGATGACTTCTTGCTGCCCTCCTCTTATGATTAAATGTTTTTTAAGTCTTCGGGAGCAGGTCCAAGTCGTGTCATAAGGTCTCACAGGCAGAGTGCAGGTGTGCGACAGCGGTAAATGTCAGTCACAATGGATTTCTAATAAATGTAAGACTCAGAGAAACGGATGTTCAGGAGTTACATGACGAGGTTTGTAGGACTTAGGTTCAAGAGTGTAGGATTTAAGGGCAGAAATGGAATATGATATTCATGATTATGTTTTCACTAGTGTATGATCACCTGAATAAGAATCGCTGTGTTTGTTACCTCAGAAGGAGCCTTTTATGTTAACAGAGGGGGCAAATCCTCCTTCCCTCGAGTCTGCCAGGTTTCTACAGTAGCCAAGAATAGACAAACCAAACACTGACCCTTGAGAGGGCCTTTTTTCATTTTAAGTGGCCACTGTAAAAGGAGGGTGATGTATAGGTTTATTGTTCAGATATTTACACGACTATTTCCAAGACTGTGCACTTTCTGTTTTGGGGGAAGCCGTTAAAATGACAAAACATTTAAACACTTTCCTTTCAAAGTTTTATTAATAGCGGATCTCAGATATCGAGAGCAGGTTCCTTAAATTCAAGGTGTATGGTTATGAAAGACTTACTTGAAGCTGTCTTACTGGTTTCACCTATCACAGATATATTGGGATCTATTTTCCACAAAACATAATGCGGTAAAATATGCTGGAGTTAATTCATGATTATTACATTCCGAGTTAAATTTACTGTTTCAGTGTACTGATGTGCTTTTAGGCAGAAAAGTTTATTGATAAACTAAAAATATCATGCTTGTGATATTTTGTCATGTGATTAATAACCACATTTGGGGGATCACTCCTAAAAATGTGCGTATATCGATTCTAAATGTTCCTAGTATCAGTATCGAGATAGAAAAATTGAGCATTGGTCAGCCTCTATTTAATAGGTCATGGTAAGTATAAAGATTGAACTATATTGTCATTATACTTGTTCACAACAAAACACAGACTGATGCGACTTCCTAAAATAAAGAAAAAGTGAAGAGAAAGTAGGAAGTTGTAAAAAAGTATCTTATATACAACAGTGTCAGGTTGGAATGTGTGTGTTGGTCTGTATGTACAGTGAACAGTGTTGGTCACAATGTAAACTTAGTGTACGAGTCTCACAAACCTAAACAGTCTGTGTTTAGTGTATGAATCATGAATCATTATCACTATTATCATTGGATTCACAGCACTTATGAAAAACAAAGTCACATAGAAATTCCAAATCCAAAACGACTAAATAATTACATAAATATTATTCAAAGGATATATATTTAAGGGGAGAGAGGAGACTGGTGCACAATGGAACCAAAATAGCTCCACTTTTATGGCCAAATAGTGTCATGGACTGTTGATCCAACAGGTCATGAATTTGTTTTCCCTTTCTTTTGTTTAACTCTGCCCTCTGACTTCAGTGGCTTCCCCTCATCTTCCTCAGTCTTCCATCCATCCATCCCTCCGTCTCGCCCTCCAAACACAGTGTGTTTATATTAGGCCTTTAAAAAAAGGCTGCCCTCTCTTTTACAGGAAAGCCTGCACACACTCCCAGCACACACACATCCCTGTGCCACAAAGCGTGTGTGTGTTTGTGTTGGGGGTTGCTATTTGTCTTAACTCACTGCTGGCATATGTGTGTGTGTGTGTGTATGTGTGTGTGTGTGTGCGTGTGTGTATGTGTGTGTGTGTCTCAGGACAAAGACATAGAAGGAGAGGAAGAGGAGGAGGAGGCTGTCACTGCAGTATCCAAGGTAAACAGCTTAACTTCACAGCTATTTCAACGTAACAGAGACAACAATACTATTTCACCTCTGACAGTCACCCCCCACATGTATACACTTATCTAACATGCTCTTTCACACACTTGCTCACAGGATGGCCCTTGTGGTTGCCGCCCTGAAAAAAAAATCATATCCTTCGATTAACCTCAATCCTCCCACTGTACTCGCATGCCTGGCAGCTTCTTCCTGTCAGATGACAAGAAAAGGTTTTACAGTGCAGCTGAGGTAAAGCAGGAGGGTCAGACTACTGAAGCTGCACTGTTTATCTGTAAACACGCCAGCCTTCAGCTGTCACCCCCTGCACTTATCTCCAACCTTATCATCTGAAAACTGTCTCGTTTGGTGTTGTGGTGCGTTCGTGTGTACTCTGACTGTCATCTTTATCCTAAAACCCCCGGTTTGGACATGTGGAGTGAGGTCACTGTAGTTTAGGATGAAGATTTCAAGGGCATTTCAACATTATTAAAACCTTTATTTTATATTAGTAATATTAACATTGTATTCAACAAGTACTGAAAATTGGTAACAATGTTAACAATTATCAAATAGGTTTTAAACAAACCCCTGGGCCAGGTTATTTACGATTAGCCAGACTAAATTTGATGAAAAAAACAAAAACAACCACTAAATTATCACGTAAACCATTACAAAACATCCGTCACAGTTTACTGAGCAACTATACTTTCTGTATTTACTGTGTGTGTACATGCACACAGGATCTTATTGGTCCTGCTTCACAGCTATTTGGAGGTAACAGAGACCCAAACACACTATTTCACCTCTGACAGGCACCCCCCACAGATGTACGCTTATCTAACATGCTCTTTCACACATTTGCTCACAGGATGGCCCTTGTGGTCGCTGCATGAAAAACATACGTATCCTTTGATTAACCTCAATCCTTCCACTGTACGCACATGCCCAGCAAAGTGTGAAAGTGTGTGAACCTGAAACGTCTTTCAGGTTCACACACTTTCAGACTTTCACACTTCAATCATCTGAGTTTTTGCAACCTGTCCGACTGTCTTATCTTTGTCTTCAACGGACCCATGCTAACTCTTTTAGTGAAGATTAAAAGATGTAATGGGACATGGTCAACACACCTGACTTGACAAACAATTAAAATTCTACTTACATATCACTAAAAGATCACAATATACTTTTTTTTTTAATGTTTTTTTTTATTGATTTTCAATAACAACATACAAAACACAATGGCACATACCACACTAGTTGCACAATGAGATGCAGGCAGACCTTGCTGCGTACACACACACATGCAAAAAGTAAAATAAATTAATTAATGAAAAAAATAATATTGTCACACTCAATCGCCTTACAGATTAATATAATCTATTGTTGCCTGAGAAAGTCCATTAAGGGTGCCCACACCTCTTCAAATTCTTGCACTTTACCCCTAATTACATAGGTTAGCTTTTCTAATGTAACACACATTGCCATCTCTCTAATCCAAGATTGTGTAGAGGAAACTTCAGTCTCTCTCCAAGATAGAGCAACCATCATCCTGGCCTGCAGGAGGCCAAAGATCAACACTTAGAGTTAGCAGAAAAGCAATCTGGGTATATCCCTAAAATACAAAGTTTTGCTACGCAGGGTACCTGAATACCTGTGATTCTACTTAGAGTGCGGGCAACCATTTTCCAAAAAGTTACCAGCTTACGACATTCCCATACACAATGAATTTAAGTACCTTTCTCAGTCAAACATTTCACACATGTATCTGAATGCCAGGGGACCATGTATTGAGTTTTTCAGGGGTTATGTGTGTCCTCATTAACCACTTATGTTTTAGCAGTTTCATTCGAGTATTAATGGTTCGTGATTGAGCTTTTAAACAAGCTGTCGCCCACTCAGCTTCTTCAATCACTTCCTTAATTTCTAAACTCCATGCCCTCCTTCTATCGTGACTGGATTCCTCATCATGGGAAATAAGTACTGTATATAGTGTAGAGATTTGCCGTTTCCCATTCATGTGTTTTAACACAATGCCCTCAAGGCAGGACAGCGGCGGCTCATGTGTAGTCTGGTGATGCTTTGATGAGATGAAGTGCTTCAATTGTAAGTATTTAAAAAAGTGTTTTTTTGGAATTGAATATTTCAAACAAAGGTCGTTTAATGTTAGTAAAGTGCCCTGAACATATAAGTCTCCAATTTTTTGCACCCCCCTGTCGGCCCAAACCTGAAAACCACCATCTGCCCTGCCAGGAGTAAACTGCGCATTATTCCAAATAGGTGAGAATTGAGAAATGGGGGGTGTATCACCAATATGTCTATGAGCTTTAAACCATATATCAATAGAGTTTTTAAGGAAGGGATTTGTTGTTTTTTTCTTTAAAGTTTTATAATCTGCTGAATATAAATATAGGCTTAATGGCAGCTTAGATACTGATGCTTGTTCAATATAAACCCATGCTGGAGGGGAGTGTGTGACAAAATAAAACATAGCACTGCGCAACTGAGCGGCCCAGTAATACCACTGTAAACTGGGCATCTGTAATCCACCCCTTTCATATGGCAAATACAATAATCTAAGTCTTAGTCTAGGTTTTCTGTTGTTCCAGATAAATAAATAAAGGATTTTGGCAATGGTATTGGGAGTGATTGAAACAAATACAAGAATTTTGGCAAAATAGTCATCTTAATTATGTTGATCAGGCCAATCACTGATATTGGCATTGTTGTCCATTTTTCAAGTAGGTCCTGTACCTCTCTCATCAACGGGTCATAGTTTGCTTTAGCAACTGTATTAATTTGGGGGGTAATCTTAATTCCAAGATAGGTAAAGCCCTCCCTCGCATTAGAAAAAGGTGTACTTATAACTGGATTAGTTCTTTCATCTTTGTTCAAGAAAAGTATAGAAGATTTTCCATTATTAATACTGTATCCAGAAAACTGACCAAATTTATTAATTAAATGTAAAAATGTCTTGACACGGTTTGATAAGTTTGACAAGTAGAGGATCACATCGTCTGCATACAACGATATCCTATGTTCGTGATCTCCAATTGTTATGCCTGACAGATTGGCTTCAGCTCTAATGGTCATGGCTAAGGGCTCAATGGCCAAAATGAACAATAGTGGGGAGAGAGGACACCCCTGACGGGTTGACCTCTCTAACGTTAACGGGCTTGATAAATTGTTATTCGTCATTACACGTGCTGTAGGGTTGGTATACAATAATTCTATCCATTTCAGAAATTTTCCCCCAAGTCCATATCTTGGTAACAAATTGAACAAATAAAGCCACTCGATTCTATCAAACGCTTGTCTGGCATCTAAAGATAACAGCGCTGTATCCCTGGTATTATTTTTAGAGTGTATTATGTTAAGGACCCTTCTAATGTTATGAAATCCCTGACGATTCTGTACGAACCCATTCTGATCACTATGTACCAAAGAAGGGATATATGGATCTAGCCTTTTAGCAAGAACTTTACAAAGTATTCTTGTGTCTACTCCCATAAGACTAATAGGCCTGTACGAGGAGCAGTCGGTCGGCGTTTTCTCAGGTTTCAAAATAAGAATTTTTGTAGCAAGTCTTAAAGTTGGTGATAATATGCCATTATTTAATGACTCATCAAACATATTTAAAAGTGGGGTCAACAACTGTTTCTGGAAGGTTTTATAAATCTCTGTTGGCAGGCCATCAGGCCCTGGAGCTTTGCCTGAGTTGATATTTTTAATGGCCTGCAATAGCTCTTCCATTGTTATGTCCTTGTCTAGGTCCTCTTTAACCTCTTTGGTGAGCGTTTTAAACTGGAGCTGAATAAGAAAGGCATCTCTATAAGTGGGTGTGGGGGAGCATTCTGACCTGTACATTGATTGATAAAATTCCTTAAATGTATTATTAATATCTTGAGGATCGTTTGATACCTCCCCTGATTGAGTAGTTATGCCATTAATAGCTCTTTCAGATCGTATTTTTTTTATTCTCCAAGCTAACAGTTTGCCAGCCTTTTCTCCCTGATCATAAAGATCACAATATACTTAATGCTTACTTAATAAACAAACAGTTATGTCAGTAGTGTTAGCCTGAATGACTAAATAACGTTGGTTAGCTTAATGTAATTATATATTTTTCACTCACTCTAAACTACATAACTATACTACATTAACAGAAAAAACTTACTTCTCAATGTGCATGTACATATGTATAGCTGAAGAAAAAACAACATCTTAATGAAAGTACAGCTTAATATGACATCCATTTGCTGCTAAACACTTATTATTAGCATGAATGTGTTAGCATTTAAATTGTTCCATGTTCACACGAGTCTCAAGTTATTCAAAACATGTAAATAAATACCTACCAGCCTTATGAAACAAATACTCGGCAAAAGATTTGTGATTAATACTTAAAATTAACTCGCTACAAATGTGTTTCCCACCATTTCTTCATCATATCCATGGTAAAGTCCTGCCATGAAACTGGTTCTGTTGCCCACTTTTCTGGCTCTCTCTTTCCCATAAACCTCTGTCTTCCTTGGTGGTCCAAAGCTCCTGTGCTAGTGCTGTAAACACCAACATTCTCCCACTGCTAGCTGCAGAAATCACTAAGCTAAGTAGCAGCTACAGTAAGTAGCAGTTAGCGGTGCCTGCGTTGGAACCTTCCCCTTGATAGTTTCTGTACGAGAAAGAGCAACTCCCAAATGGAGTTATGTTTTCTTCTCCAACTAATGGAAACTTGTTTAACCAAGACTCGTAGACTGTTTAGTCGAATAATCAGAAGGAAGTTCTAAATAGTTAGAAAAGCACAACAAATTATTTCAGGCACATATTACACAAATCTTTACAAGACATCAGTGAAGTTTTCAGAATTTCACCTTGATTATCTGAAATTCAGTGCAGATCCGTGGCAAGTAAAATACAAGGATTACTCTTTCATAGGTTATTTTAGGCAGTTTTGTGGAGAAAATCCATCGTTCGCCACCATCAGCCCTGATCTTATGATGTGGGCTTGAGGATATGTGACCTTTGTCCGTGTAAGGCAACTTTATCCGCCGCGGTTCCCACTACAAACAACGCGTGAGTGAGAGAGATTATATATGATTAGATATGAAACATCTCCTGATCTTTACCGACAACAAGTCCTTTACTCCCATTTGTGGATGTGTCTGAACTCCTCTGACCACATTAAGCTTCAGCATAAGCCTCTTTGTATTTGTAGTGTATTGTCCTTGAACCTTGGCCGCCTTTCCTACTGTATGTATAGCTACTGTAGGTGACTCAGTTCACAGGACATATTTCACAACCTGTTGTGCTTGTGAAGATAGGGCCGGCTGTGCTGGAGAAGGGAAGGAAACGCAGCATTCTTTCGAGGAGCTGGGCCTTTTGGATGGGAACAATCACTGTGGAAGAAAAACAAGGCTGAAAATAGCCACGGACTGCTCTGACATTGTCGAAGGCTACAATTCTTCCACCACCAGTTGTTTTATGCTCATATTAGGACACACTAAAGTAGACATGGAGTCCAGGAAGTGGAGGCTACCTTTCACAGCAAAAGGCTCATTCCATTTCGGTCTACAGTGCTGTATAAACATTTTACTCCGCAAATTAATCAAATAGCATCAAGTACTTGCTAAACATTGATTTTGCACTTCAAAAGATTTACTTTTATTATATTACTTTACAATCTCATGCTTTACTTATATGCAAGTGGTCAAACTGGCACAGTGGTTGTCATTTGTTTAGCAAGATATCAAATTTTGAAATGAAACACAAGATGATTGGTGCTTATTTTATATATTTAATAGTGCTGGAACAATAAGAAAGATATTGACCAGTCAATTGGTCTAGCAGCAAATAATATAAATCGACAAACACTTGTGACTAAAAATGTCATCCTCATGTATACAGTGAGCATGAAGCTAAAGCCAGTTAGCTTAGCTTTGCACAAGGACTGGAAAGGGGGGGGGGGGGTTGTTTCACAAAAAGGATGCAAATACACTCTAAACAGGAAGACTGAAGTCACAAAAAGTGAGCTTTAATCACCAAGCTGACCAACAAAAAGACAGGCAATAGACAGGAAGGCAGCAAAAGCAAGAATCCAAGAGCAAAAAACCCCAGTAAAGTACAAAACAGGATGACATGAAGAACACAGGCAGCAAATGCAGGAGCAACATATGCAGCAAAGCAAGGAGTGGGGAACAAACCATTGACACGCATGGACTAACTAATACACAAGGACTAATTTAGTAATGAAACACAGGTGAACACAGGCAGGAAAAAGACAAAGACAGGAAATGTAAGGCCAAAAAAGGCATGCCTACACTGGCATCCAAACTCGACTGGTCCTCGGACCACTGCTGCTTTGATTTGGAGTCATAGTTAAAATCTTTTGCGTAGTCTAACGTAGATAAGTCAGAAAATGCTACACCCGCTCTTTAAGTGGTTAAACTGGTTCCAGAGTAGGAACTGTCTCTGAACCAGCACCTGAACCACCTTGGTCAAGGTAACTATATTCGGGGTAACTATCTTGTTGTTATCCCTGTTTTTGGTGCCCGAATGCTTTCATATAACCTCCAAAAGCAATGCAAAAATCCAAAAGCCGCTCTCTGTCTCTAAACAAGCTCTAACCAAAATTAGCAATATTTCCAAATTCGAATGCCTCTTTTAATCTCCCAGCTTCCATCTCTGGGGTAGGAATGGAAGAATTTGGCCCAATAAGAGCTCTATTGTTCTGCCAGGCGTGGAGCAGCAGGTAAAGCTCCCACACACAGTGAGCCTCAGTGAGCTGCTTGGTTTACCTACTTTTTGGCCGGAGAGATTACGGGGCACTGAGCTGCTTTAGGATGTCTGAGGCCCAGAGGTTAATGCTGAGGAGAACGGTGAATGGATAGGCCTCTGTATGTGCACACATGCATGCACGTACACAGACGGAATTTATGTGCTACACACGCAGATGCACTCAATCTGTTTTGGCGTCTCTGGTTTTTGCTCTGCAAAAGCTTTTCGAAGTGCAGCAAAACCTGATCCACGGTTTACACCTGACGGCACACAGGATACAAGAAGCAGAGTGAGAGGCGAGACAGAGAGAAGTCGATGCAGGGTGTTGAAATAGCTGCGACGAGGATAGTGTGAATGTTTTCCTGATAAATCGAAAAACACTCCCACAAATTGGCAGCGTTTTTCCCCCCTCAGGCATGTTCATGACTGCAAGAGGTGAGAGGAGGGTTTGATTATTTTTTTTTTGGCTCATCAGCAGCAGTGCCTGTCTCCTTATGAGATACCATGAATCAAATGATGAATGATCAGATGTAGAGCTTGTGCAGCCTATAGGCCAAACTGTTCCGTATGAGTTCATGTTATCTAAACTTTGGCATTCTGAGCTTGATCTCGGACCTGATGACAGATCTCATTGTACGTGTTCCTGTTTGGGTTGACAAATTTCTACTTTCTTGTCCAACTCGTTGTTTGCTTGTTGTAGCTGCTGTCACATCCTATGTTCTCCAGCGCGGAGAGCAAAACAGGAGAGATGAATCGGTATCCTCCATTGGTAGAATATAGAAAACAAAAGACGCCATTTACAGGGGTCGCCAAGGTCAGGTGCCTTCATCAAATAACCCTGCGAGTACTGAGAATGTTTTGATAACAGCGAAGCAAAGGCAGGCACGGATGTGAGTAAGAGTAAATGTTATGACCTTGACAATCAACGTTGGGAAATTCTTCCCAGGCATGAAGAGAAACAGAGCCAAGAGTTTCATAATCGCTGTGGAGGGTGGTATCGGTGCTTGGTGGAAAGCTGCAAAGGCAGGGAGGAATTTTGATGTGACGGCGGAGTCTGGGGGAGTTTCAGAGGGAATGCAGGGTCTTCCACTGGAATGTGCCGTACGTTGCTGCCAAGTCAATGCCACTCCACCTCTGCCTCTGTGAAGGCTGCCTTGCTCATTTGGCTGCAGTACTATAAATGTACCTAAATGCTTACCATGGGAGCGTACCTATGTTCCCCGATTCATCAACCGGCAACAGCGGGGAACATAGGACCCTTTTTAAAAAAAAACGGTCCTATGTTCCCCGCTTTTCCTTAACGGGTCCGATAATATTAAGGGATTATTTTTTCCACCATAATTTCCATAACTGCTGCATTGTGCGACATAGGTCTATGCCTTCGATGATTTAATTTAATTGAATTTAATTTCGTTAGGCCTATAATATCGTCAGTTTATTTTGCAAAGTGTTCGGGACAATATCCATATGCTGGAGTGTGTACAGTACAATTATGTGGGCGCCACAGTCTAGTCAAAACCGCGTAGAGGGTCCGCTTCCTGTTCTGGCATTTTTCATGTTTTAAGACTAATAAACCCTAAACCTAACCCTAACCCTTTGGGTGTGTAGCGGGGAACATAGGACCCTTTTTCTAAAAAAGGGTCCTATGTTCCCCGGTCACATACAAAGCGGGGAACATAGGACCCTTTGGGTGAACAGTGGGGTACATAGGACCCTTTTTCTAAAAAAGGGTTCTATGTTCCCCGGTTCCATACAAAGCGGGGAACATAGGACCCGGGGAACATAGGGATGATCCCCTTACGATCACGCTTGATACTCTTACTCACTTTCTTGACAAAGTTAGATGGAAGGATCAATATCTTCAGTGTTAATTTTGTCAATGGGTCAGCTAGCTTTACTTAGCACAGATACTGGAAAAGGGGGCGGGGGGCTTTTAGCCTAGCACTATCCAAAGGTTGAAACTTAAAGAAATACTACCACTTTAAAACCACAATGCATAGTTGTTGAATTTTGATTTTTCTATGTATTAACTGAACGTGACATTATTTTTAGTTAGTGATCTTTAGCTGTGCTTCCAGGCTAATTGGTCCCATAGGCTATTCTTGTTGTATGGGAAAGAATATACATTTATCGTATATATTTTAGTATCAGGAAGTTAGCATAGCATAAAACCCTGTAACACTACAAGTTGTTTTTGACTTATGTTATCTATAAATGAAACAAACTATTGTAGAAATTTAAACATACCAGGTAAAATGTCATTGTAGTAATTGTTTTTACCGTTTGTGAAGTGAGCAGTGTTTCCCTGTTTCCAGTCCATTTCCAGTCTTTGTGCTATGCTAAGCTAACTGACTATAGGCCATAGCTTCATATTTACATCACAGTTAGGAGAGAGTCTCTGCGGAAACAAACCTGGTTCCCAAAAAAATCTAACTTTTCTTCCTGCATGCTAATGATTAGAAAATGGATGGATGGATGATGAAATGACTTCAGAGCCCATGAAAGAATAACACAAGAAAAAATGCACATAAATCAAATCATAAGGCTGCCTTTTCTGAATTCCTTTGAAGCCAACTTTGTGAAATCACTCTCTTCGGGGAGCGCAAATCACTCACAAATGGGCATCAGAGAAAATAAGCTATCATGCAACATATGAGGAGAGGTATTTGAGCTCAGAATCAAATGGTGTTCCTGTCTGCCGCTTTCTGTCAGGAGGCCAAGGTGAAGAAGATCATGTCCAAGAAAGAGAGGAAGGAGAAAAAGATGTTCTCTTCCAAGGATGACGAGCACTTCTTGTTGACCGGGGTGAAGCTGGCTGACCGCAGAGGGTGAGATTTCACACACAACAACCTTATCGTGACACGTGCTGCTCCAGGTGCTACCCTGTGTTTTCACATGCCAAATGGGATCAACATATATCCATTAAACTCTCTTTAAGTGTGTTGTATTACAGTTTATTGCACCATCTCAGCCAGACACAATCTTGCTATGCATACAAGTTAAATGTGCTCTGTGTAAAGGATCTGAGTTTATGTACATTCTTGAGTACCTCGTCTCAGTGCCTGTCTCCGCTCCGCTGACAGAGCACAACAGCAGCTATCGTTAGTTTAAAAATGGAGTCCGCAAACATAAACTAACAACCGGCTTCCAGCGAAACACAGTTCCACAGAGCCCCTGTAAAAAAAAAAACAGTAACTCATAACATTCCTTATAATAAGTTGCGTTTGAGATATTCAGGGGAAATGTTTGACATTTTGGAAATATGCTTAATTGCTTCCTAAATTGATAGGAACATCCATAACATTGTTGTGTGTGTGGGCTAGAGCTAGCAGGCAGCTAGCTCAGCTCATCAGAGAGACTGGCTCTGTCCAAAGTCAAGAAATTGACCCTACCAGCGATTCCAAGTTTGGGTGCGATTACTTTAATGTGTAGTCAGTAGTCAAATGTAAAGTGATCCATTAATTGGTTTAAAAAAAATGTGATCTGATCTGAATGTTGAAAAAGATGAAAAATAGACGCAGCAACAGAACAGTTACATTTGGGCAAATTGCCTTTAAGAAAGCAGTTCTAGCACAAACCTCGGCCCAAAAACAACCAAAGTGAAGGTTATTGATCACTTTTAAATAATAATAGCTATGAATAACTTTGTGCTATTGGTGATATTGGTTTCCCTACCAGCATGTTAGGTATATGGGTCAGACCTGCCCAGATCTTTCCTGCTGGTTCTCATCATTGTCAGGGGGATGTACCCAGCGGCCATTAATGGTTCGGCATATGGAGCAAAAGAATGTACAGACTTCATTAGAAGTAATGGAGTCACGTCAGACCACTTGTATTTGTTTATATGCAAGTCTAAGCTCCATTTGCCAGCAGTGATTAACTCTCAGACCTCTTGAGGAAGTTGAACATGCACGAGGAGGAAAAACTCAATTAATCCCCCTGCTGAGACAAACGACGATCCTAAACAATGGCTTGCTGTATGGGGAAAATTCATATAGTCAGTAATATTTATAGCTAAGATGTGAGCTGTTAACTGGTTATTTTATATGCTGAAAGTTTGTTTTCCTGTCGTTCTCCAATAGATCTCACAAGAAAATCAAGGATGACGAGAAGGAGAAGGAAAAGAAGGACAAGCCTGAGAAGGGCCTCTGCTTCTGGGAGAGCGTGACCATGACGATGAGGCAGATCTCGCCCACCAAGAAACTGGAGAAGATGGAGGGCTGGGAGCCACCTCGCCTGGAGAACTTAACCGATACCGGGACCGACGAAGCCCCAGAGGACAAGAGCCAGAACGGGGACTCGCCGGTGTCCTTCCCCAACTCCCTAGGCCTCCCGTTGGAACTGGCTTCCTGGGAGGGCCGGGGTCTTGAGGAGGACTCCTCCCGCTACGCTAACCTGTCGGACTCCAAGGACGCAGTCAGGTGGACATCCCGTGCCAAAGTGAAGCTGGCCGGCATCAGCAGGTTGAGCAGAGGGATTGTGTCAGAGAGCGCTTGGGAAGGGTTCAAATAGTAGAAGTTTTACCTTTTTCTTTGAATAAAGAGGATGAAGACCTGAACCAAAATATCTGTTTGTCACTTTCGTCTAGTTATGGACGAAAACCGATCTTGTTGTCAACTGGTATTGAGTGAGACACTGTAGTCAAGCCCTGAACATAAGAGATGAAGTTTGTCATTATTATTATTTTAGCCTTGAAGACAATATATGTCCATTTTTATCAAAGGGCTGTTCTGGCAGGAAATTTACAACAAATAAAAAGCCTTAAACTACTGTACCATTTTAACTGTGATGTCCACTGGCCTGGCATTTAGATCTATTGTATATATTGCCAAGAAATAAGAAGAGTGATTTTGAAATGATACGAGTAAAAGAATCAATGAAGAATATGCAAACCTGCTACCGAAGACTTGACGTTGGTTTTTCCACTTCCTTTCTGTCTACGCAGTTTCAGCATGCGAGTCAAGAGTGTGAAACTGTCATATACACATCATGAATGGGCCTAAAATCTGTGCAATCGTTTGTGTGTCTGCGTGTGTGTGCGTGTGTATGTATGTATGTGTGAGGTAAAAGAAGAACGTTTGTAGATGGTTATGACTGCACATGCTTGTTGTGTTGTCGGGAGTACGTGGGGGTGATAAATTGCACAAAGAATACAAATAAATGCGACCCCCACAGTGTCATAGACAGATACATGTTTAATTGTTATGCTGAACAATATTTACAAAAACCTGTGATGATGAAAAGATAAAATCCAAACCCTGTTCATACTTGTATGTCAGGAAATGACTCTGTGCACCTGTGAAGTGCCTTGTATCGAAAGAGTGACATCATGTGTTTGCTGTCAATTTGAACTGGTCCAAATCATAAAGCTGTCTAAGCAGGTGCAGGTGGGTCAACCCAGCATGCACCTGTGCTGCAACCAGCGATTGCGACATCTCCTGGTTTCCAGTTACAAACCCTGTTACAAATCCTGGATGTCGGCCGATTCTTAAATGCATCTTTTTTATTTTTTAGGACTGAAACAATGAAAAGTAATGTCAATTCTTTCAGGTGAATGCAAAAAAAACTTCACGTCACTGGTCTTTGCTTCTCTGTTTTGTTTTTTTCTTTGTTTTAATCTGGATTTTGTTTGACACTGAAGTGTGCTTCACTGCAGCCGGGAGTGTACACGGATACAGGGATGCCTGTATCCTGTATTTATTCACTACAAGGCTGGGTCATATTTTCTCAAGCAGAATAAAGATTTAGTTTGACTGTCTGGCTCTATTTCTTTCAACAGTTTGCACTCAGGAGTAAACCTGCTATTTTTTTTACCGGACTTCGCCTTCACCACCCAGATGGTTTTCACTGATATAGTGGACCAAAAGACAAACATCTCTGCCCAAGTTCTTCATTTGCTGGCATTTGAAGCCAGCCAGCGTTTTTTTAAACACACTGTAGCTTTCTTTACAGTTACCAGAGACATTTGTGTTCCGTTCAGTCTACAAGAACAGTAGCACTTAATTCCGACCATTATTAAATAATCGTACATGTATATATCGTACATAGTATATTGTATATGTGGCGGACCCTGCCACCATTCTAACTAAAACAGTGTTCTGGGGATCTTATTTTCCTCTGAGAACAGATTGTTTATTGAGTTATGGAAGAAATATATATTACTGAGTTTGTTATATTATCTCATTAATATCGAAAAATTAAGAGTTAAAATGTGTTCTCCCAAACTACAAAGTGTCCCCTAGATATAAAAGTACTAATTGCATTGCATTCAATGAAAAAAATATCTTAAAAGGACAAGTAATTGACTTCTTTGTGATGCTGTATAAAATGAAGAGAAGAAAACAGGTTTTTAGAAATATTTAATTATAGTATAGCTAGTACCTGTCCCATAAAAGTCATGATAGTACCATCAAGAGTACGGGGACAGTAAAGGATTATTACAAAAAGTTGAAGGAAGGATACAAAACCTTTTCCCCAATAAATAATAGTTTTACATTTCCTCTGTCTGTTAATCGAGCTCTGACAAAAGTAGATTGTAAAAACTTGTACTGCTAACGGAGCTTTACATTATCTTCTCTTAGTGTTGACGCCTACAATGTACATGGAGCACGGCAAGAATTCACAGAGGACAACATACAGTATGTAAACAGGGACTCCAACACGACATGCATTCAGTTATTGCAGGAAAAACACCACTGAAACAGAACAGAGCAAGAGCAGAATAGTTTAACCCCATTAAATAAACAACTAACAACATGAGTTGTCTTATTCTGCCACACGGAAAATGTTTACCTTTTCTCATTTAAAAAAACAAAACAACACCTATCATCACTTACCTACCATGAACATGCTACAACTTCTTTTACATATAAAGCCTTTCCCATATTCATATTACATTTACATATTATTGTTTTCTCTGTCCGGAAAAAGCCTTTTTGATAAAGAAGACAAACATTTGTGCGGATGGAGGAAAAAACGTTACGGTTTCTTTTACATTTCACCCACCACCAACATTCTTATAATTGTTCCCGTTTAATCCTCTCTATGCTTTAAGGTAACAGTTGTGCGTAAAGGAAATTAAGACGTAAAAAAATTCATCTCTTTCAGTTGAAGCCCTTTTGTATTTGGGTAAACGACATCATGGTCTCGTACACACTCTCAGGTATGGAGCGAGGGGTAAACGGACGCCCCCCCCCTCGCTTGAAAGAACACCACGGAGGGTTCAGAACTTGAAGAGGTCGATAAAGTGCTGCGGAGAGACGGGCATGAGGCAGCTGTCAGGGTCGTTGGCTGTGCATGGATGGTCACACTCCTGGAAAACAGCCATCAACCACATTGTTAGAACCAGGAGAGCAGAGGAGCAGCTTTGCATTTAGTTGACACACAGAAACTCAACATGGGACACTGGAGTTGGTTGCATCAGCTGTTCGTAAGTTCAAACTTGGTAGAGGTTTCCACATGACTGAATTTAAATGCATTGCACCGCACAAATCACTTCTTATCTGCAGATACCTTAAACCTGCAATACATGATTTTTTTCTGACCAGCTGACTGTTGTGGGTCCAATATTTACTCTTTATTTTTCCACAGCTTTTACTTTCCACCAGCTGCTGAAGGAACACCCAGCCCTTAGCTGCTAAACCCTTCACCTGGTTGTCACTGATTTTGTCTGTCATTTCAGTCCCGTGTCTGTAGCGTGCAGTCGATTGTTATCTAGTATTTTTGCTGACATGCTTAAAAATGACAGCGTGAGCAGACTGTTTCAATGCCAAACCTCTAGTTGTGGCAAATGCAGTGGTCCAGCAGGATATATTGATTGGTTTCAAACAACATAAATAACGTACATACACATTCAGATGTAAAGAGCAACTGATTTGCAGTACACCCACATCACTCAGATGTATCTATCTTTAAGTTTTACATTTGGAAATGGTTTAAAAAGTGGTAGAGCATGAAGGGACTCTACGAACAAAAAGTGTTGGATTTATTAATAGCTGATGCAACCTGAACCTGGACATTAGTACACACACACAAACATTTGCCTTAAACTAAATTACAATTCTCTTTGAGACACATGAACTCAACATTCAGAGGGAATTAATGAATCAACAAAAACATTTTTTTTCTAAGACTACAGTCAGAGGCGATTAAAAAAAGTCAGCGGAAAGAGTGGCACTGTTTACTAAACACACCTCGAGCAAAACATGATGACACCCAGTGAAACAAAAAACAGTACAAGACAAAGCTTAACGCATGGAAAAAGATAAACTATAAATCAGATAAACAGGGAAACTTGAGACAAGCTGGCAACGGAAGAAACACAAAGGCATGATGGGACAGAAAGTACCTTGAATAACAAAGCCAGGTGGCGATCCTGAGGGAGTCAGGGAGAGGAGGAAACCAGGAGAAGAGGCAGGAAGGAAAGGAGACAAGCAAGGAAGGGGATGCACAGAGGGCAGAGGTTAAAAAGTATAGGGGCCAAGTCAAGGAGGATTACAAGATTGTGGGTAGTAAATAATCATCAGGAGGGAGGAACAGATAGAAGAGCAACAGCAGCATGTTTTTAAAGTCCTACCCTTAAGTGATTACGTAAGACTCTGAAAAACGTGATGTCTGTCACATGTGGTGTGATGTCAGATCTCGCGGAGGGTGAACAAGTCCTTAGTCTAACCTCTGACCGCTACGAACACATGTGTGAGCACGAGTTCAAAAATCCATAGTTGATGGCTTATACGGTGAGTGTGTGACTCATTTGTTCCTGTTGAATAATCAGGACATTGTTCTAACAGTGGAGCCATTCTTTAACATTAATTTGATGTGTAATTAGTCAAAGTAGAAAGGCAATATCAAGGCTCTTTCTTTTGTTCTCAGGAAGTCAAATGTTTTCTATATAAAGATTGGGTTTCCGTGTGCTAGACACAGATATCAGCGTGAGAGAGGCTGTGTGAAGAGACCGAAGTGTCTCTGAGACTTTCACTGAGTGTACCAAACCATAATGGATGTTTTGTCTTTTCAGCCAAGGAAATACGATGTGCTCCGTAACAAACACGACACTTCTGATGATAAGTCTGTGAGAAACTTCTCTTTTAGGTCTAATTTACTGTACACATACTCTCCATTTCCACTAAGCTACAGGAGACAACACAGAGAGGCAAACATTTAACATTATCCTCCAATATAGTGTGAAACCTATAATTTCCTACTCACTATATGGTGTTTCCCACACGACATGAATGTGTTTACAGGTGTGTTTGTTTACCTTCCAGAAGAGGATGCTACAGTGTTTGCAGAAGTGCAAGGTGTCGCCGTATTGCTCCTTCATTGGATAGTGTTTCTGCAGGGTGAAGTACATCAGCTTCCAGTCGACGTTATCGCTCTTGGATAGGACCAGATTCCTACAGAACTGCACGCGGATGGATAGGAAACACAGAATTAAAACACCACTTAAAACACAGAGGACAGGAATGTAATTATAACCGGAACACGTGTAACAAGTGTAATTAGATATAAGTAAGTGATTAACACCAATCTGGAAAGGGGGGTTGGTAATATACCTGCGAGATTGTGTGTGTGTGTGTGTGTCTGAGTGTATTTGAGAGAGCTTCAGAAAGACAGCGGGTCATTGTGAGCAACCTGAGGCAGTTCTGACCTCTAGTGGTCAACATGTGAATTACTTAGAACACCTTCATCTTTCTGGTCTCTTAACCACAAATTAATATTCAATGTTTTTTGCATCCTTTTAAAATGGTTATTCAAACAAAACAAAAAAATGCCAGACTTGCGATTTAATTTGATTAAATTAAACATGTTCTTCTCAAGAGGTGGGAAGTTATGAAGTGCAAATATTTATTTTTCTGACAACTTTTTACTTTAATTCCCTACATTTTAGAACAAATATCTGAACCTTCTACTCCTTCCATTCCATTCAAAACTTTACTTTAATTTTAATGCATTTGAGGGAAATGATCAATTATTTTTTATTTTTGGGTCATTGCATGCCACCTTCCCTTACATGGCACTACAGATTTCAACCCCATCAGAGCACATCATACATAGTAGACGTGGCAAGACGAAGTGACGTAACAAGACAGAAAGGTGTGTTAGTGTTTTTTTATCTGCACAAACCCTGCAGTGCTCTGCCTGCATGTTCTTATTTTTTTTATTTGTTGCTGTGCTCAGGACACTTAACCATTCCTAAATGTTGGTATTTGATGTCCAGGGAATGAGTCTCAACAAACAGCCATCTGTCTGGTACGCTTAAGGACAGCTCAGACAAATGCTACTGATTCTACATTGAGTTTTAAAGTATTTAAATTATATTAAACTGACATGAGGCTCAGTTAGCTTTGCAGAGAAATGGTGGGTAGAAATGTCCCTTCAGAAGGATAAGCTTTACCTCTTATACTTTAAGTAGATTTCAGAGGCTGTACTTTCATACTTTTACTTGAGTAAAGAAGTTGAATCTGTACTTCAGTCTTTTTCCACACAAGCATCTGTGCGTCTACTTGAGCAAAGAATGTAAGTACTTTTTACACCTCTGTTGTTCCCCCACCTGTTTGTCTGCGAAGTGAAAGTGGCAGAGTTTCTTCCAAAGCATCCTGTCCTCACTGAGGATTTGCAGAGTGGGTGTGGTCTGCCCCACGTTAATGATGTCATAGGCATCAGATAGATTGCAGAGGATCTTGTTCTGCATGTGTAGTGGCAAGTCGTTGAATGACAAGCCATTGCGTAATTGCTGAGGAGACAATGAAGAGCAACACATTAAAATCAGAGCTGATAATGACGTTTTTTTTTTTTTTTTGGAAAGATGTGTTGTTAATAAATTGTCAATACTTCCCCCTTTTATATTTCATGTTCGTCCCCTTTACAGTTAAGTCTACTTCCCCTTAAAAAAAAAATCACATTTATATATGGGTTGCTCAAACCAGACCTAGAGGTGTGATGAGGCCCATAGCGCATAGACGCAAGTCTTGGGAGAGACCTTAATGTAAAAAACACACACCAGTAGTCAGTGCTGTAGGCAGCAGTCAACTAGTGGTGGACATTACTGCAACTGCCGCAGCAGAGGGTGCTGACATGCAGCTCAAGGCTAAGCAGCTGTATGTATGGAAGAACATTACTCCACTAAAGATGACACCACTTCCACAATGATGTGTTGGTTGTGAACAGCTGTACTAAACATAAAACAAGAGCACGTCTGCTATAAGTAGCCATCTAAAGATGAAACAATAGCTAGCACTAGCACTCACATTAGCACCAGCAAGGAACTGTCTGCTCTTTCTGGAATTACTAGATCTGTTGCCCTTTTAAATCACCACCACAGTGATTGGTCGTCATCTTGGTGAGCTAAAAATAGATGTAATGTAATGGAAAATTCCGTTGTTTATTGTTACAGTGTTTCGTCTAAGTTTATATATCGTGCACATTTGTCGCATGCAACTTCTACCTTGGGGATCTGCAGGTTATTGAGCTGCTGCTGCCATTTGAGTATGGTCTCCAGTCGGCACAACCAGATGTTGACGTTGCCCACAAGGACACACCTGCCAACATGGATTGCCAGACTGTGCAGTGTTGAGCTCAGGTCATGCAGTAGGTCCTTGACGAGACGCGGATTGTACTGGTCCTCCACAACTTAAAAACAACAAACAAGACAATATTCAAGATGAAAAAGGAAACCTAAATGTAACAGAATGTCACTTATCTTCCCTTTTAAAATGCGAACAGAAAACAGATGGATGAAAAACGCTGCAGAATATTACATTCAAGTTTCATCATATGCATGTGGCAGACTTGATCTGTGCTTTGCTCCACCAGGCAACACGACCACATAATGATGGAGCACAGCAGTCCTACTGATTTTCTGGTCAGGCACTGCTGTGACTAAACAGTATTCTGAGAAACAACATCCTCTGCTTGCTCAGAGCCATTACTCCGAGTAAAGACATTTTCTTTCTGTAAAATATAAAACTATAAGAGCCTAAATTAGAGTCTAGGCTGTGATAGCAAACACCAGAAAGAGCGTTGACAAAACGTCTGCTTGCAAATGTCAGCTGAATAAATCCAGCTCTGTCTCAGGTCTCCTTACCCTTTCGTACAATCTTCTCCAGTATATTGAAATAGTTTTTCTGGGCTGCCCCACTCAAATTGGTCAGCTGTGACCTGGCTATTAACTGGAAAAGCTGTGGGAGACAGACAGAGTTATACAGTTAGAGGAAGAGTCGCACAACTGCTTCAAAATGACCATCAATCAACATGCAAGATCGTCATCGCTCACTTTTGCCACATAGTTGAACCTCCTCAAGTCCTGAATGGCACTGGAAAAGTCTAGACGGTTGATGGCTTCACCGAGCGTGCAGTATCCATGACGCTGTGTGTTAACATGAAAGCACACACACATGCACACATACATTTTATTCAATAATTATTTATTCTTAAAAAATTCTGCTGCTGATAAATCCTTCATGTGAAATTCTAAAAACAACTGCAGCACTCACTTCTTTCGTGCTCCCTCTCTGCACGTAGATCCATTTATCCCTGAAAACAACTGGACAAGGGAAACACAACATATTATTCGTTACATATACATACTGTGTATCAAGTGAACAATATAGTGTTTTTGTATTAGATTGTGTTGTACTGTACAGTGTCTACTATTTTCCTCCTCCCGATATGGTGGAGGGGGCTCAAAATTATGATATAGTTCACTCAAAAGCTTTCTGCAACAGTTTCAACAAACACTGGACAACATAACCTCCCCGAAGAATTAGGACATGTTAATGCTATTTAACACATGGCAGCAAGGTTCAACATTTTAGATGGACAAACATGGCTACCATATTTAGGAGGATGGCGAATCATGATAAGATCTGACTTTCTTTCTTTATTGAAGCTGTCCTCTTCTGTATAAATCAATATTAAATGCATGACAACAGCTACAGCAGAAATATTAGAGATAATGAGAGAGCATTTGTTGTGCTGCACAACGTACAGCCTGAATTTAATTCCAGAAGACTCAGGAGACTGCTTTCATTCTGGCAGGGTAAATTGACAAAGTAAACATCTTGAGACCTAAAATCTGTATTTGAACCAGTTTGACAAGCCAGACTAGCTGAGCCTCAGGTCCTGTTGACAAACAGGTGTGACAGTAGAGAGATCAGGACCAGAGGCCATATACACAACCTTCAGCTCAAATGTCCAGTCGTTAACCTGCATAACAGTCCCACACATGTTCAGACGTCATTTATAGTCAGTACTTCTCTGAAATGCAGTAATATTGAAGAAAAAAAAGCATAAAATGGAGGTAAAGTGCAAGTACTGGAATTGACAAATATTGGGTTACATCCTACAACTGAATAACAATATAAAGTCTGACATTAAGAAAAATGTATTTTCTGTAATCTGCTCAAAAAGAAGATTGAATTCCATTTATTGTTGAAATGTCGTGGATGGAGGGTTTCTGCTCTGAATGATGATTCATCTCCCAAAACATATCACTGATATAATACAACAAAAAACTAACACATTCGGTCAACTTCAATATGACAGTGTCAGGTGATAAAGTTTTTAGTCTCACTGCAAACAAAGGTTTCAAAAGGTGGCAGCCTTTTAACTGTGATTATGCGTGTGCACACCGGTAATTCTGAGTGTTGTTGGTCGAACCGCCTTTAATTTTCATACCAAAAACTCTTTGACGAAGCCAAAACAGTGATTATGCATTGCTGACTCACATTGAGATTTGGTGTTATTGTTGTAGAAGTCCTTTTTCCTCTTTGTGATGGCGAGCTCACACACGTCCCCGACAAACAGATTCTCTTTGTTGTCACTGCAGAGCCTGTTTGCACAGAGGAAGCACAGGAGGCATTAACACTGAACGAAACACTGAAACTAACCAATTGTGCAGCCAGTGCATCTGAAATACAATATAATTACAAACGAGTCTGTGAGAATTTACTGATGTCCTATATATCACTGGATGAGTCCAAACTTTAAGTGGTGCAGTGTGCAAGTTAAAAATGACAAACACAAAGGCCAAAAAGTAATAGAAGTGACATAAAGTAATACATTTCTTTGGGTCAGAAATCAAAGCTGCTGCATTTTGGATTAATCAGAATAATTAATGGGCTGAGACAGATGTAGAGGGAGACAAAATAGTTAAGATGTGAAATTATAATGATTCACAGCGTCTGGAGGATGACACGCAGATGGCAGACATATATCAGAGTCGCAGAGACAGAATCATAGATGTGACTCAGTCTTTTCTCAGAAAACAGGCAAAACATTATGATATCTCTATCTGATCTCTTGTTATTTCTGGCTGCCTTTCTCGGCCTAGTTTCTCGATAAGCAGCCTTGTTACTAGCGATAAGATGGATCTAAAGATTTTTGGCAGCTGACCTCAACTTGAAGTATGTTGACAAGGGAGGCTTGAACTTGCTCACCTCTAACAGAAACCCAAATGAAAACATGAAAGAATATGTTAACATACTGGATTCAGATTACCTATGGATGTGTGCGTTCACGAGTATCTGTGCACATGGATATCAACACTTTATGAACACCTCTTGGCAGAGTGCTACTATTGTAAGAAGTTGCGATCTTTTCCTCTAATCCAAACAAAAACTAAATCACATAAAATAAATTCTTCTGTACCGGGATCTGCTCCTCTGACATTCTCTAATGACCTTTAACTGACAGATCAAAGGGGACGGACTGGGCCGGTAATTGACTCTCCACGCATTAATAATCTTTTGATCTGAAGTTAAGCACCCAACTGGCAACACTACCCACTTGGGAGCACAACATATGGGTCAGCTGACTGCACTGGGAAATAATACCTTAAAATATGTCATTATTATTAAGACTGATATCAAAATTATGGCCACAACATACCATTAGTTTATGATAAGTTAACAGCTTTATTTGGGGTTTTGGTGCTGGAAGTATCATCCATTTGAGAATAAATACTCTGCACAGTAAGACTAATACAGCTTACAACTTTCAAAATAAGAGTTTGTTTTTTTTTACCCTTTGCTTCACAAATTGAATAACAAGGCCTTTTCTCCTGCACCTTAGTCCACATGAAGAGGAAGAGGAAGGAGAAGAAGAGGAACACATATTTAATTAACCCCTTTCTAGGGAAATTCAATAGGCAGAAGGCAGCCATGCGCCTCCTGTGACAACATGGACTCCTCAGTTTCTTCTTTTCATATCCTCATGAAGAGTTTCACCCTGAGGACGATATACAGCTGAAACAATTAGTTGATTCATAGCTTAAAAATAGTGCAGAAAACTGTTTGGCAACCATTTTGGTATTGGGTTAATCCTTCTTTGGTCTGCATGACTTTGGAAAAAACCTAAAAACCAAAGCAGACCATGCTTTGTTTGATATACTGATTAACAATGATTGTGGGTCGCTGTGAATGCAGAGCCTGCATTTACTCACAGGCAACAAACTGTATCCAAGAGCCTTAAATCGGACTGAATTTGATAATAATAGACGTCTCTTGTAGATTAGTCACGAAAAACAAGAACTGTGCTTGTTTTGCTTTTGGATCAAGCTGCAAAAAAGTTGTTGCAAAGATGTGTTTGGGTTTATTTGCCTTATTCAACATTGCATACTCTGCAATTTGACAGCACTTCCCATGCAAATATTGTAATGTCAATGCCTTAACAATATATTGTGCAACCCTAAGCTTTTTAGCATTTTTTAAAGCACAAAATCAAACATCTACTGATTCCTGTTTCTCAAATATGAGGATCTACTGCTTTTATTGTATATATGGTAGACAACTGAACATCTCTCCATCGATGGCCAGACAAAACAAGATATTCGAGTATGTATCTTTGGGCTCAAAAACATTGTAATGGCTATTTTTTTGACATTTTGTTGAACGAAAGACTCATCAAGAAAAGGATCACAAGATAAATCAATAACGAAAATTATTTGTAGGTGTCTCTGGATTTTTACAGCGACTGTGCACCCAACGTTCCCTCTTAAAGAGAAAGTGGACCGACATGGTTTAATGAAGTATACATACAGGACAATATAGATATAAAATCAACCAATTGATTACAAGACTTCACTTTAGAGAATGATTGATGAGGTTGTAGCGACCGATACCAGGTACTATGGCAGGCCCCAGAATGCAACAGGGTATTTATGCTAATAAAAGGGCTTTTTTCTGTTCATGAGTTTATAGAAGCTGGAGGTAATATGTACAGAGGAATACTGGAGAATACATCAGTCACACTCTGTGTGATTTCAACACATTACAACGAAGAAATCACTTTTTCCTCTAGCCTAAGTGAAGACATGGCTTTGCATGTCCGACTGTGAAGTCAACTGATACGTGGTGATAGAGCTCCGCAGTAATCCCTCGTCCCTATCCATTTATCCAATTGCATAGGCGTACACACAAACACACATGCACGCACAGTGATCTGTCACAGTGAATTACAAGTGAGGAATGAACAGCCTGGCGTTTTTACACAGGTTGCATGCGGAGCGCTGGACTCCACAGAGCCAATAAAAGACATCACACAGCAGCAGGAACGTTCGGGAGAATTTGTGAATATTTAAACCATATCCTGAAATTCACGAGGCAAAAGGATGAGGGCTTTGTAGGAAGTCAACATCAACAAGGAAGACAGCAAACAGAGTACTTGACATTTTTTTTTACCATTAGACTTACTCTTACTTGCTGTGTATTTATTATGTGCTTTGTCAAGTGTGACATGGCTAAATAATTAAAGTAATTAAGAGAGACAGGGATAGATCACGAAGGGAGGCTCAAATACTTAGCTGACACAACCTTTCCAACACCTATCTGACACTTGACTGTTTGCGGTACTGTTGACGTCAAAAGACACATGATGATCTATACTACTTCTGTAACACTGTGTACCGTACCAGTGGCCATCATAATGCTCCCCTTTCTTTCTGGCCTACATCTGTTGCTCTGCTACATGTACCTCAGTCGCGTGAAGTCACTGGCCTCTCTGAGTGAGGCTGCATTTGGAGAGTGGCCAACTGGAACCATGATGTCATCCATCATTGTCTGATGTTGCGTCCTTTTTGTGAAACAAAAACTGCTGACAAGCTTATCGGACACTGTGAGGTACTGTTGGTTGGTCGATCGACAGAAAGGGCGATGCTCTGATGTGAGGGAGACATCCCCGACTGGCACCATTAACCCCGTCAGGACCAGCAGGACAACAGTGGCCCAGTCATCGTTCATAAGAGGCTTGATCGTATACTGATCCCAATAAGATACACTCACAAATTGGTGACTTCATTATATTAAATTTTACTTCTACATGAAACAAGGCATATCTATAAATGTGTGATGGCCAAAGACATAGACTCAAGTACTTGAGACTCGATCTGTACTTTGACATTAAAATGTTACGACACTTATGCATTACAGTTTGGCACTAGGCAATCTTCCTTTAGAGGGGAAGAGACTGAAAAGAATTCACTGAACGGTTGCAAAGAAAAACTCTTCACATTCTATGTTTTTACCTTTGAAGTCACAAAGGTTAGTGGCATGACTTGACTTGAGGAAAACCTGAGTAGAGCCTACTTTTATTTGAGTTACATATCACTGGTTATGATTGATAAAACAAATCTGCAATACATTGATATTTGAAGGAAACAAGAGATTTTGAAAGTTAGATAAATGCAAGTAGCGCAAAGAAATGCTGAGTGAAAAATTGGTAATCTGGTTTAAACAAACTAAAAAAACCTAAAGCTGGAAATACTTCTTCACTTCCTGTGTGTGACCACTCGTTGCCAGTTGGCATGTGTCAAAACAGTACATGTTTCCTGCAGATAACGAGGCGGGCCCTCCTGCTGGGAGGCAACTGAAATAGCAGAACTCGTTTTAAGTTCAGCTGCGCTCATGTGTACATCAAAGGCTGGGACAGCAAACAACAGGTATCGTTTGAACATGAGATCATCCTTGTGTGCTCACATGAGAAGAACTGGAAGGTTAACATTCATCTCACGCAGCTTAAAGGAAAAACCCCATCGACAGTTGCACCATGCAGAAGTAACTCTGGGACATAGATCCAAACCTCATCTCCCTGTTGTTCTTTCCATAGTTTTTACACACATCCCATCTAACTTGTTTTTGTGAGGGATACAATTCAAAAGCCATGCCTTCAGCCATGATGACAGGCTTACTTGAGACAGAAGGCATAAATATTAACGTTGCGTTTGATCAGAACACAGAATTAGTCATTTGAAAATTAATCAACAAACAATTTAGGACCATTATTTGTCACATAGCCAGACAGCTTCTTCAAGTCATTCACGTGAGGATATTCACGATTATCACGATAATAAAACTTCACCATGATCACCTTATTGTGAGTATTATTTTATTGTGATAGGGAATAAAATATGTTATTCTCCCATCTGTTACCACGACTAAACCCTAACCTGATATACTTTATTCAAGTCATTCTTTTTTTTTTTTTTTTTTTTTTTTACAGTTTTACATAAAGACAAAGGACGCAGTTTAAGTCAGTGTTGTATTACAGCAGTTTAGACATTGCAGTCAGGTCGGGTTAGGGTAAGGGTTAGGGATATGACTCCTTTTGAATGTGTGTTGAAACGAGAACAACGGGAATGTGTGCTATTGCTTTGAGGGGATAATTGGCAGCAAAAAGTCAACTAAGTTCACATACAAAAACACCCTCAATATACTTCAGATTCTATCTGAATCAGTTCATTATGACTTGTCAACTCTAAAACACCTTCCTCTGTGTTACTGTGAACTTCCACATCCATTATTTTGAATATTTATATTTTGTTTTACATCATAAACTGTTTGACAAGTTGGTCTCACATAAAATTACCCTCTTGAGTGTCTGAACCCAACCCTATACTCAACTCTGTCTGTTGCCATGACGCCCCCTTTGGCAGAACAGGCTACAATTGTGGGATGCAAATCATCTCATCAAAGACTCTCTGATACAGCCCTGATAAGAGTTGGCTGAATGTTTTTGTCTGAGTAGCTACAGCCTTATTAGCACAATTTGTTCAAGAGGTTTACCGCTGTTATTATTGTTTTCTGACTCCCTGCCACACATTCCTGTTTCCCCCTGATCTGTTTATCAAAAGTCATAAGTTCAGATTCAAGTGTAACAGAACCCTGATGGAGATTTGGTCACCTACTGTAGCTCAAAGAGAAAAATATCGATAACACAAAAGAAATCAAGGGTCAAGATGAGTGTTTTGTACTCATGGTAGTCTAGGGGTTTAAGACACAGACCGTGCAAATACAACACACGGCCTCTGTTGCATGTCAGAGCCTGTCTCTCTCTCTCTCTCTCTCTCTCTCTCCCCTCATTTCCTGTCAGCTCTCTAATGGGGGGGAAAAAATCCCTGAAAAGATTGACTCATTTTGTGTAAGTTGGATGATTTCTCATACCCAAGTCAACACTCTCAGTGTGCCTTGGCAGTCAAACATTGGAGTCTACTTTTAAACAGGGAAGCAGAGCTAATAAGAGCTAATCTACTCTTGGCTATACTGGTTCACTGTGGTAAGATTTTGAGCAAACTCCAATTCTGATGGAAAAATACCCATAAACACTGTTTATCAGAGTTGCTTAAGTAATTCACTTATGGGTTTATCTAAATATTTAAGTACTTTGATTAATTTATGTATGGGGTCTGAATTTAAGCCTGTCATTCAATAAGCCAAACGTGAAACCAGGCTGCTGTACTGATATGACTGTCACCAATATCACAACGTTAATAACATGTTTTAGTCATACTCATAGTAGTCCAATTAAATTGGAGTCTAATGCAATGGACTGTGCTATACTGTTGTTGTTTAACCAGACTTGTGTGGAGCTAAAACACCACTCTTGCCTTTTGTTGTTGTTTATTTTTAATAACATTTTGCTTTAAATTATAACCTCATGATGCAGGAAATGTTGCACATTATGATTATATCATCTGAGGATATGTTTAATATGTTTTAAAGTTTCGTAGTCAGCAAAGTCTAATCTAAGACTAAGTTTGACACAGACAGACCTGGTACACCACACCTTTAAAGCAGATGACAAAGGTGAACAAGGTATAACCTTACTGTTTTAAGTCAATGTCTCTGTTGTTATCTTCCAACTCGTGTCCATAGAAGATGATCCTCTTCCAGCCATGCTCTGTCTTGGTCCAGCTCCATCCAGGCGACCTCCAGTCCTTGCCCAAGAAAGGCATGTTAGCCCGCAGGGGGATTGTGAGCAGAGAGGGCCGTTGTCGCTACAAATACCTGGAGGGTTAACAAGATGCGGTATTTATCTTTGTACTCTCTGAGACTATGGAGGTAAATACAGGTAATAAAAAGTAAATGAATGGGCCCATTTTCAAGACACAACATCATAAATTGTTCAGTTCAGGTCAAACACCTGGACCTGTGAAATTCAGACACCAGAAATCAAGCTGAAAGATTCAAAGGCAGAGGAATATTGAATCAATCAGACCTCTAAAATGAAAGTTAATCTGAGCGACTAGAAACCAAGGATGAAATCTAAATTTGTGAACAAGTTTTTGGAAATTGCACCTGTCTAAATGACCCTCTGGACATATCAAAGAATTAAAACATCACAATTTCAAAAAGTAGCATGTACAAATTCCAGCAACAACTGTTAAATTAGAAATAAAGTCAAATTGTAATGGCCTTTCTTTGCTTCCATAGTCACTATGAAACACACACTCAACATTTTCAATATTAGCTTATTGTCTGACAACTGCCAAATAAACAAATAGGCCATTTTATTCATCACAATTTATTTATTTATTCATTGTCTAAATTGAGCCTGTTTTGAGCGATAGTACAGCTAAAACACTGAGATGTATACTGTCATACTGCGCCAAATTGCTTTAATCACAAGCCTGACAACGACTATGACGCATTGACATGCATCATTGAAAAAATTAACGGCGTTAGCAAATCTTGTCCAAGTCATTTTTAACGTTAAAGGGTAAAAACCGCAGATTAGACAGGCTGTCAGTCGGTTTAACGCATATAAACACGACCAGGAGAATATACAGAATCTATCCTTTGCTAAAACAGAGTTATACATTTCTACAAAACGAACCTTAAGCGACTCCTTTGTCGTGTCTCTCTCTGCTTCTGTTTCTTGTCTCTCCCTCGGCTGGAAATATTGACGGAAGTAAACACAGCACGGACACAAGAATTCGTCAACGCCCCCTGCCGCTCTCCGATTGGACGAAGCATCGGTATTTATCTTGTTGCTACCCAGAATGGCGCCGCTGATTGGCTGGCGGCCGCTGTCAATCAGGTTCTCTTTTTTTATCCCCTCTGTTTTGTTGGGGCTTTCTTCGACACGTGACAGAGGACTGCGCACATGCACTTATGTTTTGATTTTTTGATGGAGGATGGGAAACACGACGGCTGCACAGATGTGTGAGTGGTGATGTGGCTGTTAGAGAACATCTCTGGAACAGATGTCATCGTAAAGTTTTATATAAAATGCTATATAAATGAATTAATTGTAACAACAAAAGGGCCTTAAGTTCAGACCTTATACTTTATGGTAGTTTATCTAGGTCAGTGTGGATTCTCCCTGCTCTGATCTGCTTTTACACTAGTAACACTGCTAACTTTATTGTGAGAATAAAGAGATTATTGAAGTTGTTGTTTAAAACAGACTGTATGTTATGTATTTAAAACATATATGGAATGAATATGTATACATTCAAGGTTGGAGGCTGTTTACATTCCATCAAATGAGCTAAATATTGCATGCTTTGTCAAGCAAGCCTCCATACTGGTATATTTGTAGTGATTGTTCCATTGGGCATTGATAGTAGGTGTGATTACAGTCGAATCAGAGGTTCAGTATGTGCAGTAAATTGCTCAGAGCTTACCACAGTAATTAGGTTCACTCTTGTTGTTATCTACTGCCCCCTTTGGGCCTCATACAGTAAATTCAAGTTTTCAGCACTACAAACTGGCATAATCCAAATATCTGAAAGTCACGAGATCGGAAATTGACTTGAAACAACGTGATTTAAGCACCTTTAAAAGCTGAAAGCTTCACTGTGGCAGCTTAACTAAAATTGTTAACACGTGCCCTGTCTGAAGTTGTAGTAGGCTGAGATTGTAAATATCGTCCTTTCAAATTAATTTGGGATCTCAGGGTTTCCAGAGACTGCGTTTTTAAAACAACTACTTAGGTTGTTTAGGAGAATGCAGCAACTCTGTTTTGCTGTGAAGCTCCAGAAATGTTTTGCAGACTACGAAACTTCTGTTTTTAATTTATTTGGGTGAACTCAACAAGTTGAGATGTGCACACAACTTTTTCAAAATGTAAGCAACAGTTCACTTGCAACAAAAACGTTTTATTTTATTTGTGTATCAGCTTTAAAAATGTGCAATACTTCGGTATAAAACAATGTTAAACAGGCAGCAGCAAACACCTGTTACCCAAACTACCTGGTTTGTTACCCAAACTACCTGGTTTGGGTAACAAGTAGAGTGACAGTGAAAGTAGTATTTCATCTTAGAGAGCATATTAACACCTTTACATAATAAAAAAAAAAAACCCATATAAAAGAAGACACAAGCATCCAGAAATGAAAGCAGCACACATTGTCAGTCAGTAATCAATAATAAGTGTCCTTCTTTTCCCACTGAATCATTAGCTGAATAATAAGAAGCTCTGGCAGCAAACATGTAGTGAGGGCAGGACGGGACTTGTCACGATGTAGGCCGAGAAGTGAAAGGCGTGCCTGCAACAAGTCTGCAGCTGCAGTGATTTGTATACTCACATAATGTTCACGAGTATTGTTTTCGTTTCTGCGTGTGCGGGTAAACAGTGCGGGTGGTAATTCTGCTATTTTTTTTCAGAATTTTATCCCACACTTGTGTTACAGCCTTAGAGCTTTGATCAGCACAGAAAGTTGGCTTAAGGACAGACAGAGGGAGAAAGTGGACAAAGCAGACAGGGATTTGGGTGGGACGTAGAGATACAGTTACAACGGGTCACTGGACTTAAGCCTCAGATTATTAGGAACATTCCTCTCACACAGGACTCAGTGACCAATTTACTCTTTGGTTGGAAACAAAACACATCCCAAATAGTTTAATTATTTATTTTTTTATGTCTCTCTATAGTTAAATTGAATGGTTTGATCAGTTCTATCCATGGGAAACGTTTGACGGCAATAAAACTTTAAGGAGCAGATATCTTTCTCGTTGACATTTTTATACGAGTCACTTGTATCATTGTGTGTGAGTGTGCGCTGGAGAGAAATTGAGCGGTAAACTAGACACATCTGGATTATATACTTAAGAAGCAGGCGCATAAATTATAATTTATGGGCACTTTCATGCTTGTCGTGGTCTAAAGGCCCTGCTGAGGTTATGCTTTATGAACATAATATAAAATATTTTATCTGCCGTTACATGAGCTACAAGCGTTTATAATCACAGTAACATTTATAAATTCTGTATATGTTGTAACTGACTAGATAATACATAATTCAATAATGTTTTATAAGCCATTAGCAAGAACAGTGTTTGAGTTGATAGATTGTGACAAATCTCTTCACTAATGACTGCTTACTGTGCAGAGGAACTGGACCAAAATCCATGTATTACCGCCATGGACGTCATGTTTACACCTGTATCCTTTTTGTTGGTTGATTCGCAGGATTACACAAACACTACCAATGGATTTACATGAAACGTGGATGGAGGATGGCTCTCGGACCTGAATAGGCTGCGTTACGGATCCAAATAAAGGGATGGATCCAGGAATTTTGTGTTAACTCCATAGGTGAGGGAGTACAAAAGTGAAATGTTGAGCCTCAGTGAATGTATGCAATCTAGTTAACAGTATTTGCTTAATGCATTAACATTTGTGACCACATTATAAACAAAACAGCAGCCAGGGGAAGCTTTTAGCAGCTTTTAACTGACTTTGAGACCAAGATTGAAAGATTAATCTATCAGTTACAACTTACTTTCTTTACTAAGGGGTCTCTTTGTTGGTAGCTTCTTTTCTAAAATCTATGTACTCACCTGGATTTGTGTGTCTTCAGGTGCACATGCACATTGTTTTGATCCTTGACACAGCATTATATTCTAAATCACAGCTGTGTAATTTATCTATGGGGAAGGCACAGTTTGGTCACATAAAACTAGAAGTTACCATCCATTTTCAATGTGAAAATATGAGTAAAATAACAGTTTTGTATTTTTGTTTGGGATTCGGGGCTTTCTGTGCCACCCAACCTGACAAACAACATCTAGTTTTATGCAAGTTTGGACAGAAACAAACACGCCTTGTTCTCTCAGAAAATTCTGCTGAAATTTTGAAATTTAGCACACACATGTAGTATGCAGGGGAAAACTGACAAACATGCTTTTATTGAGCTTTTTCTTAAATTTGCTTATTCATTATTCATTATTTCTTCACTCTTTAATGACAGTAAACTGAATGTGTTTGGGTTATGGACAAAACAAAACATTTAAGGACGTCATCCTTGGCTTTGGGAAAGACTGATCCACATATTTGACCATTTTTGGGACATTTTACGGAAGAACTGACTGATTAATCAAGAATGTAACTGGCAAATTAATTGATAATGGAAATAATATTTAGTTGGCTGTGTTACACAGAGAGTGACTAATGGATGACGTATCATCGTAACGACAGTCTTCAGTAAGGCCTCTGTAGAGATTAAAAAAAAGGAGTAATCTCAATCAAGGTCTCTTAATCTTTTCCCAGTGTCTTTTGCATTTTTGCAGCTGTACAGCCATTTGATAATCCTTGCATTGCGCTCAATAACTGATGTCCCTTGACGTATCTTTCCGTGTAACTCATTCTCCAAGAGTCCATCGCTGTCGCCGCTGCTCCTTGAGAAGCAGTCGTCTGACGTAGAGACGCTTACACTCCGGAGGTTTATTGCGATTTCATCTGAGCGAGCCGAGAAGTTCTCTCTCCCCAAGGACTTGATAACGTCACCTTCCAGCCCGCAGTACTTGAAAAAAGCATCAAAGTCTGCAAAGTTTTTCGAGTACCTGGAGCTAATGTCAGAGTGAGAACGACTGACCCCTGTGCCAGTCCTCCTTTCAATGTCAGGAACCGCCAGGAGACCTGCAGATTTCTTCACAACACCAGCTATCACCTTTGTCCCAGAAGCACTGTCTGCTGTGCTGTGTTGTTCTGCCACTCCATTCCTCCTCCTGTCTGGTTCAGAGGGAGCTGCATGTAAGCTGCATTCCTTTGCCATGCCCTCAGGTGTGGTGATTTTTTCCTTGTTGCCCTCAGCTTCACGCTCCTTATCCGCTGCCTCAGGTAACGGAGCATTTTTCAGCAGCAGTTTACGCGTTATATGGTGTTTCCGGTCATTCGTTGACCCCCTAAGTAACTCACATTTCTGCCTGTACAGCATTAGGGAGTCCGGTCGTTTTTTGGAGCTGGACCGACGTACCTGCCCTGGAGAGCAGCCTTGTGCACATGTAGAAACTGTTGAGTTAATCCCTGTGATAAGATTCCTGCTACGGTTCGAGCTCCGGTTAGAAGACCCAGTGCTACTCACAGAAGCCGACCCGAGGCTGATCACTGGCTCCTGAGTTGTGTTGACCACCTGTTGGCTTTTGACATATTTCACTTTGCTCGCAGCGAGCCTCTCCACGGCACTCATGCGTCCTTTCGTCTCACTCTCAAGTTCCATTTGCTTTCGAAGGTATTCAGGACCCTTCTCGAGGATCTTTGTGGTGTCGCTGGTTACCTCCATTGTTGTTGAAATGAGGATTTGAATCAGTTATTTTCCAAAAGAGTGGGTAATCCTTTAGTTCAGCGTGTGGTCTCTCCAGTGTTAGAGGTAAAAGATTCCATTCAAGCCTGTTCTTTGCCTGAGCACGTATCACAACAGGAGATTTCACCTTGTCTGTTCAAACACATTACCCCACCCATTCTGCGCAAGGCTAGTTTTAACCAAACACAAGCTTGTACAAAGTACACTTGATACCATCACAAGTGAGAACGGTGAAAGCCGACACTGCTGCCGATTTTTTTTCTCTTGTCCTGGGGAGAATGCGGGCCTTTATCCTTGCTGCTCAGTACAGGGCAGAAATCTTACATTATCAGGAACCGAGAAAACTTGTTTCTGACTTTACAAAGAACTCTCTGCTATCTTTTATCTCCCCATTTACCCAGAGACTCTGACTCATCAAGTAGGCTTGGTGCTCATTACAGGGTGAATGTTGTGCAATAAATGTTTACTCCAGCCTATTCATCTGTAAATCATACGGTGTGATGTGTCCCAGTGGGAGTGCAGTTTGTCAAAGTCATCAAAACAGTATTGTGCAACACTAAAGATCCAAAGAGGAAATATGTTTTTTGTGGTTATTGAATAAAAATGTTGGTTTTGGATTTTGTTACTTGCTCTATCTTACTGGTTGAGTTCAGTGGCCTGTTAAAACTTGTGCATGGTCAATTAAAGGCGACTACACCTTTTTTAGATCAATCTCCTGAGCTTGTCAGAAACACTTTGGTTTTATTGCTTAAAGCTTGGGTTGGTAAGATTCTAGAAACTAGCAAGAACAAGCTAAATCTTGAAATTTCAAACTGAAAAAATCCCACGGTTTGCCTTCAGGCTGCCTCCAGTGCCACTCCTCCAAAACACATGAATGTGCGCCGCCTGACCAAACAGACGCTGACTGCTCAGTAGCTCTTGTTGATCAGATGGGAGGTGTATTAGCCGCTAGTTTGCTATGCTCAACAAGCTTTCTTATCTTTTGTAGTCTAATAAACAAATAAATAACAACTTTGTTAAATGTCACAATCGTGTAAACACAACCAAAATTGCAGGCACAAATGCACCTCAGTCCAAAAAGGCTACCCGATGCAACAGTTACTATTATTAATTGTTCATTAGCCCCTGTGTGCTTTTCCTTACTCTGTCAGTATGTTGGTTTTCATCCTGCATCTGTTAGATGTTCCTTTTGTGTTCCTGCTGTATTCAACATGGCTCTGTGGTTTGATACCTGCCTTTTTTTGCTTTCATTTTGGACTTCGGTTATTGGGTCCAAACCTTAACATGTTGATGCTGCAGCAGCTCTGTTCTTTTGCTCCGGGGCAGTGTGCTTTGTGCTAATGAGTTAGCTGGCTTCAGAACAACAGGCTAAGTGGCTGTGTACTGTGAGCACAGTGTATTGTTGTCAATGCTAACCTAAGCCAATACTTCATGCCCGACTAACATGTAAGAAAAAACCTTTTTCAGAAAACATTATCATAATGAACGTAAACAACGGACATGGCTACTCGCCGCTTTCACCGTTAATAGCCACTGAAACATTTTGGCGCCATTTTCTTTCCCATAATAGCTTCAACAATCTATCCGCCTAGCCTTATGAAAGCTGCCATTCATGTGCAGTGAGTTCAGAGTGCATGCAAGCAGGCAGGAAAGTGGGAAGATGGACAGTTAGCCTGTCCAATCCTTTCATATTGGCTGAATGAAACAACTAGATGGGCTTATTATGAGGCCTGCAACAGCCACAGATACTGGATTTCTCTTTAATTGTCAGCCTTTGATTAAATTATTACTGTCAGATGTTGAGGAATCTTCTGCAAACAAAACACAGAAAGCCCCTAGAATAACTTTCCAACCCAAGTATTAAAATCACACTAGACTGTTAATTTGAAACTTCCATTGTAAAGTCTTGACATAACAGTACTAAAATTAATTGGTTTAAACAACAGCATAAGTACTTTGAAGACCAAAACCCTGATGCCAACCCACCCACATGCTTTGCAAAAAAAACTCTTCAATGAATAACAAATGGCAGTTTACTATTGTACAGCATCCAATTGGACTCATTTGATGTGCTTTGTCCATCATTCTCATGCCATTGCAGTCCATTTCTGAACATGTGCTTCAGTCTATTGAAACCATAAAACAATTAATTTTACAGCTCAGTGAACGCCTCGGTGGTCTGCACTGCTGGACCGAACTGGTGTTCTTCGTCTGTGCATATAAATACCTGAATATATGCTCAAATGTTCATTAAAAACATTAAAACCATGAGTGATAATGAGGAGTTACAATGTGTAATGTGTGCGAACAGTATAAACATAGTGTAATATGTAATATTGTAATGCCGAGCAGGAGGAGCTGATGATACATATGTAAAATGTGTATCATGAAAGAATTGCAATTGATCCAAAATGAAAGTAACTCTCCACTTCACTTCAACATGCTCTGCAATACCAACACAAAATGCATCGACAAATGTTGGTCATTTCTGTTTTTCTGTAATCTTCAGATATAGCTTTATGTTTCTATATGTTGCGACTTTAAATTTCTTTAGATTGTAGTTTTCAATTTTATCTGATGACAATGCTGTGCTTATGATCTGGCTGGGTGTAGGCACAACAACCACTCGGGAACGAGTTAGGAAGACAACATGTTTTAGCTGACGGCACCTGTTTTGTTCACAGCAGACACAGCTGGAGATGTCCTGACCTCAAGTCGAAAAAATCCAGTTTGTATTGCCACAAACTAGCTAGAAATCGTCCTGTGATCGACTTAATATTTGTATATAAATATCCAATTTCATGCTTACAAATGTTGAAAGGCGGTTTGAACTGTGGTCACTGACTTGGCAGCCTTTTTTTGCCTGTAACTCCACCACAAACATGATGTTTTCACACGAACAAAATTTAATATATCAGCGGTTTGCAGAAACATGACCTGCCAATATTTGTCCTGGCCAATTGGCTGAATGAGTGACAGAGGGGCGGTTTTCCACAGCAATAAAGAAAGACCCTTTGAGCTTCACAAGTGCCTTCTGCAGGCAATGCTGCTCCTGAAACCAAACTCAACCGATATTAATGAAATGAATGACAGTGAATGATCGACCTATCCGTCCTCACGGCTGTCCTCTTCCCTTTCCTGGGATTAAAGACATGTTCTGGCTGTATCTGAGATTGAATTCTAAAGGAGTGAAGGAGAAAGCAGCAGTATGAATTCATGCAAACCTGTTTTTATTGTATTCACCTCAGTTTGCGGGGAAACAACATCAAAGTACAATACTGGCGTAACAATATTGAACAAGTGTTTGGAATCCCCGTTGGCTCATTATGGCCGCGAGATGAAGGTTTGACTGCAGTGGACGGAGATTAAAGAAAACAAAATGTCATCAAAAAAGTAAGAATTTAACAAGTGACTCCCTGTTCTCCCTGTGCTTCTTTGTGTAATTGGAAACATTCACTGAACCGTAATCTGAAACATCTGTGGCGAGACCTAACCATAAACTCACCGGATCTACTTGTTTAGAAGGCAGAGGGCAGCACTGGAATGCATAGTGTGAAATTCATTAAAGTTCTGCATTGCTTTTGGCTTAATTACCCCACAGTGATCAAGACTGTTCGAATCAACACGACAGTTCTACCTGTCTAAACCTTTAAGAGAAAGGACAGCGTGTGGTTTGGCGCTTAAAAGAACACAAACGACACAAAGACGTTTCACCTCTTCAAGAAACTGCCCAGGCCATGTTGCCTACGATATAGCTGTTAGTGTTACCGTGACCTGGGTGACTGAAAAAACCTTCATCAACAGCACAAATGATATTACAGCCTTATATGTATTCCCCTCAAATCATCCAAGCCTACTCCAAAATTATTAGTACAAATTTTCCGTGTCAGTACATAATTATTAGTCTACACTCACATCTGGTTTTTGTGTTGATTGCACGTATTCAGCTGCTTTTGATTTCTTTTGATTGGCCTCCCTAAGGTCAGAGCGAACCACTCCATTGGGGGTTCTGCAGAGTTTTTCTCATACCTCATCCTCATTTGACCTGCTTTTCAAATGAATCAAGATGATTTCAGATCCGTTTCAGAGATCTCAGAGACCGGTGAAAAACAGAGGTACGCCAAAGTAACAATCACTGATTTCTTGCAGGAATTACAGTAATTTTAAATTTGTTCAGGCAAAGAACACGAGCATGTTGCCCATAAAAATCTTTCAGAAAAGATCCTGGAATTTATAGATTGTTATTGTATGTTATCAATACTGCTGTCCAAAATACTGCAAGTCATTCTTATACAACTTCTGCTTTCTTTCTGCTTCTTTCTCAGAGTCTAAAGCAATTATAGTGGCTTTGTGAAGCTGTACTCATGCGGCTATCAGCCAAGTAGCGCTTCACTCCCTGTATTGTTACCTGCGCCTCTAGAATGTGGCCTGTAAAACATCCAATCCCGATTTTATAACTGCTGAGAACCTGAACTTCTTCTGAACAGGCTCACTTCTAATGATGCAACCCCTGCTGGCTTTTCAAAATCTCTATTACTGAACTTTGCTTTAAATTAGCACAAGCTTTATCATTATTGCTTCTCCCAATGAGGATTTGTCCGTTAGTTGGTTTGTTAGCAGTATTGCGCACAAACTAAACAGATTTCCACAAAAATTTGGAAGGAGAATGGTTCTCGGCCCAGAGTGGACCCCGTTTAACTTCCACCGCAAATCACATTTCGAGATAGGGCATTTTCTTGACATTTTTGTTATCTTGATGGAAAAAAGGTGGTATCTACGTGTGAGTACAATTAGATGTGGATCCTGATAATAAATCTATTACTCTCCCACAACACATCGGAGACAATAATCTTGTCTCTGATCTTAAATTATCATTAGATGTTATGGGTCGTTTAAAATTTTGAGCGATACATGGATATCTAGTTAGATTTTGGATTTGGCTTGATTGAATTAAAGGGGACTGTTGGGCCTTGGTGGAGGTATGCACTTGTGAAATCTCTTACTACTTTCAACATTCAAACGTTCTTTTTAAAAATGTTTTAATTCTATGCAAATTGAATTTTATTCCATTTCATTTATCAGTATTTTGTCATTGTTTTGTTGTACTGAAGCACTTTGTAACATCATGAAGAAAAGCTGGATATAAATAGTTTATTACTATTCATTATATATACATTTTTTTATAAATATTTTATTAGAATTGACAATGCTGAAATGTTAATGTTTAACTGATATACTAGTGACTGCTACTATTATTTTGTGAAAACCAATGGGGATCCAACTTTCGGGGATTTTACACTGGCATTTTTGACTGTGCCATGCTGATTCCATTGGGGTTAGGGTTAGGTTCCATTGCTTTTCCATTTCCAGTTTTACCACGCCAAATTGCAGTGATGCCAACATTTCCTGATTTTGCAGCTTCATAATAGAGGCAACGTTTTATAGAAATTGGCTTTTGTGAGTGCAACACCACTGTGGCAATAATTTGCCATAATGTAGATGCTAACTAAAAACAAAACTCATTACATCATAACAGTGTTGTATATTGAATTAAACATGTATGTAACGCTGTGATCCGACCCTCTCACTGACATTACATAGTGCAGAAACAAGTGAAAGTGGGGCGGAGTGGCTGAGACAGAAGCACCATTCATCCTATTACAAGATACTTGAACCATAAACGGGATTTTACATACTGTTGCTTTAAATACCTAAACAACAGGGAACTTTTTGAAGAATATATTGGGAATGAAATGTGTATATGACCGAATGAGCAGAGCTCTGGTAACTTGTGTTCTCCAATAGTGCTGCAGGGAGGAACAGTATGTACACCTGATCCTTTAACCTCCACTCGAGACAAATGTGCATCATTTAAAGAAACAGCTTGAAGCGGGTAGCGTTGTTGTAAAAGAAAGGCAAATCCCTGCAAACTGAGCCAACACATGTGTTTGGAAAAGGCCCAAATGTTCACAGAGTTTCGTGTGTTAGCATCCTGAACCTTAGCTAACTAGCCAAGCTGAGACTAATGGGGATGTGATTACTTTTGCAGGTATTTAGTCTTAAATATTTTTCTCAGAAAATGTCTCTAGATCAAAAGCTAAGGGGGTTAACCCATCCTCTGTTGAGATATTTCACCTGAAACCACAAATGTCAACCTTAGGTCGAAAAGTTTTGGGATCATCAAAATCATTAGGATTTATCCTCTACAGACCTTGAATGCCAACAGAGTTCATGCCAATCCATGAAATTAGACATTTCATTAAACTACTGGGAGGTTATGTTGTTTACATCATTTACAAGAATCAGCTGCCAAGTATAAACATCTCAAAAATCAAATTTTCATAAATGATGCAAATCAAATACATCTGTGTTGCAATGAGGAACAAAGTGCTTTAATATAGTTGTTGAACACGCACACACATACACACACACACACACACACACACACACACACACACACACACACACAAAACCTCTATCTGTCCTTTGAGTCAGTACAGTTGAATCTGAGTGCAGTGGCAGTGTTTGCAGTCATTTAGCACGTTGTCTGATTGACTGTCTGACTGTTTCTGCTTAATTGGAAAGCAGAGAGAGGAAACAGGCTCAGGGAGGGACGGAGGGGGAGCACGGTAAACATGAACACTGAGACCATTAGTCACTTTTCCCCCGAGCCCTCTCGCTTTTATTTAATTCTTAACTTATGCTGCGAGTTGGACAAACATATTCTACGCTTTAATGTGACTGCATCAACCGCTAATTGTGTTTTCATTGAGCCATTCACAATAATTACCATCCATCCTAGAGACGTGAATGAAACTGGCTGACTCAATTAAAAACCTCTCGCAAATTATGAGATATAATTGCTGCAGGCATCTTTTGCTTGCAGTTATTGTTTGAGTGTTATGTAAAGTAAGTGGTAATTGGTAATTATGCATGCACTGCTAATTACCAGGAATATAAGGTCGCCTCCCACTCAATTAGTCAGTGTCTGTCACAAGCTCATCTTACTGTATTTCAAAAAACAAGTGTGTTTGGAAGGATAACTGCTGCAGTGTTTTTTTATGTGGCACATAAAAAGGTTTGATCTCCCTTCACTTAATCTTTTACTCAGACAGTAATAGACTCTTTTTACATCTGAGGAAGAAGAGCTGGAGATAATTTTTAGAGCATTTAAATGGTCAAATATTTCCTTCAGAAGTTGGTGGAGACCAAAACAGAGTCAAAATGAGGTTGAATATTGGATTTACATTCAGCAGGTGGACAGAAACATGACGGATAGGTGTAGAAAGGTGAGTGTTATCGACGATATGTCAGCTGACAGCATGGTCCATTGCTCCCAAGAGGCAAAAAAATCAGTTAATGCAAGGTTTGGGTGAACAGCGATGTCACCCTGAAGGCATACGGATACAACCTGGAGTGCACTTCGACATGGCTGCCGCAGGAGGACACAAAAAAGAGGGAAAAATAACCAAATCAAAGCCAAAACCTCTAATGAAAACGAAACAAGCAGCACTTATTTGAATGTAGTCAGACAGTCTGGTGCAGTAGGCACCACAAAATCCTTTAATACTCAAAACAGGTTCAAATGGTTTAAATGGTTTAAATCTAAATACTATAATTCCACTGTGGTAGGTATATACATTTTACAGGATAATGAGCCTAAACATGACAAGTTTCTTTGTTAATTCCAGCCAATTCACTATATTTTCACTATGTTCAGAACCCATTGAGGTGATTCTCTCATTGTGATCAGTGATTGCAACACTCCAGGAATATATATCTGGTATATTAGAACATAGGAACCAAGTTTTAGATTAGTGAAGACTTAAATTATTATACATAGCAATGAAGTCCAACACCTTGTTAGCGATAGCCAAGAATTTGAACTAGAATTAATCTTATGTATCAGCTCTACAAAACATAGGCTTGGATTTTTTTAAAGGGGCAATTCGTAACATTTTAGTTTAAAACATTCAAAAAATTGACTCTATCATTATCGATAGTGATGACTGTGTCAAAGACATTTATGTTCTGTGTTGCAGAGATGTCTAGTGAAGTAAGCGTGCTAACCAGTTAGCCCCCGACCTCCGTTGGTGTCTGAGGCTGTGTTCACTAGGTTGCTGCTGAGCCCAGTTAAGCTGACTTCTGTTGCTCATGTTGACTCCCCATATGATCCTGGGTCCAATCCAGGTACGCATGTAGACTCCACTCAAACAACAAGGGGCCACCTAGCTGCAAGGCTAACTGAGCTAACTTGCTAGCTTGTTGCAACAGCCAAAGACAGCCTCAGCAAAGAGGTGGCAGTTAGCGGTTATGCTGACCTCTTTATTTTTTATTTATTCACATACAATTCATCCATACACATCCTATACTCTTAGCTAGCAGTTGCAGTTACCCGCCTTGGAACCAAATCTCACATGCTGTCCAAAACGATGGCGTTAATAAAAGACAGATTTTCACCCAACACTGTAAATGTAAAGTTATTTCCAGAAAATGGAAGTGTGGCCTGTGGCCAGATGAATCATCATATAGAGCATCCATCATAATGTGGAGCAGATGAAAAGCAAACCTGAGGTGTCAAGTCAGATAAAAACAACTGGGGAAATGGTTGTGAATGACTGGTTGTCAGATCAGATGAAAAGTGGCCAAAAAAAGAGAAAGATTCCTGCCATGGTTCTCCCTTTAACCCAGAATAAGTGTATTCTGAATTATGAGGTATGTACACTACAAAAACAGATATCCCTGTTTTCTTTTATTTTCTCAAAAAATTTTTTTGGGTATTTTTCATTGTGCAATCAAAGAAAGAAACCTGTGTCAAATAATATTTACTATGTATTTCAACATATCTAGCTTGCGGGCCAACATTGTCAGCATTGCTTTGTACAATCTGTATCTGTGATTTGAGCAGTTCGTACATTATTCTCTAACTTGTTACTCCCTGATTCCATATGTTATCTGTACTAGTGCAGTGCCCGTAAGAAAAATGTATTCCTATAAAAAAGTGGGAGGTTAAGTAGCTTTTTCATGGATGGCCAAATGAGGCTGTGTTTGAAGGTGGGACATCAGGGATATTTAGGTTTGTTGTGAAATCCGATATTCCAGGGTATAATTGGCTGTTTTTGACTATTTTTGATTTTGCCATTATATTTCACCTTAAAAACTATTTACTTGGTGTCATTATTTTCAGCACAACCTCACATGTGTGACTGTACAGTTATTTTTTTATTTTGACATACTGTATTAACACAATGGACCTAAAATCACAAAAAAACCCATAAAATCCGAGTAGAAAAAGTTAGATTTTTCTACTGTGAAAACCACAAATATGTTTAACAAACCATTTTTACTTGTAATGCAAATATAAATTGTTGTTTGCTAAATTTGTGCATACATTTTAAACATTTACGAAGTTATATGTAACTATTTACATTTAAATGCAGGCAATGCTCAGGTCTGCCTGAGCTCCTTCCAGCTGAATGAAGAGCTGCACTGCCTGCTCCACATTCAGCATCTTCTCATTGTTCTGACTCATTAAACAAAAAACCGACTCCACTACACACTAAACACACTACACCAAACACTACATAACACACTAACTACACACTCCAACCACGCTAAATGTCACAAATCTCTCAACTCTCAAAATCGCTGTCTATACACTGACCGTCGTTTGGCCTGTCAATCATAGCTGCTAGCTAGCGGCTAGCTACACACGAACATCCACAGATTCCGATTCCACTTTGTTGTCCGCGCGTCTCCGGATCTCCTCAGACCCGAACAGACTCGGTCCGGACTCGTTTAATCTCATTAATCCACAACAGTCAGTTTAGATGCACAGAACAGAACGGGACCGAACCACCGGCAAAATCCCGGTCCAGCTCGCGCCGCTGCAGGTATCAATCCGCTTGTTTCTTCAGGTATGTCGTGGGCTTGAGCTCTGCAGTGATTGGCTCTGGTGCACACGTGGCCACGGTGTGCAGTGATTGGCTCTGGTGCGCACGTGACTGTGGTGGCTTTGGTGGACAATGCTCGGTGGAATTTGAAAAGCATTTATGAAATAATTTAGTCACGGTATCATTGCAGTCCAAGCAAATGCTTAGATGCACACCACTGAATCACGCAGCAGCCATGTTGAAAGTCTCAGGTCAGTGTGATCCTGATCCGCAGAGATATTTGACTAACAGAAACACACACACACAGACAGACAGAGATTCCGTGCTTTTATAGAAAGATGTTTGTCTCATCATTTAAATCACAGGGGAAATGTACAAAGTGCAGAGGTTACGGTGCCTTACTAAAGACTCATTGCTCCAAAAGTACTCACTCCTTGTCCTTGTAGCTCCGGGACAGCAAGCCCTGTCCATGGTGCTGAATTGATTGGGGGGGGGCATAAAGATAAAATATGTAAACATAAAATGTAATATTTTTGCATTAAAATGTCCTAAATAAACGACTGGGCCTTTGTTATATAGTATTTATTTGAGGTCTGTAAATATATTAAAGCTAATGGTGTGTTTAATTTGTTCACTTGTCATTATACTTTCAGAGAGCAATGAAGAGAGTCAATTTTAAAACATTACCTCGTCCATTTCTACCTTAGCAATCTACGTAGATTGATTTTCCTCTGCAATGTTGTTGTTTATTTTATTTTTTCAAGAATGGGCACATGAGCCCAGGCTAATTATGTTTTTTTTTCTTCTGTTTTGAGCGAGGTCACCGTCAGAAATGACATACTGTGCATTTAATAGGCTGTCTTTCTGGGCTTAGACCAAAATACACACCCTAACCTTCAGTCTAGCTTGACACTAAAATACTAAGGCCTAAAAACTCCAGGGAGAGTGTACATTTTTGGAACCACAGGTCTTTGGATCAGTGGGCATTTTGTTTCTGGTCGAACGTATCATCAGTCAAATTGGCTTTTCATCCAATGGGACATTTTTCCGACTACTAGGGTTTCAGAGTAATGGGCTGTCAGGACGATGGGTAATAGCAACAGCAAACACATAATGTGAGTCCTCTGAGATCTAGACCTATGGAAGAAGACCTAACGCTATACATTATATATATATTATTGAAAGGGGGAGCCTTTTTGAGTGGAATACAAATATTGGCCATTTTCTTTAACATTTATAAGATGTAACTACAGTATGACAAACTCCAGTCAGATGGATAGATCCATAATTTATTGATCCTGAGGGAAATTTAGACATCCAGTAGCAGCATACAACATGGCATTAGTACATCACAAAAGTGTACAGTGCATCTCCACAATGCCAGGCCCTAAACTTCATTCAATCCTCCATTAAGATAAAAGAAGCTCATTCCACAAATATGGTGAAAAAAACAAAACATTTCACACACCCGCTGACTTTACATTCAGAGAAATTTAAGGCTTTAATTGTAATTGTCGACCAGTTTAGGAAAGGCCATATAAAACTATCGTGTAAACAGCATCAGAGGATCTGAGGGTAATGAGTGTTGGCCATATGCTGGTTTGATTTGAAACATTTTTCCGAGATTAGGTTAAAGCTCTCGCAACAATCAGGACAGCCACTAAAAACCATTCAAAGCATTCTTTGCAAAACGGCTCAGCTTATTTTTTATAATGCAGCTTTCTTTTTGGGTGGAAAACAAATTCAGGCTGTATTCAGGCAGTCCTTATATACAATTTTCGGATTAAATAGTCTTCCTTTCATTTGTTCAAAAGATAGTTTTGGACAGGTGAGACCAGCGTGTGATGAAGACCTCAAGCTAAAAGGCATTAGTACTGCAACAACATAGTCTTTTATATTGCAAGTCTGCTGGAGTTTGAACTCTTCAAGCTATTTTCATTCTCCACGTATGCTCCTTGAAAGTGGGTACAGCTGTGCCAGGAATCCTAAATTACAGACACTGATAAAGTCAGATATTGGGCAGTACACACTATGGAGAGGCTCGCAAAGTGAGCGGAGGCTAACAGCAGCCACATGAGGATACACACTTTAGCAGTGTAGCAACGTCCTCTGACAGTGCTGACTCTGTGGGTACTTTAAAAACTCTCTTTTAAGTCAGGAATTGGGACTTTTCCATAAATGCGAGGCAAAAGCTTATGTCACTGTTCAGAAGAATGTTGTACAACGCCACGTAATCTGTTGTTATAAATGTCTCACTCCTGTCTGGGTCCAGGATTTTCACATGACCTGCGAATTTCATACCATGACTCATAATATGGGAATGCTCCAGAAGTCTATAAATAGTGAATATTGTCTTATTAAGGGGCCCATTGGGATCTTATAGTCTGAGGTGACCTTAAATCCAAATTTGCTGATGCTGTACTCTGACGTCATAAAAGTGTGGAATTCATTAAGCCTGACGAGGCTTTAAACTTCTTAATGGACCAACTGAGCTTGTATGTGTCTAATTTACTTCAAGAAGAACTAAGAACTCTTTTTTATAAAAGTGATTAACAGTTGTTGTTTTCTCCCTGTCCCGCTAACATTTATTATCAACACATGAAAACTGGGATAAACTAATGAAGCAGAAAAATAATTGACACTGTTACAGGCAAGTGAGCTCAACTCATATGTTTTAAATTGTCAAATTTTGTCGAAAAACTATTTTAATTTCCTGTCCAGCAAAAAACATGAATATAGGCTGCTTATTATTGGATACTGAAGGATTTGTATCCAGAAATCATTGTAACAGAAATGAACCTGTATTTTATGTAATATAAATTTGTAAATATAGCCTGCAAAATGCCCTCATGGTCCTACTTGTTAAGCAGAGTGTACCCATCATAAGTTTTATTGGATCACTGTTACTGATGCAGGCCTAGTCTTTTTAAAAAATGTTCCTGTTGAACTTTCAATGTACAGAAATGCCTCATATTTTACTAATATGACACTGCCCATTGGTCTTCAACATGGAATCTTGATTTACAAGATCATTCGCAGTCCTGAAAACTGTGGAATAAGTAAAAATCTGTATGAAATGTGACCTGGTGGAGAAAACAATTGTAAATACTCTACCAGGCTAGTAGGCTAAACTGTAGGCTATGATGAGTAAATATAAAGTTATTTAGTTATTTTACACCTCTGCAAACTCTCAATGTGTATTATAATACATAATGATAATAATGGAAAAAAAAAACTATTTCAGATTGGTCTTATAAAAGAGTAACTTAGCCTGTCAATCGTTATATATATATATATATATATATATATATATATATATATATATATATATATATATATATATATATATATAAGGGAAAAAACATTTAAAAAACAAATTTAAACTTAAACTTCTGGGATTTCTCTTCACCAAACGATGTTTTATATTAAAGCACTTGTAACAATGGTGGTTATAATATTTACAGCATTCTCACAATGTAATAAATATAGATAATAATAGATAAATAAATAAATAAAACGTTTACAATTCTTCAGGCACTAGTTGGCCACCACCGCTCGACGCGACTCTGCAGGACCCTTCAGTACAAGATGGCGGCCGCTGGTCAGAAGTCGGTGTTGTTCGTTTGCCTGGGTAAGAGCCTTAAACCGCGAAGAAGCTCATATGATACGACCAGTATGTGAACGTGTTAAAATGGACATTACAGTATACCAATAATAGCATTTTAATAGTTTATTATGTTGTTCGATTAATTTGAGAGCGCTAGCAAAATGTTACCGCTAGCTAAGTTACCCGGCAAAATGAATGAGCTCAGCGAGATGCTGCCAACTATCATACAACTTTTCAGCTTTAATTCACTGATATGCGCAGTTATTGTCCAGCCCAGTGTGATGGGAAACATTATAGTTTTGTTGAAACGCTAAGTCATGGCCCCCTGTTCAATGAAAAGGGAGGAGTTTTTATGACAGCATCCAGGAAGTCTAGCCTCCCTGTCTGTTTAAAGTCAGGTCATAAGTCCATCTGAAACTAAATAGCTAAATGGTCTGCACTTCATTCTAATGCTGTCAACACTATAATGTCGGAGGAAGTATCAGAACTCAAGTGAACTAGATAAAACTGCAAACAAGATTGAAATGATTTACCAGATAAAACAGGGTTTTGTTTGGATCAACGTGGATCAGTTAATAATTAGTCAGCTTGTGAGAGGCCAAAGTCATGATCCTGTGTTGGATTTGTCAATAGGGGAAGAGTGAGATGAGTAAAATAAACATAAAACAATTGATATAATGGGACAATAAAGAAAACAATTAAGTTGGGGTTCTTTTTACTTAAATGTATGTTGTCAGGCGTTGGGTTTCATTATGCTGCCCACATGTGGTAATCATTATGATAATTTGTTTGAAAGTTTTGTCACATTGTTTTCATCCCGGTCTGTCATTAAGAAATAACACATCATAAAAGATATTAATTAAATTTAAAAAAGTAATATTTAATATTATATATAGTATTTGTTATGCAACAGTGCACAAGCATTTAGACACTGAACATGCTGTAGTGTAGTTATAGTAGCAGTATGTTGGTAAATACTTTGAGTGTTTACTTTTATTTTTGTAAACATTGTATTAATGTTCGTCCCTGTGTTTGTCATTCTGACAGGGAACATTTGCAGATCCCCCATCGCTGAAGCCGTCTTCAGGAAGATGGCAACAGAAGCTGGTGTTGTTGATAATGTAATTAATCATTGGCTTAGTATTAAAATCAATTACATTTTTATCTGATGGTAGAAAAAGCACTTTTTTTACATCTGCAAAGAGCTTTTTAAATGTATTTTTCTTTAAATCTCTCCCAGGATTACGTAGCACATTTTTCAAATTAGCAACAAGTATTGAGCACATGGAAACACTTAAAGGTCCTATTTGCAAGAAAAGTTGTTTTGTTGAGTCTCATTCACTTGTCAAATATTGACGCTTTGGGATTGTAGGACGGATTGGCCGGCATCCCTGTGCATCATTATATGGTGAGTTGGGAAACCAAAAACGTCAGTATTTGACGAGTTGGGAATAAGACTGTGAAATCAACTTTTCTTACAGACAGGACCTTTTTACTAAACCAGTGAATAATGTTTGTATGTGTTACAACACTTTATTAATATTATTATTATTTATTAGTGGTTAATGATAAGCATTACTGGTGGCAGCTGCAGCTTCTTAAGATAAGAAATGAGAAAAGGATGTGTTTCAGAAAATGTATCCAGGACTCCATCTATTGATGACTAATCCTGTCCTCGAGATTAAGACCTGGAAATACTGTACCACCTGCCTGTACATGAGAGTATGAATCATTTTTTGCTGTGTTATTGTTCCCTGTGCTCTGCTCTGCCTAGTGGAGGATAGACAGTGCTGCCACCTCCACCTATGAGATAGGAAACAGTCCAGACGACCGTGGTCAAGCCTGCATGAAGAGGCATAGCGTGCCCATGAGACATGTGGCCAGGCAGGTACGACCACCACCTCTGCACCTATCTTAGATTAGTTAGAGCCCCCTTTCTGTTCTCTGTTGTTGCAGTGGGTCATAGACAGTGGTGCCACATCCGACTGGAATGTAGGCAGCTTACCGGACACCCGTGGTCTTGCCTGCCTAAAGAAGCATGGCATTGAGACGAGCCACAGGGCCCGACAGGTACAAACATATGTCCCATGGGTCCTCTCGCCTCGTTGGTGTTTGTGTGTGTGTGTGAGTGTGATGTTGCTAAGATGGTGCCTAGTACAGACCCAGGTGCTGCTGATGCTCAGTCACTTGGCATATGACTAGCTTATTGCAGCTTTTTCCAATTTATTACCGCCGCTACAGGCTAAGTTCTTTGTGACTGCTCTGTGAAAAGAAGCACATGTTCATCTGAACTGCAGCTGAACTGGATGCCGAGTCCAGCCAATGTTGATGATTCAGAGGAACTGCATATACCACAAGTGTGTGTGTAAGACTGATTTACGTTTAGTTGTACTTGTCTTCTTTCACAGGGTGTTGAAGAGAAAATTAGTTTAATTTATTTTTCAATGTCAGATTTTTTCATTTTCATAAAGTTCATCAACACTCTGCTTGAATACACCCCCATCCAAAATTAAGAACATCAATTCAAACCGTGACTCTGGCTCTGAAAATCATTTGAAAAAATCCTTTAGTAAAAAATGTTTTAGAATGGGACCAAGATCAAATAATAGTGTAATAAAATTAGTGTACACACATTATTAGCATTCATTTTAAGCTGTTTTCTTTAACTGTTAGACAAAAACCTTTACTTATTATTATTGTTTTATTTTAATTGACAGAAAGTAAACATTATTTTGTGTTACATAAAAGTGTTTTCCTGCTCTCTAACCTGTTAATTATCTCCCGACCCCAGCTTAAGAATCACTGGTCTAATATGAAATGATAACATTTTATTATTGAACAACTTGCACCTACTTTTAATATGTTTTATAGAACTTTTTTGTAACTTGCACTTAAATTTAGAATTAATATTTTAAATCCACCAACAAATTACATTTATATCAGACCTGGCTTCATAACAGCGTATATGGTGAAATATGTGAACTCATACTAAAAGTGATTAGAACAATAAAAATGCTCTTTTAAACAGGGTTTTAATTTACTCTTCAGCGGGCAGCAGGTTTAACCTAAACCTCAGATGACCACAGTGACCTCTTGTGACAGTTAACTTAACTCTACGGGACACAGCAGCTGGTTAAGTTTCCACTGGAACAGTAAAAAATTAGTTTTTATTTTCAAGTGGTTTTCTACACATTTAACCGATTTCAGAACTTTTTTCCCAAGTGATGAGGTAATTTAAATAAAAACGTGTTTTATCTTGAAAATATCTTTTTCTTTGTGTTTCGGTCAAAGAACCTGTTGGCCAGGCCTGTGTTTATACTATTTGTACAACCTGATCTTACCCATGGTCTGTATGAAATATTGATCGAGCCAATGTATCAATCATTGTGTCACCTCACAGCATGTGTTTCAAATTCTAAAACAGGCCTGAAATTACACCATGATGTTTGTCCATGTAGGGCCTTCAGGCTTTGTTGGCTTGTACTCAATGCAACTCCTACTCCCCTGTGCCCTTAAAATACTCTTCTTATGTTTCCCTGAGAGAACTCCCGGTGTTTGAGTCCGTGCTTGAGATCTGCCGTCTTGTTGGTTTGTCTTGCTGCAAACCATTCAGTCGGACCCTCCTCTAATCTCCTCAAAGCAGGATGGGGAGGCTCAGCCAAATCCACACAATGAGCTTTGACAAGCTTTTGCTCTTTCCTCTTTTCCTTTATCACCCTTTTTATTTCCATCACTGGCGAATGCTCCCACCCTCTACTTTTTCCTGTGAACTATGCTAAACTTCTGTCGCTGCCAGTATCCCAGCAGACGGGCCAAGTGGGAGATGCTTTGGAGCACATTGTATCACCACATACACAAAAATGTTTGTTTAATAAAGAAATGATGCCCTAAATTGATCCATAACAAATTATGTGGAGTATTTAATACCTTATCATGTATGGCCAGACCGGCGTTTGATTTGAGAGAGCTGAAATTTTTATGACAACTTATCAATCTGTTATCATTGAGTCAACATTAACATAAAGTAGTTGCCAATGTTTTAAAATGAGACACAATCCAGAGACAGCCCAGGGTTGCGCTGTGGGCTTTTGTTGACTTGGCCATTGGATGGAGATTGTACAGATTCTTACAGATAGGTTAGTGGTGTTGAGATGCACCAATATTGACAATAATGATGATTAATGATGATGAGATAATGAAATATTGATGTCATTTTAATAATACGCATGTGATGATAATATGTAAGTAATTCAGTGCTCCTTTAATTCATCTAATTTCTACACGTCTATCTCGACCGTCATATCCTTTGATAATAGAGCGAGCTACGAGTGACACGCAAACAGCCATTAATTTAACGGGTGTGTCGTTCGGTTGCACAATCGCCACATGAGTGACAACAACAGAGGAGCGTGTCAGAGGTGTGAGAACCCACTGCATCTCCATCTTTTTTTTGCCTGGTCTTAAAAAAATGTATATAGTTTTCAATGTTGAATTGTAAATTATCCCGCCCCCATTACATATCTTTATCACAAGTGTTTAATAACTGCATTTGAGGGATCATTGAAAAAAAGAAATGCGTATATCGGCTATTATACAGTATATCGATATTGTAATTATTTTCTCTGTTATATTGGTGTCGGCATTGACCCCAAAAATTGAGTATCGGTTGAGCTCTATCACTGTTGTGCAGTATTTGTCTACAATACTATTTTACAAATTTAATTACAACTTTGTTTGCTGCAATCTGTTTACACACCAACCTTCACTTATGCCTAGATAAGCCCACAGTAGTTATTGTTACTTTAGTGTGTTATAAACCATTTATTACAAGTTTAAATATTGTTTATAACGCTATTTAGGGGATTCAAAGTCAGCATATGCCAAATACTTCAGTGTAGACATACTTTAATAAGAAATGCATTGGTGTTACTAACAGCATTTATGATGGCACATTATCAGGAACCTAAAAACTGATGCAACTAAATGGAATTCAGACATCTTAAATTTGTATCATTTATTCACACTTGTGCTTGTTTGTGTGATATGTCAAAACGTCTTCTGCATAAAAGGGCCTATTATTAATCATTTTCACCCAATTTCCTGATATCTCTCCGTATCTCGTCAGGGTCTTGTCATCTTTTGAACTGAAACTATTTTATGTGCGTCTCCCTGCTCATTCCTCGTCTACAGTAACAGCCGCCAGCTCGCACTCAGCCAGATATTTCAGAAATTAAACCGACGTCTTGTTGTCAGCCTTGCAGGAGGGCTCATATGAGGGTGTTTATTTAATAGGGGATAACCACTGTTTCCGTTAAAGTGTGAGGGTGTAAGGGAGACAGGAGCAGAAAGGTCAACAGCCTCTTTGATTATCACCTCCACAGATTACTACTATGTGTGGGAGAAGAGGTGTGAAAGTGTTAACGTAGATAATAAAGTGGCTACAACCAGACACTGGGAATATGAACATGGATTCAGAAACATCCATGTATTCCCCTGCTGCTGCTTGAATGTTGGCATCTGTCTCTGCTATTGAATGTGTCTGTATGTCAACATCTTGAGCATAAAATATATGTAATATTCTTTTGTTCCTCTGTTCTTTTCTTTATTTGTTTCCTGCTGCCCTCACCGCCCTCTCAGCATTCCTATAAATCTCCTCTCAGAGTCCTTAAAAACTTCAGGATGCTGCCTGGATTTTATTGCTGCTTGTTCTATTAAATCATCACTAAGTGCAGTGAATACTTTGCTCAACACCCCTCCACATGCTAACAGATGTGTAAATTATGCCATGTCTCCACCGCATGGTACGGGCTCAGCTCTTCCTCGACTAGACGCACTTTTGGTACCAGGTACTTTTCTTGATGATATCGTTTTCAACTCAGATTATTGTAGAAGCGACGGTGGATGAAATGACATCATGACATCTGTTTGTAAGAGCCATGCGTCGTTTCACTAAAGGCTGAATTCAACACGACACAGGAATGCTGTCAACAAAAAGAGAGTTTCATAAAAGCGGAGATGCTGAGATGATATTAGTTACTCCGTGTCATGTAAGTGACCGGTCTAGTGACCAATTCCATACCGTTACTGTACCATGCAGTGGGATCACAGCTTTGTTTTGACTTGCGTGGTTCCCGTGATCACAGCCAATGCGGTTTATTACTACCCCAAAAATCAATCATAGCAGTTCACCAATATGCAGAGTATAGTAAAGCTGATTGCTTTGCTGAGTTGCTGGAGGTGTCCACCCTCTCGACTAATGGCTTATTTTGGCTCTATATTGCGTTATTAATCCTTTGCAAGAACTGAAGTTGACACGACCCTGACAAAGTGCAAAATTACTGTTTTTTTGTCAGCACAATTTTGAGAAACGGTCGCTGTCAGTTAGCATCGGTGATAATATGCTCCACTTCCCTTGACCGCTTCACAATAAAAGCCACCCTGTGTTTCACTACTTAGTTTGTAATGTGAACCAGATGTCAGTAATGCTCAATGCATGTTTGCATCATCTGGAACTCAAAGGTACCCTGTGGACCTGTCTATTGAACCAACAGAAGTTATGTTTGCATTGTTTACTGTGTGTGTGTGTGTGTGTGTGTGTGTGTGTGTGTGTGTATGTGTATGTTGGGAATGGTGAACTCCGCCACCATTAAAACTTCTGTGTAACATAAGAATGTAAATACTTAGGCTTTTCCTGAAAACATCGTTTGAGGTTGTTTTTTTTTTTTTTCTGTATTCTAATTATAAATGCACGTCTCAATGATCCGACTGTCTTTATTGTATTATCGGAAATGAATTATGTATTGGATTGTTACTGCATGAAATTAAACTATCTCTGAAGGACCGCAGAGAGGCTCAGCAGACCGTACTGTGTGTTTCCTCACAGAGCCAAAAGTAATATTTGTTTTGTCCCACGTTTCTCCCCACTTCCAGGTGACCAAAGAAGATTTCAAGAGCTTTGAGTACATTCTCTGCATGGACGAGAGCAATTTGAGGTACAGTTATTTCAGCTCACAGCAGCAATGTTTATTATTTCCCCGAGTGTGGATAACAGTTGGACACACAGTCGAACAAAAAAAAAAATATTGGTGTCATGTGCTAAGTATCCTGTTTCAGTTATAAAAGGTTCCCCTTGGATCAAAAAAAATATTTTCCTTGAGAAAGGGGTTTAACTAGGTTGACCTGCTAACTGTTTCGATTGTGATCTGCTACTTCTTGACATGCACATGAAAATGGTGGTAACATTGAGCTATAACTAACGTGTAGGTGAATGCCTCCCTTTAATGAGCAATATCCTCTCTTAAGCTCTTTCCAAAGGTCAGGGGGAGGGATATTTTTTGATACTTTGAACGTTTAGGGATCATTTTGAGATCACATGCTTGTGGCAGATCTGATCTGTAAGCAGCTTACTGAGTTCTTTGGATGCCTCGTCTTTGCTCTTTCGGCAGTTTTTCTCTCCTTTTTCTCCCAGATTTTTTTTCCACCCATGCTAAGCTGACGAGACCGAGAAAAATGAGACCCCGTCCTAGACAAAAGGGACTCAGTCTCGGTTTAGCTTACTTTAAACCAAACCTATCTCATTGTTTGCAACTTACGAGTGTTATTTAATGCTTTGACCTCCCGCTTGAGTTAAAATTTTGTTACTTGAACATGGGATTTACTTTAATAAGCTGAGGTGTTTCACTGATATCCTGAATCAAGCTTATGCCATTGTTAGTGATCTGACAGGGAGTTTAACGCACAGATATCATTATAATGTGGTTGTTCTATTCCGTCTGTGTTTGGAAGTCTTTTTACCGTGGACAGGACAGATGTTCCAACTCATTTCTAAGTGGCAGGAAAAAAGATGCTGTATAACATTACATGCGTTCAGTCCGAAAAAGAGCTGATAGTTATTCTGTGTTAAACCTTTATGTGTATTTCTTGTAATTCCTCCTGGAGTTACATATTTTTCTCTTGTCTTCACAGTGAGCTGAACAGGAAAGCGAAGAGTGTGAAAGACTACAAAGCAAAGATTGAGCTCCTCGGTTCATATGACCCTCAGAACCAGCGCATCATCAAAGACCCGTATTATGTAAGTATTCCTGTGAAACTCTCAGGTTGAGTATTTTTCAAGCATAACTAAGATGATTCATCAGCGTTTGGGAAGATTGAATATCACTTCACTGAGGGAGCAGCGGTAAAAGACCAAAAATTTGGAAGGGATTTGCAAACTCCAATTTCAAGTGTGAATTAATTTGCCAAAAGGATAAGTGGTGCGGTAAGACCGTTTGAGCACGTTGGAATTCAAAAGTGTTAACTGTCACAAAACGGCTACACTTAGGAGGCGGGGTAAAAAAGCCAGCTGTCATACTGCGGCAACAAAAACTGATTGTCACATCAGCTTAGCATTTTTTTTTAACCTGTATCAAACAACAACCTCTGAGCTAGCGTTTCAGCAACACCCCAGATGCAGACCGCAACAGTGTCAAGATGCTCGGAGCAGCGCAAGCCGGACACGAAGTCAGACAGCGGACCAGCATAGTGCATCCGGTCAATATTCAAAATAAAACACCCTGTGCGTACTCTGGGATCTACGGCAAAACAAAGTGAGACATATTATCAATACACTTAAAACTGACGAATAATGAAATGATTTCACTTCCTACTCAACCATAGTGGAAGCACAAAATCAAGGAAAAATGACGAAATGAACACAATCTGAGCAACTCAACAACAACCGCTTCTGAAACGCTCCCAATGGGTTATGAAACCACTAGAGGACAGAACAAAACAGCGTCGCACATGCCAGGTAACAGACGTACCGACAGTGGAATCAAGAGATAAAACAACAGTGTGTGAAACAGTGGATGTCTGGTCAGTTTTACTCCGTTACTACCTCTACTGCTTGCTTAAAGGTGGAACAACAATGCAGGTTATTTTTTGTTAAAAACTAATCAATAAACAATCAATGGCAGTTAAAAGCCTCCTCCTCCTCCTCCTCCTTGATATTATTAATGAAGAGATTAACATAAAAAAGTTGTTCTGCTTCGTCAGGACTGTGTGGCTTTGGTTTTTATCAGATTGACAGTGGTCTGGCAACAGAAGCAGACAACTCCCCAACGGTCATTATCAATTCTGATTGATGCACTGACATCACTGTTTTATAACAGAGCTTAGATAATAGGTTTTCGTGGGCCTTTAAAACAAGACTTAAAACTATTAGATAGTGCATGGTGAATGTAAGCTGTCCAATGTGTCAGGATATAACACAAAACTGTCATGTCCGTTTCTTGCAATGGCTGTGCACCTGTTCGGAACAACGCGTCATGAGAAGGATTTCCCAGAGAACAAAAAGAACAGGAAATGTTGCTCAACAGAATCACGTGAAGTTTGTTTAAAGGCCGACCGTGTCTGTCTTTACTACATGTGTTAGTTCTTGAGAGTGATTACCCTCCAGAGGGAATGACTGGATCGTGTCCAGGCACATTTCGTGAAACAAACGGCATCAAAACCAAACACTCATTTCCTTGTTCACTCAATTTGAATAAATGCCTGAAGTGTTAGCAACTCCTCCAGCTCAGTCAACCATAGTACATTACTTGTAGTGTTGATTACTTGGACATCACTATAAAACGTCTTTTCAGTTTGCTCATTGCCTTTTCCACTCTCCATGGAGCAAGCCTGTTCATTTTGTCCCTTACATGCTGTCTCTGCGGTTGAATGCCCTGCCAGATGATTCGGACATTTGCTTGTTCGTCATCCTCTCGAGGGTTATGAGCGAGGAAGACAAGAGATGGATAAGTGAGATAAATGTTGAGGAAGGTCTTTCATTAATGATTATTTGTTGATCTACATTTAAAAGTAACAATCCACTGTGTGGTCCTGATGGAGGAAGCTCTGTCGACCTAATCATAACGTATTCATGGCCATCTGCTGTGCTGTATTAGATTTTGTGGCACCAGGGTCCCAAGCTAAAAGAGCCATCAAATTATAAGTGATATGGCTGGAAGAGGAGGTCGTGGTTGACCACAGTTTATGTGGCTACAGTCAGTTACATGAGTTTGTCTCAGATTTTGGCTTTGAGTGCCGCTTTACTTTTTGTGGCGACTGGTGCAAGTGTGTGTTTTTGTAGCTCCTTTAGCCAAAAGCCGGAGTGAATGAAGGTTCTTTACAGCCAGTGTGGTTTGGACACTTGACAATATTAGATTGCGTTCCATCGTGAGAAACCACATGGAATGACAGTAAAGCGAGCCAATAGGAACCAGTGCATAAACAAATAGAAAACCTAAGTTTGTGGTTCGTTTAGTGCGATTGCAATGGCACCTATCTTCCCATGGGCTTTTTTGTGTGTCAGTACAAGACAAAATTGACAGTTCATGCATAATTTACCATTAAACACTGTTAGCTTTAAAGGCCCTGAGGACTTACTGGTACTTTCTTAACCAGATTTCATGCACTACCCCTGCAGATTTTCCGCAGATTTTCAGCAGATTTTCAACAATTGGAGACGCTTCTTGTAAAGCTCAGAACAGTAACACATCACCACCCCCTTGTGCATATGCGTGATGTCCATGTGATATTTTCAGTTGTAACTTTCGGCTCTGGGATTGACAATATGTCAAAAGTTAGATTTACTGATGAGAAATGTGTCAACGACAGTGTTGTACTGCAGAGTCTGTCAGAACTTGTTGCTGAAGTCTTTCATGCTCGAGATGAATTAAAATCTCAACTTCAAAGGTTCTACCGAAATCTACTAAATATACATTTCAGCCTGCTTGGGGTAATTTTAGGTTGTTTTAATGTTTTATGTTTAGCTCAAAAACAATCTTTTTTTTTTTTTATCTTCAACTCAACCCAACTTTATTTGTCCCCAAAGGACAATTTGTGTTGCAGCTTGACTTAAAAAACAGACGCATAAATAAAAAAATACAAAACAGAATTCAAAAAGCCTTCGGAGATGTGTTGGAGGAGCACTTAATGTTTAGGCCTCAAACAACCATGATCCTTAAATGACCATCCCATCGTTAAATTGATATTGCTTATCGCATTAAATGAAAAAAGAGAATAATTTGGTAAATTCAGCAAATTTTCATTCTGGATCACTGCTGAAAACTTTAGTAAGTAGATTAACCTGCGGGCTCCCTTTGGGTCTGCACTTTGTGTTGCAACACGCTAAACTAAGATTTTTTAAATTATAAATATTATACATATGCTAAACATCAGCACATCATCATTGTCAGCACATTAGCATGCTAGTGTTAGCATTTATCTCAAAGTACTGTAGTTGTGTTTAGAACAATTTGACAACTTCTTTGAGAATTGATGAATAAATGAAAATGCACTGCCTCAGTCAGTGGCTCCAGTTTTCTAATGTGATGATTTCCTCTATTTTTTTTATAGTATTAATATAATATTACATAATCGTAAACTGAATATTTTCAATTTCTTAAAAGATGGTTTGACAAAACATAGGATTTGAACTTGTCATGCTAGAAATTGTGATACATATTTTTCACTATATCTGGACATTTTACAATTGAAAATAATTCAACGGAAGAAATATTCAGGAAATGAATCCATAATTGAAAATACCCTACTACCCTGGATAACATACAAAACATTTAGTTTCATTGAAAGGCCTCTTCTCTGGGTGGTTTTTGACCTGCAACTGCTGTTTTTTCAATTTTTTGCTGTCCAGTGCCTGAGTTCACTTGTTAACACACATGGGACCGATATAAGTATCTCTTCATGTCAAGAGTAATCACGAAAGGATTTCCCATAATAATAATAATCCATCAAGGCTTGAGCACCGTCACAACCAGACTTTCAAAGGTACTCTGGCAGTATAATCCTCCCTTTGGAAAAAAATACGTTATAAAATGTACTTTTCCTTCACAATAACTCAGCTATTTGTACTTAGATCAGAGAGAGTTGAAACTTTTATCATGGTTTTCAGCCCTTCATTACAAAATTGGCCCTACATATCTACAGCTGTGTTGGATATTAGTATATTTAAATTCTTTGCTTTCATTTAAACAGATGTATGTACTGATTCAGCTCTCAACAAGTTGCTGAAACTTATTTTAATTTGTCTTCTCTTTTTTTTTTTGTCTCTTAGGGGAGTGACGAAGACTTTGAGAAGGTGTACGAACAGTGTGTGCGCTGCTGCAAAGTTTTTCTGGAGAGGAACTCCTAACAACATCCAACCTCAAACGATCTTTGCTAATTCTGCTGGAGGGAAAAGAAAAATCGACCCAGCAGGCTTCAGCTGTATAACATAAGCACACGTCAGTATAAGGATGTCACAGGGAGAACGAGAACACTTTGTTTCAGTGTTGTAAACGTTATACAAACCTCACAATGTGTACACTTAGAATAAAGCTGTCTCGACGAGTTTGTCAACTCCGGATTTAATAAAATGGTTAAATGAATATCACTTTTGGAGATTTATTTTTTACTTATAAAGCATTGATCTTTAAAGTGTGAATATGCTGAAGGACTTAAATGAATGAAAGTATACCTCAGACATTAATGCATGACTGGACATCACTGAGGTTTACAGGTCAAAGGTCGACCCTTGGGTCAAAGTTAATGCTTGTCTAAAAACTAATCTCCCTGGATATTTTCTTGATGCTGCTTTTCAGTTGTGTTTGGCATACAGCTCATTTTATCTTAATATTCTCCCAAATGGTCAATATCAAGTATGATTGGTATTTAAAAACAGAAATAAGAAAACAAGAATCTGTTCTATCTCAATTCCCTTGAATGTTCCTCCTCTTTGAAGAAACTAAAGTTATTCTGCTGTGTGCCAATCACCACTGACTCCTTAAATAATGGTAATCCCATAAGGGAGGACTCATCAGCGCCAATACAAATGACCATTCCATGTGATTTACTGCCACATGGTAGAGTTGATGTTGAGAAAGAGCGGTAAATCATTGAACGAGTCTGGAGCTGAAGGTTAGATAAACCCACCTAGTGACTGGTTGGTGGAGAGTTTCCTTGTCTGTTAAAATAGTAGGAGCTTAAATGCGAAGGAATGAAAAAACAAAACTTTATCGAGAATGCTTTAAAAAATAGGCGATGTATCTATTTTATGAACTTTGATTTGGAGAATGCTCTGTACTCTTTTGAACATTATGCTTTTCAATCTGTGCTTTAAAGGTCATATTCTTTTATGATTTTTGCCTTTCCTTTATTGTGTTTTGTGGCATTTTTGTGCATGTAAAAGGTCTGCAAAGTGAAAAAGCCAAAGGGAGTTACTGTCTCCCACAGAAAACACCGCTCCTCCACTGCCTGGTTTGGAGTCAAGCCTTTACTTGTGTAACTTTCTGTATGTGCATCACTGTATAACAGGCATATTGATTATAAATTATATACACTCCAGTCAGTCAGCAGACATACAGTTGCTGCATCTGCAGCTGTTATTTTAGATCACACTACCTTTCTCGGCATTACCCACCCTACTCTGCCTCTGATTGGCTACATCCTTTAGCTAATGCTCATGCGCAACTCTCACCAAAGATTGTACAGAGGTGAGATGTCTCATTCTAGCTAAAAACTGTGTGTAAATGGATGCTGCAACAATGCACCATATGAGAAAATATGTGTTTCTTGAAAATTAAAGTATGTAAACCTTTTCTACTAGGACCCCCAAATAAAAGTATAAACCTGAAAAATAGCATGATATGACCTCTGCAAGAAAAAAAAAGGAAATTTGTTACATACTGAATGTTACCACGAGCACTGCTAGAAGTTAATATAAAGCTCCCATTTGTAAGATAGGTGAGTTTCAGTCTTATTAACAACTCGATAACTACTGACGCTTGGGTTTCCCAACCAGTATTTGATGAGGTCAAATATATGAAAAGCTGGTTCTTTAAATACCAAAAAACCTGCAAAAACACACTCTGGCACAAGAAGACGACAGCTACACTGTTCGGGATACTTTGACATTTTAGGAAATGTGCTAATGTGCTTGTTAGAGTTTGATGAAAAGATTGATATCCTGTTATTGAATGTAACTTTTTAGCTTAAAGAACTGTAGTTGTGTTTAGGACACAAACAATTTGATATTGCATTTGCAACTTCTTTGATAATTGATTAAACTTTTAGGTAATGTTTAAGTAAAACTGCCCCAAAATCAGTGGTTCCCGTTTCTCTAATGTGAGAATTTGCTGCGCCCTGTGTTTTGTTTGACAAAACAAGGGATTTAAATTTGTCATGTCCGACTCTGGGAAGTTGTTGATTGTAATTCACTTGAAAAATTATCAGGAGATGGATCCATAATGGAGATAAATTACTACACAGGGTCATGTAAAACCCTTGCGCTTCATTTGATTTCAACTTTGAGTAGCAACATTTGTTTTATTGAAGGGCCTCTCCTCTCAGTGGTTGCTGTTTTCTTATTATTCCCTGTCAAACGCCGGAGTTCACTTGTGAACACACATGGGACAGATATAAATATCTCTTCATGTCAAAGCAATCAGGAAAATGATAAGTTTGCTGTGGTTAGAAAGGATTTCCTATAATAATAACAATGATAATCCATCAAAGCATTAGCACTGTCACAACCAGAATTTATAAGGTTCTCTGGCTACTTTTGGCAGTATAGTCCTCCCTTCGGAAATAACACGTTAGAAAATTTGAATGTGGGCTCAAGCGTATACTCAAGTGATTTGTTGACGCTATTAGACAGTCTGGGATCTGTTTTCCTTCACAACAACTCAGTAATTTGGTACTTGACACTAAGAAACTCACATTTTAACAAGCGCTGTATCACCGAATTAGCACTATACATACACAAAAATGTAAAATATCTGTATATAAATACCCCCCAAAAAACTGTAAAAACACTCTGTCACAAGAATGATGGGTACACTGTTCAGGATACTGTGGCATTCTGGGAAATATGCTAATTAGTTATTGCTATGCTAATAAGATTGATACCCAGTGATTGAATGTAACTATCGCCTGATAGTATATAGTGTATATACACATTTGAGTATATGTATAATTACTTTGGTTTGTATTTTTGATACGCAAGTTCATTTATTACCGGGAAATTACCTTTAAATAACAGATACTTTAAGACTTGTACTGAAGTTCTATCCATTTTGGTGACTTTCACCCAGTAACATTTTATCCCGATATCTTTACTTGTACTTAAGTATGTCTTTTGGGCACTTTTTACAACACTGTTGATACCTCTATCATGTCTCTGACCTAAATGTGAAGCTGTCTTCACAAAATTAGAAACCACTAAACCACTTGGCTCCTTCTGAAGGTAAAGAAATCCACTCTCCATCACCTCTGACTCTAATGGAACCAGTAACTTCCTGGAGCCAAAGATATTCTGGACCAGAATATTATTAATGTTTGTTTGTATTAAACATAAGAGAACTAACATGTAAAATAGTGAGCTTTAGTGGATCAGGACAGAGCCAGACTTGTGGTTTTGCCATTTTTCCAGTCTTTGTGCTGAGCTAAGCTAACAGGCAGTTTGCTTGAGCCTCTTGGGCACCGATCTCCCGGCCTCTTCCCAAAGTGTGTAGTTTTTCCTCTAAAGGCCCTCCAAACAGTGCAAATGTTTCCCTGTTACCCAACCCAAACAGATCATGGTTCGCATCAATCCAATCAATCCTTAAAAGATATTCATTATGCAACAGTTGAATCTACTTGAGTCATGATCTGGTATCAATCAGAGAGATATCTGTCTATGAGACTTTTTCTCTCCCCTCAAACACAATGAAGGTGAACGGGATTTCATCAGCTTTAAAGGTCCAGTTCGTAAGAAAGTTGATTTTTGAGTCTCATTTCCGACACTTTTGAACTTGTCAAATAACGACGCTTTGTTAATCGGGTTGTCTGACATCCCAAAGCTTCAGTATTTAACAAGTTGGAAAATTCTCACAAATTTGACCTCATAATGAATGACGTTGACTGGCAAAAAAGTGTCCGACCGAGGTTTAAAAACGCTCCTGGTTCCCCAGTGTTTCGGGACACTGACCGTGCTCTCCCTCTGGACCCTTGTTGCGTATAATCCCTTTTTCTTTCTCATTTCCTGTCATCTGCTATTCCTATCACATTAAAGGCAAACATATACTCCCTAATAAGGGAGAGGAATTACACGGTCAGCTAGTCAGATTGCAAAAAAAAAACATCTTCTCACTTTAAGTGTCCCCATGATTCAGCGTCCTCATTACACTGGCTAATCCACAGACTAAGCCGTCAGTGTGAGTCCTGTGGACAAAGACATTATTTTTGATACATCACTTTTCTTTTTTTAAAGTAGTTTTGCGGCCAGTTCTAATAACATGACAGCGGGAGAATAGCGAGGGGAGTGACATGGGATACAAGCAAGCTTCAGATGGATGGAGCCATCGTTTTTTGGTTCGAGACACACATCAAAACGCTGATGCACACTGTGGAAGGTTTTCACATTGTGATGGTTGTGTCATAAAAGCCTGTTTTTCTAAACCAAAAAACACTGGGCTCTCTCTGAGTTTGACCTTTATAAAATGTCTCTAACGGCAGTGGGAAGTTCTCCAGATTTGCGGTCCCAGGACTCAGCTCAGTCATGTGGTCATTCGGAGAGCATTCCATATTTCAAGGCGGGAATGTAAGAAAAAATACTAAGACAAAACAACCCCAATCATATTTGTACCAATCTTATAATTTATTTAAATATATTTCATTTATATAATATATATGTATATATATTTATATATATTTAACAGCCATTCGATAAATGCCAGTCACTTTAATTTATGGTAGGTAGGTGGATTCCTCTTATACTTTGCTTTACAGACTGTACAGGTTTCTCGTTTTATGCGTTCATGGCCTCGAGTATGCACAGTTGAACCTTGTGACAACAAATATATATATATAAATATAGACTGTACCACGCTCCACCAACATCCACAGGAGGGCTGTGGCTAACAACTGCCACTTTTCTTTTTTTGAACACGTCTCGCAAAGCGGAGAGAAAATGTTCATGCAATTAATAATTTAATCACAGTTCTTTCTCAGTGTGAGCACAAGTGGGTGAAGGTATGCCGTGACTGCCAGCCAGGGGGGTCTGTGGTAGAGAAGCAAGGATAGGCTCATCCCCAAATAACGCTTGTACAGAGCGAACCAATCGCAGGAAGCAGGTCATGCTAAAAACAGTACATTTGGATTTTGCTCTTCTCTTAAAGAAACGAGTAAAATGTAAATATGCAATCCCTTTTTTGTGTGTGCTTTAGCGACATCTTTTTGGATGGCGGCAGGGAAAAAGAAGGCCCCGCGAGTTTTTTCGTTTCTCTAGGTCACTTGTCTCTTTCTCCACTCTTCAGCGTCACCATCCTTCATGGTCGGGTTTTTGTTGCTCCCTCGTGGTGACAGCCAACCAGCGAGGCCGAGCCAGAGCCAGAGCAGTGAGTGGCAGTAATCCACGCCACAGCAGAACAGACCTCACTGAAGGGCAGAGCCTGTGCCTAATATCAGTCGGGGGCTGGTCAGAGTATTTTAGGCTTCCCTCTAACTGTCCAAGGCACTTTTTTCCCAAGTTTTTTTTTCTTCCAGAGAACTTGTGTTTGGCTTCAACCTGCAAGCAAGAGGAAGTGAAAAGTCAGTGCCGTTTCCAACTTGGCAGCAGGTGATAAATTCTTCTGCTTTTCCAAAACAGAATCACAACAATAAATCAACAAACTTTATTTGCCAAAGATGTGCTGCTTGGCTGTGCCGCTGCCGGCCGACATGTATCACCAAAAGCACGCATAGCACCACTGTGAACAGTTGACGGGAAAACATTACTCATCGCGCTGGGAACTTAGCAGCACCAACTAACAGAAGATGCAGCGTATTATATAACTAAGCATATTATCATTTTTTATTGTATCCTGTTGGGTAGTTTTTAATCATTTTTTAATGTGATAATGAAAACTCTAGTAACTATAACAATATTTCCCTCAGAGACAAAAAGAATGAATGAACACTCTCTCTGTAGTGTACAGCATTTGAGATTCTGAGCAGGGGAAAGTAGCTAAGCACATTTACTCGAGTACGGAATTCGAGGAAAAACTTTCCAGACGTTTACACACACTGCGTCTGACCCATGAAGCTCAGGGTTTTCAAAAAATGTGTTGCTTTTTTAATCCTTTCTCCACTTTGTTAGTTCTCAAAATTGAAAAAGCCTTGTTGTGCATTTAAAAGTGGGTGGAAAAAAACAACAAAAAAACAATGCGCTTTATTATTAATCATAGACTTCAACAGCAGTCAAAACTTACTAATGAGATAAGACTGGACAGACACAACTAAAGACTGCGCCAATAAGCCTACGGATAGAACGGGTCCAGAATGAGGTCACTACGAAGCCGGGTTTGGCCCATGGACCACGGCCTGAACAAGGCTTTAGATCATAAGTCGTTTAAATGAGCCTCACCTCCACCAGCCACAGTGGTGTGTGCTAATTTGCACATTATTGTATCATAAATGAATCCAATAATAACAGCTTTTGCTTCAACAATAACATAGTGTCACATGTCTGGCCTGCCTGGATTCTCGAACAACATAAGACCCCGTGCACTCGCCCTCTCCTCACACCTCAACACTTGTGTTTGAATGATGCGTTGCCGTACCTTGCGTGTGCTACCCCTCCGTGCACTGCGGGCTGCCAGCTAGTCGCGTGAGAAGCCTCGCACATCTCTTGAAGTCTGAGAAAAGGAAAAAAAGGGGGGACGAAATGAGAGATTTGCCTGTGAGTGGTTTGCCGTTCGCACACTGGACTAACAAAGATTGCCGTTTCCTCGTTGGTGTTGAGTGCGGCTTACATGCAGGTATTGTGCAGTCTCTGGTGTGGTGGTAGAGCTTGTACACGTGCTTCCTGCACTTGGGACTGAAGTAAAGCGGACCTGGAGAGAGAAAAACTTTGTTTAGCAGCCTGTTACGACACCACACTGTTTTTTTTTTTTTTGGTCGCTTTTTTTTTTAAAGCCACATTATGTAAGACTGGGTTCACTTTCTCTTGCTCGCGGCGAGGCCTCACCTGTTATATGTTTCAGGAACTTCTCCTTCTTTCGACTGGGGGGTACGACTGTGGAGAGAGAGAGAGACAGAGAGAAAGAGAGAGAGAGAGAGGACGGGGAAAAGGAGTGTCAGGTTTGGCCTCTGTACAGTAGCTGCCTTTAAATAGCTCAGACATTTGCATTTTAATTCGGGTCTAGATATCATCATACATTTTCTCGGCGGAGCGGGGAGGAGGGCATTGCATGACTTAGAGCTGGGATTTGTTTGGAAATTAAAGCTTATATATCGAGTGAGGGTCAAACACAAGCCATTTCTTAGGAGATCATTAAAGGATTGTTACACCTAAATAATGAAAAGAAAAATATACTTTTTTGAGTACTTCCTGTTCCCAAGCAGCAACTTTTGGTTGAACTTTTCAAAGGTTTTGAAGCGTCTGCCTCTCTTATTGTCAAGTGTCTGCACAGCTACCTGTCACTAAAGTGGATTTTGATCACGATTTAGGTCATTTGGGTGCAACAACCCTTTAACTTAGATCTTGCATCTCTGATTCCAGACATGTTCAATATGAAAAAAAAAAAAAGTTTGCTTTATTCAACTCTCTATCAAACTAAACTGAATATCTTTAGGTTGTGGACAAAATAAGACATCAGAGGACACTAAACCAAACAACTAATCGATTAATCGACAAAATACTCCAATTTAATCGCACAATGACTCTGCAATATGAATATGGAAACATCCCTCGTCATATGCTACGGCATCCTCTGAAGATCCAACAGGAGGGTCACGCCCAGACTACAAGCCGCCACTCACCGACAGTCTTCTCCTCTCTTTCGGTTTTCAGGTAGCGTAAATCCCTCGCCTCCACCGGAGCGCTCATCGCCCGCGGCACCGACGGAGGCTCGGTCCTCGCCGCACCGTGCCGACCCCGGCTCTCCTCCACCTGCTTCATGATCTCGACTATCCGCCTGAAGTCCCGGTGCGCGTCCCTGCCGGCTGCAGCTGCCGGCGTCGCCGTCGAGGGCGCGCTCTCGCCGCAGTGTCCGGTCAGCGCGCACATCAGTAGCACCAGTCCCATGTTGAAGTGCTTCCGCAGTCCGCTCATAGCTCCCGTGCAGTGAGAAGAGAGGAGAAGAAAAAAAAAAGACAACAAGGCAACTCCTTCTCCAGTTCAGCTCGAGTTTAACCGGACACCTGCGAGACAGATCAAGGATGGATGTCAGGACAGAGATACTAATAAATGACCACATTCAAACACATGAGGGGGAAGTGTCTGAGCTGCTGTTTTGGCACACAAAGATATCCAAAATGTATTTCTTAAGGTTTTGCTTTAACTTTAATTAAAAAAATAAAATAAAAGTTCAATTGGACTCATTGGAGAAAAAATCCAAAATTTTGAAGTTAGTCATTCTGCTGTTTAAACTCCCCTCACCAAGTTCAGGTCTGAAACAAACTTTTTTCAATTATAATTTGTGAGCGGATGGACTCATAATGCCATTAACGTGGCGCCATTTTGGCATAGATCAATACAAGTGGGCTACAGGTGTACTCTCTCCATGGCACTACTTTAGTTTTTTAATTCATTCAGGAAAAATGTCAACATTTCTTTTGCAAAAAAAAAAAAAAAAAAAAAAAAAGATTAAAGAAAAAAAAAAATCAAAAACAGATCAGGCTGCATGCGCACTGCCAAAAATAAGAAGAGAATAAAGGGGCAGTTAAGAGAAAAATGAAGGAGCGATTGGATGATTAAAATGTAATTACCTCGGGGCTCGACAGCCTGTTTTCCAAACAGCGATTATTATATTATGCGCGTCCGACAACGATGAAGAAGAAGGAGAGAAAAAAATTTGAAAGAAAAGAACTGTGCGTAAATTCAGCTTAGGCTCCTGGAATACGTCCCGTTAAAGTCTGCTGTTGTGCAGGGAGAGACATGCAAGAGCTTCTGGAGTCATATGAGTCCACGCCGAGCATCCGCGCTCCTCCTCTGAACACCGGCCGACCGTCGGGAGACAGCGGACGAGCAGCTCAAGGATCCGGCGCTCCAGGTCTCCTGTGCGTCCTCCCCCGAAGTGAGGCTCACTTTTTATCCTGTCTCGCAGACGCGGTGTCCTGTCCCCTGCGGGTTACTCCGTCGTGTCTGCGATGACAATAAGACGCATTATTGGCACTCCCGATGCGGAAAAAAGTCCACTTGAGTTGACTGACCTTCGCTTGGACGCCGTGCGAAGTTTTTCTGCGCTTCTCTCTCTCTCTCTCTCTCTCTCTCTCTCTCTCTCTCCCCCCACCTCCTCCTCCTTCCTTTCCGTTACTCCATTTATGTGTGCGATACGCAGTTACAGGAAGCGTTTTTCCCCACTAATACTTCCACAGAAATTTCCAATCAGCCCAGTAAAGAGCGCAGATACCGGCATCTCAGTGGAAATGCTCCCATATCCTTCTTCTGATTCTCATGACTTCATTTAGAGCCATTGCGCACTTCACATCCATCATGGGGACTGAAAAACGAGCACGAACTGTTTAAGGATGACTATTTAAAAAAAAAAAAATTAAGTACACACGGGTTTTTATTAAAACGTACTATTCTGTAGTTCCTGTTCAGAGCAGCCGACTGCACCGCATAGTTGAAGTGTACTGAGTGTTTGTCGCCAGTGGAGATTAGTTTGCACTGGTCTACTGTGGTTGGTACAGCTTTCTTTAAGTCAGGGCGTGCAGTTGGCTCCCACGCCCCCCCCCCCCCCCCCCCTCTCTGAAACCCCCACCCCAAATCTGTCTGGCCAGTGAGGCTGGAGTAGTTTACTCAATTGTGAAAACACGCTGAGGGGGAAATCGGCGCGTTTCAGGGCTGTGAAAAGCAAGTGAAAGCCGCTCCGCTACCCAAAAAGTGTAAGCGACAGTCTCAAAAAACAAAAAAAGAAATCCAAGACACGACTTCAAACTTTGGTGAAAACATATTGTGTGTTGTGTTTCTGTTCTGTAACCTGGCCGAAACTTCTGCGCGTTTTCGCCGCAAAGTAGCCTAACTCACGTGGCCGTGCGTAAAGCCTTGGTGCTGAAAGGACAGCGCGCACTGTCACCAAACTCCCAGCCTCCGCACTTCTGTGGACGGGCAACGCTCCTGACTTTCCTCAGGAGAGGTTCCATGGTGGCAGAGCAATAACGATGACCAAAAAAAAAAAAGAAAAAAAAGAAAAAGCGTGGCTGATGTCTGGGTCCCCTGAACAGCTCTGTGGTGTAAAAGTGTGATTCAACCGACTTTTATTCACATGGGTGCCAAATCTGCCATGTAAGTGCAGGTGAACTCTGATGTTTGCTGCTGTCTCAGGAGCAGAAACCAATACGTTTTTTAGGGGGGAGCAGGCAGGTGTGGTGGCCTGGAAAGAACCCTCTGCCAGACATATCAGCCCATTTATTACAGACATCCGCCATGATGATGTGTGCTACAGGGAACAAGCACATCTGGAGCGGAGCCTGGCCCCTGACAGATTTCCTGCACACAACAATCAAGTTTATCAATATCACCAGAGTTAGAGCTGGACTGCGAAGTGCTCTAAACTCATTGTAATGTGACAATATTCAAGATACACAACATGATCCCTTTAAGCTATGTTCACATTTGCATTTGGAAATATATTTATAATGGTAAAGTGCTTTTCACCCTCACGAGTGTGAATGTATGAATTCCTCTGAAACTGCTCAGTTTGTGCATTTTTTTTGTGTGTGTTCCAAATCTAAACTCTAAATCACTCTGCAAACGTTAAGAAAATGAATAAATATTTCTAGAATTTGCTGAAATGTTCTGTCATGATCGCCTGCAGTTTCAGCAGGGGGCATCATTCTGCAGTCGCTGTACATCAGATCCCTCCTGATGGTGTTCATGGCTGTGCTGCCTCGCGCCTCCTGTGAATGATAGCAAACAGTCACTGAAGACAGCGCGTTGGCTGGATTCAGTTGCTTGAAATCTCTCTATATCGACAAGTTGAGGTTAAAGGGGACCAGGTGGACGCCGGGCAGATCCTCCACGAGCGTCACATCCGGGCTCTTGAGTCCTCGGAGGACATGCAACTGGTTTAGTGAGGATATCTGTAAATGTAGTCTGATGTTGGGAGAACTAGTAAAAGTTTATGGGCAGCTTTAAATGGCCAGTAAACACAAACGAAGGCCAATGTTTGTATTATTGTTAGGATTCTTCTTAATGGTCTGGAAAGACAGAAGAAAAGCCTCTCTAATTGTGTATTTTGATGCTTTGCTTGCCATTCAGTTCAGCAGATAGTTTCCATACGCGGGGCTTATTATTGGGAGATCTCTGCTGCACATCATCCCCGCCTCGTGTCCGTTCTGAAAAGTTAGACAGTGTCAAGATGACCGCGATAGAACTTCTGTCTGTACTTGTTAAAGCCTGTGTTTGAACAGGCGTGTGACCTTGTTTAACCCAGTTCTCATTCTCATGCAGCTTCATGACTTTTCTGAACTTTGATACAGTCACATGTGAAACTATGTCGTCCCATATGTGTTAACCACTGAGTCATGTTCATATGATTTCTTTTTTTCTTTTTTTTTGGCAACCCACATGTGGTGAACCTCACCGATGCAATGATGTGGTCATTGGTTTCAACACAGTGGCTGTTGCGTTCTTCCCTTCCCTTCTGAACTCTCGCTGATATTTGTCTTATGATAGGAACCATTTTTAATTAATATTTTCGGAGAGGATGTGGTCATATTTCCATGAACGTGCCTCTCTCTTCCTGAATTTCTTGTCCAAGTTGAACATTTCACTTCCTCACAGCGTTATTCGAGGGCACTTTTTTTTCCTTTTTTTTTTTTTTTATGACTCTGTCAAAGAGCGAGGTCTCCTCTGATGTCGGTCACTGCAAAGGGATACGCTAATGTAACCAAGGATGTGGAAAATATTTTCATATATGCTGACACCACTGATTGCTGCAGCTTTGATTAAATCCTGGCATAGAAAACAACACATTTGACATGTGCACTGGTGTGTGCGTGAACATGATTAACATCAACAAGCTTAGAAATTGGTTCTCTTCTGTCCTCTTTTTGCCTATGGGCATGAAATACAGTACCCACACTTATGTCCAGCACACAAAGTTACTCATCGCTGTCCTGTCACAGTTTTCCAATGCATGTGTTTCTGATAAGAGAAAATCCCCCTGATAGATAAAATAGATCCTTCGTTCCTCGTTTTATCTTTCACAGCTTATTTATCTCTTCCTCCTCTGATTCTTTCAACAGATGTTGGCTTCTACCTTGCTATAACTTGAGCCGAGTGCTGACTCTTATGTCGTCCTGCTGTGTATCATAGACTGTATACAATATAGACGGAGTGCACGGGTCTAAAAAGTTTAGCCAATGTGGAAGTGCCCTTAAAACGGTATGTTTTTTCTAATCTCACTCCGAGTGTGGCAAACACAGCATCCTGGTTAGTTCCCCTTCACCTCTAGGTTTGTTGCTGTAGACACTCTTTTGCGGGACTAAGGTAACCTAACCCGGCTGTATCCATTGTGAGCGCTATTTTGGAAATCTAACCCGACTTTGCAAGTAGTTTTTGTGCGTCAGGTGACTGTGGAGCTCTTTGCATGTAAAACCGACACTATACATTAGGTAGAGGGTCACAGATTGGTGGCTGAAGGCCACTAACCGAGCTGCCGTATTTAACAAGCTGCTTTTACAACGTGTTTGAAGGGGTGCACCTCCCCTGGTTTCAAAAAGAAGTCTGATTGTATGTAAGCTTATGAGAAAATGACCCAACTTATAACTAGATTTATCACGTCAGTAAATGGTTTTCTGGTGAATCCCTATTCATTTTCACTCATGTTCAAGTTTTCTTCAACACAGCATGATGTTCATTTCGTAAATGATGGTCCAATTCAGAGCGGATGATAAGCAGGGTATAATTTAAAATGTGGCTATGTGGTCATCGACGAGTTGCTACCGTGGCGTGCACTTGGGTTCTCTGTCAGATCCAATTAGGGACATCCTCCCCAGCTCCACTCTCTAGTCCAAATCAAGCCTCCAGAAATAGCGCCAGGCTTTGAAGCCAGTTTTCATAGTGGCCAAACCATGTAATCACAATGTCAATTGATGCGCTGCAGCCCAGAAAAGACTTTCTGCCACAAGCTTACAGTGTGAAAGAAGCGCCTGTAAAGCCGTGGATAAATGTTTTTGAGCGTCAAAACCACCGCAAGATGAATCATGACAGGACATTGATCATACTAAAACAGGAAGTTCATATAATAGGATATAATAGGATAGTTCATGGAGAGCAGCTGATGTACTTCAGTACCTGTTGACAGTCTGCACGTATCTACTCACGCTTGGAAGCATCATCGGTATGTAAGGTGTTTAGGATGCATTTGAAGCTCTTTTGTATCAGTTCAGTCTGTTAGCACATGTATTGAATAAGGATAACTATTATTATTTGATAATAATAGAAGAATAATGATGTGCACACAGCATCAAGTTGGGCAACCGATACTGAATCGACACTTGAGGCGATTCATCAAAATTTCTAGCAGCTCAATCTGGAGCCACAGACGTCTTTTTTACAACTTTTTCCACACATGCAGACTGTCTGTTTTCAGCGGGAGCTGTTAACAGGCTTGATATACAAAATTGATGCTGTTCCTGCTGAACAGGAACACAAAGACAAAAAAAAAAATCCTGAAACCACATTTTAACACCGGAGGAGGCTGGGTAATTGGAGGGTGTTAAATTGAAAACAGCGGGATCATTCAGGATCACTGTGAACGTTTGAGTAAGCAGCCTGAATAAGAGCCTATGAATGAGAAACATCAAGGACGTGAATGATTGGATAATACATGGAACATGAGACCGCAATACAAAACAACTTCTGTGCGTGCCTGAACTACAGGACAGCAAGTTTTTTTTTCTCCATTCAGGACTTCTGACTGCTAGAGCATGACAGTGCATGTCATGCATTATGAGCATGGGCCAAGAAGTGATCTATTTTTCATGGTATGTGTTGTGGTGAGCAGCTTCTATTGGATTGATGGGCTACCATGTTTAGATACGGTGCCTTTGTGCATACCAACAGCCGCCAAAATATAATTTCTCTAGCTGCCGTTCAGAAAGACACGATGTTTCCTGATCTGATACTATCAGCGGGATCACTTCTTGCGTCTGTGCCTTCTGAAACTGTTACAAATCACCGTAGGAAATAATAGAATAAAACCATTTTTACTTATCCAAATCAAACCTTAACTGAAAACTGAAAGCACTGATACTATGATACTGTAAATGAAAAACATTTCAATACGGTAATACTATAACTGAAATAAATAATGATGATCTGATCGAAAAGGTAGCAATGATATGACAATAAAACAAATCAAATGAAAGTACAGTATTAATACTACGAATTAAATGAAGCAATGACACAGTAAATGGAAAGTACAGCAGTAACTCTGTACAACACTTTTACAGTAACTTACTGGCACCCAGTTGCCAAATTCATGGAAACCATTTACCATTCACAGTAATGCATAAATTGGAAGAACGTAGATTGGACCCCCATCTGTCTCAGTACTCTATGGATCTAATTAATGCCGACACGTCCCACAGATGCTCAATCGGATAGTGGTCTGGAAATATTTTGGGAGGCAGGTAATTGCCTTGAATTGTTTGTCATGTTCCTCGGGCCATTCCTGAGCAGATTTGGCAGCGGGTCAGGGCTCATTGCTGCAGGATGTGTGCATTGTGATTGCCATGTAGGGCGTGTATTTGGTCTTTGATAGTATTTTCCATGGGTAATGCACATCAAGTTGCATCCACATGAAGGTTTCCAACCCAATTGCCACAATGAACGTTGGCAAAAACCAAGGATATGGTGAAATTCTACATTTCTTTATGGTGCGACTGCAGGCTCCATTTTATCTTGAGGTTTAGGCACTAAAATCATTTGGTTAGGGTCAGGAAAACATTGTGTTTTGGCTGAAAATACTTGGTTTGGTTACCACAAGCAAAACGCCTGAGTTGTCCTGAGGTCTTGCTCAAAACACACATTATTGTTGCCACATACGCGTCTGGAAATTGTCCTAAAGTCTCCTTAAAAAATATCCAGTGGTATTGTCACACAAGAAACACAGTCTCAAACTGTGGTCACTGGCTTGGCAGCCTTCCCGCCTCTAACTCCACCACCATCCCCTCAACTTCCCCGCTATCAATGTCAGGTCATTCAGATGTTATGTGAGCATGATGTGACATGTTGTGTGAAAATTTCAATACGGCATGGGACGTATAAGACATACACGTGGTTGGTGAAAACATAAAGTGCCAAAATCTTTTTCCTGGCAACTGGTTTGAAGGTTTCTGAGCAGAACATTGTGTTGTAAAGAGATCACCAATGTTGTTCACTTCACCCGTTAGTCCTTTTAAGGTTTCGGACTGATGAGAAATTGGCTGTCAGATCTCACATTTTAAAGTTTGAAGCCCATGAAAGTTTTAGTGATAGTTAGAAAAATGCTTCAAACTTCTTACACAGCATATCTAAAGGCCATTAAGGTCATTAAAGTGTTCATCTGGAATTGGAAACAAATCTAAGACAGTATGGAACTGATTATAAAATGGGTTCTACTTCATTTGCTGTATGTTGACTGAGTGGTCCTTCTCCCCATAATGTGGTAAATGACTTCCTCAATGTGTAAATCACTTGGACAGTTTGACCCTGCTCGTTAATCACGCACCTCATTCAGCACGTGTCCTTAATGTTCAAGGAACTTCAAAACCCCATTGTTTTATTTTGTCACAATAAATAACAAGTTGCTTTTTTCCTAATTGAAAAATTGCAGATTCTTGGTCGCAGATTTGGCGTAAAGCAATAATGTCAGTGATCGGAGCGAGTGTGCCCCTGCGAATATTGTCTGAATGTGTGAGTGAAAGGAAAAATGTGTCGTTATGAATAATTTTCCTGTGATGTGGAGAGCAGTGGACAGATCGAGGATTGCGAGTGGCCTAGGTGTGGTTGGATTACTTTAGGTAAAAAAACATCAGGAAAATCTGTGTAATTGGGGGTTCATTTCACGTAAACAAGAAACGTACTAAAGTAATGTGCTTACTCAGTAAAAAAAACAAAACAGTGGTTCAAGTGGAAATATTCCTTCAGTGTAAAATATCCACTGGTTGCAAAGCTTAAGCATGAACAACTTTATTTGAGGTTTTAAGGGAGAGGATACTCGAGCTTTGACTAAATGTTTTACTTTAAATAACATGAATTTTTGAGATAATTAAAAAAAATACATGCATTTAGCAGATGTGAATGTGATATGCTCAGCGCTGTTATTAAAGGAGCAAGAGCAAAAAAGTTAAAGAGTTACAGAGTAAACAAACCCACAAAATGTCAGGGAAAGAAGATATTTTTTATATCTTTTCTCCTTACGAAGCAGAAAAAGCAAGACCTTGCACTTTAAAAGACCTAAAGACGTTATTGATGTGGATGTTATTCATTACACAACGCACTCCATTTAAACTTAAAATCACATTAAATGAAACTCACCAAGACAGGCTTGGTTTGTTTTTCTATCTGGTTTGGTCAAAGTCCTTTATTCTGCAATCACCAATAGGCTGATGGCTATCTGGACTCAGACACCATCCTATCCACAACCAGATCTACAAATAAGACATTTTTGAGAACTTTTACATCTTGAAATGAGCATTTCCATTTATGTCATCAGTGGCCTTGGAAACTCCAATTGCATGAGCATCTTGATTTGAGTCAGACAAATAAACAAACAGATGAGTCGAGAGACAGGAGGCGGAGAAAATAGAAAGTGAAAACAGAGCTTTTACCCATGAATAGACTGTTGTATTCTTTCTCTGGGCAGCTCAAAAAACAGTATGTCTCATATCTGAGATGGTGGCGATCATTAAAAGCAAATGTGAAGCATTTGATTTTTTCAGCAACAACAACAATTTTCGATTTGGCTTCGCTTGAGGAAATGTTGTCTAACTTGGCCTCTGACTTAAGTTTTTGCTTTTTTTGTTTTGTTTTTTCTCTTAATCCTGCTGTTCTGTCTGTTTGTTAGAAAACACCTGTAAGAAATTAACATATCACCTAGAAGGGTTGAGGTTGTGGTCCTGGCAGACTCCAGTCAGCTAATTGGGCTAACACTTTGAAGCCATTTGACTTAATGCGCAGTAAAAACCACTGATGGAAAAGCTAATCAGCGCGGCTCAGTTCAACTCTGTGCGGCCAAAAGTGCTGCTAGAAAAAAATGGCAATAGTGGCCAAACAATGTAATGACGTCACGTGATGCACGCCAGCCGAAAAAGACAACAACAAATGAGCTTAATGTGGCTAAAATGCTGTACTGAGCTTAGGGGAAGTGCGCAGGGGATTATTCTGTGTGGGTCTGTTATTACAGTACAGCGACCACTTTTTGAGCCAAATATTTAACATGCGATATCCGACAACAAAGGTGTGGTGCACTGAGACAAGCAATAAAAAAAAAGATTAATCTATAATCAAGTGTCTTGTGGAGGTAAAGTGGGCATGAATCAACCCAGTGCAAAGCCACAACTACACTGTGCAACATGGAATCAATCCCATTGAACAGTCGCACTGCACATATATTATTATCAGATTCTTATATTCGTACATGCAGCTGTTGTGCACAACCCCCGGGTGAACTGATGTATTTGCGCTCAGATGTAATTAGACCGGAATTCACAGAATCAGAGCACAAGTTGGGAATTACGGTTCGCCTTTGCTCGAGGAAATTACGTCTTTGAGTAAAATGTTTTCTTCTCTAACCCCCGCTATGCCGCCTGTCTTTAGTCTGTATTAAAAAAATGTACAAATCACCTGCTGGCGCGGTGACTCATGGAAAAAGTAATTATTTTCCCCTATAATTTAATTCAAAAAGTTAAACTTACAACATGAACATATATTCGAGATTTATTACACATAAAGTGAAATATTTCATGCCTTTTTTTCTTGGGATTTTGATGACAGCTCATGAAAAAATAAAAAATTCAGTATCTCAAAATGTTAGAATATTACACAGTAAAACCATGGTCAGCGAACCTGTTACTAGCCCTGCTGGAAATACAGAATGGAACAATGATGGATAAAGGAACATTCTGATGCAACATTTTTATTTCTGATTAAATCTTGAAATTGTCAATTAATCTGGAGGTTCCTCCTCTGACCTTTCTGTAACAAAAGAATAATGAAAGGAAACCGCAAATTTTCGTCTCGTCCTCACAAACTGCTACCTTGTCCACTCACGTTGTTGAAAAACTTGGCTGCCCGGTGACATAGCTGAAATGAGGTCCGTCTTGGTCACGGCGGACACAGAGATCCTGATTTATACTCTTGTTATTCGACGAGGCTGGGTCACTGCAGTGCTTTGTTTTCTGCTCTACTGCGTGTGAACACGTACAAGAAACTTTTATCATGTTACACCAATCCTAGCCTCACTGCACTGGCTCCCAATTCATGCCAGATAAGACTTTAAGGTGTTGCTGATGACATACAAAACTGTACAATGCCTTCCCCTGTCGGATCTCATCATACCGCCCAATCCATCTTGTGGATTACGCTCTCAGAATTCAGGGCTCTTGATGGTTCCAGGGGTTAAAAAAAATAAGTTAGCTGGCTTCAGGGCTTTTTTCAACAGCCCCCTTCCTCTGAAGTAACCTCCCTGCTTACATCAGACAATCTGTCTTTACTGACGCCTTTAAATTAAAATGTACTTATTTGGCTTAACCTTTCATTTGTCCTTGACTTCATTTGCTAGCTTCTTCAGTGAGTCTCTTACCGGTAGTATTAGAATTTACATTGTCCTGCCAACGAGAATTTATTTTGTTTATTTTGATTAGCAACGCATTTCTCTAACTTTTGTGTTTGTTTTCTGAACCCACAAGCTGCAAGCTGTGTCACTCCTCCTCCTCCTCCTCCTCTCTTTTAATTCAGGCTCCCTTCTGATGGACCACGGGCCCTTGGGAACATCTACCTTTCCTGGCTCCCGCTGCCTCACATATTGACTCACTCATTGCTTTCCTCCTTATATCTGCAATTCTGCCAAATCTGATGCCTCTTCACTCTGATGTTTTCCTTTTTTACTGCTAACTATCTTGTGTTGCCTGCCCTCCTCCAGGTCACCGCTGTGGAGAGGAGGTCGTGTGGCTCGTTGTTGTTCTGTTCTGTACATGCAACATCTACTGCATGTCTGCATATCTCTGCGACTCTTCCTGAGGTTTCTTCCATCTTTTTTCCCCCCGTTAAAAGGTTTGTTTTTTTTCTCAATATGGCAAGTTTTTCCTAACTCAAATCGAGGGTCTAGGGACAGAGGATGTTGTTCGCTCTACAGATTATATAGCCCACTGAGGCAATGTGATTGTGATTTTGGGCTTTATAAATAAAATTGTCGCTTTTTTGATCTTGCCTTGTGTTCTAAACTTGTGTCGTGCTTCCCCACATGTATGCTGAAACTTTTGCAGGATCAGCATCCCAACGAGTCTTGTATCTGCGATTCGTCCCTCAGCTGCTGACATCTGTTTAAAATCATGGGAAAATATACCTTTTATTAAGGCCACACAGTCTTTTTCTCATGCTAACTTGTCTTGGCTTATTCAGCATTTTTCTCGGCTTGCCTATGAAGTCACTGATCATCATCTGTTTAAAACAAAAGCGTGCAACAACAAATCATTGTGATGCATGCTCTATTGGGCAATCACTTTCCCCTCTCTGCTTCTGACTCTTGAGTTGCCGTAACAAGTGAATTTCCCTGGTGCAGGATCAATATATGTTATTTTATACTGAAGTTGAACATGTCTTTAATAATTTTAGGACTGCAGCTAGTGACTGTTTTCATTATGGATTCATCTGATAATCATTTTCTCCATTAATTGGTTGATTGGCTTTTAAAACCTCCCCAAATACTGAGAAATGGCACAACTACCAAGACACCAAAGTGAAACCTTCATTACAACAGCCCAAAGGACTCTAAACACCAACGCCCTGGTGCCACACACCACATGACATCCCCAAAGATCCTGTGTCCATGCCTAGATAGGCAAGAATCAAGTCTGATCAACAGTGGAGCCTTCATCGATCTGACACTCAATCAGATTAGGATCTTGGGAATTTGGTTGACGTCTTGAGCTTGATGTCACAGCCCTACGTCCTGCTGGGATGACCACTGCCATTGGCGGTTGTCTTTGCCAATGAGGGGGTGTACTTGGTCTGCAAGGGTGTTTGCATGGTTGGTGTGTGTCAAGTGACCAGAACATTATATTGTCATGAGACAATCGATGTTATTCACTTCAGGTACAAGTTTTTGTGGGCATGAATTGTACCTCTGAGTCTGAGGCCATGCCGGAAAATTGCCCCCTCCAGTTGGGGGGAGAGCTTCTGCCCCAAGCGAAGGAGTTTAAGTATCTCAGGGTCTTGTTCACAAGTGATGGGAAGGTGGGACGTGAGATGGACATGTGGTTTGGTGAGGCATCAGCAGCACTGCAGGCAATTGTGCCGGACCGTTGTGGTGAAAGAGGCTCTCAATTTACAAGCTGCGTTCATGAGCTGTGGGTAGTGACCAAAAGAGCAGAATTGCAGCTACAAGTGGACGAATTAAGTTTCCTCAGTAGGGGGGCTGGAGTCAGCCTTAGTGACAGGGTGAGACGCTCAGACATCTGTGGGGAGCTCGGAGTAGATCCATTGAGTCGAAAGGAGCCAGCTGAGGTGGTTTTGGCATCTGATTAGGATGCCTCCTTGGTGCGTCCCTTGTGAGATTCTTTGGGGCATGACCAACTGGAGGAGACCCTGGGGAAGATACCTCAGGACCCCCTGAGGAACAGTTGGAAAACATTGCTATTCCAGGACTATTGCAATACCCTACTGAGGCAGCTGCCACTGCAACCCGGCCCCAGGCAAGTGGAAGACAATGGATGGATGGATGGATGGAAGTTGGAAGTTTGCAAATGGGACGACAATATGTTTCAACCTTTAAGAACAGATGTTTTGGTACAACAAACTGTTTTGCTAACATGTTAGACCTGACCTTGCCTGAACTGTTTAGAGAAATAAAGCTCTTTAGCAGCCTGAACCAAACTCTGATTCCTTGAACTGCAAACCAAAGAAGTGAAGTTTGTGGGGCAGAATACCACAAAACCACAACAATGTGCTTAATGTGGCTGAATTCTCCATTGAGCAGAGGGGAAGTGATTTTGTGTGAGCCTGGTTTACAGAACGAGTGACCTCTTTTAAGCTAACACCTAATTGTTTGAGCCGTCTTTACTGTGAAATATTTTGTGCCAAGCCACAACAGTACCGTGCCATATGGAATCAATCCCATTGAACAGTTGCACTGTACATATATATTATTATGGTTTCTTCTACTTCTTTTTTTTTAAAGGTTCATAATAACCTGCTGTAAGTGGATCATATATGCAGCTGCTGCATACACAACCCTGACTGACTAATGGTCTTTGCGTCACACAATGGAATTATTAGTGAAAGGTCACAGATGCAAGGAGATGAACAGTATGTCACACAGGGAATCTGTACGTGAACATAAGAATGACCTTAATACAAGTCAGGTGCACATGCACAAGTCTGTGTTCATTCAGTGCCCTGGATTATTTTATTTTTTGTCCGGTTGCAATTAAATGGGAATTCAAAACCACACACTCCTCCGACCACATCTCACACTCCTCTGTGAACGATACAGATGTTTGTTATCAGTGGCTCTAGACGAGGAGGTTTATGTGTAAGAGCAAGTACAGATCTTCAACGGTTTGTGTCCTCAGCCTGTCTGTTGCATTGTTTTTACGAGGGGTTGATGGTGACTGGGCTGTGGTCAGCACAACTTGTGCAATCTCCATCTGGTTTGCCAACCCGTGTACTCCTTACTTACAGCAACAACAACGCATGCTCAGTTATGCTATTGTTGGGGCAATTCAGGTCAAGTCTTGCAAATATAAATGTCTATTTTTTCAAGCGGCTCATTCCATGCGTATCGCTTAATCATGGTTGGAAACATGCAAATCCTGTTATAGGACATACACAAACAAAATTTGAATCCCCACAGTCGACAGAAAACATGCAGAGAGCATGATTGATGATTTTTTTAATTGCAACGTGGGAACTATTATTTCCTCTGTATCACAGTGGACGAGCTCACTGCTCAGGAATGAAGCTGTAGCTGTCAGTATAATTGGGATTTGCGGGTGTGCAATGACTGTAGAGACTTTAGGTAAACAGTCGCCACTAGTTGTTGCAGACCATCCTTTGGTTGACTTGACATTTTTATTGTCTGTTGACAAGGAGTTGGGCAAAAATGTATTTGTTAGTCAATTAGAATGTCACACTCCAGCTGGGAGGACAAGAGAAGGCGGTTTTGTTCATCATGATTACACAGAGACAGCCTAAAGCAAGACGGAAGCGAGGCCAGACAGTCTACCTTGTTAGAGAACGACTGTAACACAGGAACTACAAGGAATAATTAGTGACCAAATTCATTTCATCTGGCGGTTGTCTTTGCCATGAGGGGGTGTTCCTGGTCTGCAAGGGAGTTTGCATGGCTGGTTGCATGGCTTGACTTTTTATGATTTGTCACTCAAGTCACAAATAAAACAAATAAAAGTAAAACATCAGAATAAACAGAGCTGGAGGGCTGTTTTGCTAAGAGGATAAGTTCACCCAAAAATTAAAGTTAAAACTTTAGCCAAAATGCAACCTAGGCTTTTTATGTGAATGTGTATGAGTCAAACCTTCATGTAAACGCATAACTACAACAAAAGTGTCACTTTTAAGATTTACCGTATTTTCATTTTCGGGTCAAACTCATTTTCAATGGGAGTGCTATGGGCACTTTTCCAATAGCATCAAAATCGCTATTTTTAAAGCACTAAGAAGGCTCGACACAACACGAAACTTTGCTTGCAGTATCACCAGGGTCTCTACACATGAACACGAGCATTGAGAACATTGTTTGTGTACACAGAGTTTACTAAAAAGAAAGTTTTTGAACAACTCGCCTTAGCAGTAGCTTGTTCCGTTAGCCGCCATCATGGCAGCTGAGAAGTATTGATCTCCGAATGCGATGTAACATGGACGACAGTTAAAGGGATAGTTCGGGTTTTTTAAAGTTTGGTCATATAAAGTACATATCTATAGTCGGTCTGTTCCCTACTGTAATTGCCGATCAGCACAGCCTCAGTTTGGAGAAGTAGAGAGCCGCTCCAGCCCAGACGCTCAGCTTTGTACTGCAGTGAACGGAGCCCAGATGCAAAGCGAATTTTAACCACCTAAAACAAGGCCCACCTCAAGAAATCTATAACAGTTCAAGTGTAAGATGTATAGAGGAAATTCACACCGCTTTACATCACCGTCAGACTGCCCTTTCTTTTGGCACTACATTTCGTATGTCATTTTTCCGTATCCCTACGCAAGTTTCGCCTTCATCGAAAGTAAACTGAGTTGCGTGCTTAAACCTCTCATCCAGCAACTGGGCCTTGCACTGTATTTCGACGCTTGCAGATCACCTGTCGCGCTAATGCATAGGAATACGGAGGTTCTACGGTTGAGAAAATGTAGTGCCAAAAGAAAGGGCGGTCTGATGGCGATGTAAAGCGCTGTGAATTTTCTCTATACAATGTACACTTGAACTGATATAGATTTTTTTAGGTGAGCCTTGTTTTAGGTGGTTAAAACTCGCTTTGCATCTGGGCTCCGTTCACTGCAGTACAAAGCTGAGTGTCTGGGCTGGAGCGGCTCTCTGCTTCTCCAAACTGAGGCTGCGCTGATCAGCAATTATGGTAGGGAACAGACCGACTATAGATATGTACTTTATATGACCACACTTCAAAAAACCTGAACTATCCCTTTAAGGTGGACTGCTACTGTCTCCCAGCAACAACTATCCACACGATATCTCACGTGACTTTTCCGGCTTTTGATTTTAGTAATGTTTCTTATATGAGGTTCCTTTTTCAACTTCACGGTCAATATTGTTTACGCTAACGGCAAAACAACAAATTATCCGTGCATTTATATGGAACTAAGCTTTAATAATGATAATAATAACAATACATTTTATTTAAAAGCGCTTTTCTAAATACTCAAAGACACTGACGGTCCACCTTAACTCTCCTCCAGGTTACGTCAGAAATCGATACTTCTCCACTGGCAGGATGGCGGCTAGCAAAACAAGCAACTGCTAACATGAGTTGTTCAAAAACTTTATTTTTTATTAAACTCTGTGTACACAAACAATGTTCTCAATGCGCGTGTTCATGTGAAGAGACCCTGCTGATACTACAAGCAAAGTTTCATGTTGTGTCGAGCCTTCTCAGTGTTTTATAAATAGCGATTTTGATGCTGTCCTAGAAGTGCCCGTAGCACTCCCACTGAAAATGAGTTTGACCCGAAAACAAAAATACGGTAGATCCTAAAATTGCCTCTTTCGTCGTAATTATGAAGGTTTGACTCGGGTTCATTCACAAAAATAGCCTAGGTTGCATTTTAGCAAGAGTTTCGCTTTAAGCCTATCTACTCACCCTAATGCTGAATGGAAAGCAGTGTTTCCAGATATCGCAAGAGAAACAAGCAAGCGGGCCTATGAAAACAAGCCCAAAACAAGTGACTTCTCCGTTCGTGGTAAAAAAAAAGAAAAAGAAAAAAGAGAGAGATTATTACACTTTGCATACACACAAATATCAACCTGAACCCAGAAATATCATTGTATTTATTATTGTTTTTATATGTTATGATCCTTTTTTCTTTTAGTTCCAGGACTTCAAAACAATACAATAGGAAGAGGAACACTTTAACAACAAGCCCAAAAACCAGCAACCCGCGACTACCAATATTTATAAGAGACTTAACAGAAAAACAAGCCCAAAGTCACTTATAATCAGCAGACTTGGCAACTGTGATGGAAAGTCAGGTGGAGGTTTTGTGGTCCACAAAATATTTCTGGAGCTTCACGGAAATACAGCATTGCAGCTTTCTCCTGAAGTAGGAGTGGACTCATGGCTTTTGGCAGGCTCATGGTAACAGTCTTGTGGTGTCACTTCCAACTCCAGATGACCAGTGTAAGCAGCGAAGGATTGTAACAGTGTTACATTGTTAGTCTTGAAAAAATTGTCATTTCTGGTTTGCATCTGTTTTTTGTTTTTTTCTATATCCATATTAATAATTTGTAAAAAAAAAAAAAAAATATTTAAGTATATTTTTCACTGCCACACTGTTAAATCTTGTACAATGTCATGTCTGTATGTTTATACAAGTTTATTTTATTCGATTTCTAAAAGTAATATTTCTTTTAATTATATTGTTTGTTTGTTTTTTTTCTTTTTTAAATATTCTGTCCTCTGGCTGCTGTGGCACACAAATTTCCCCATTTGTGGGACATTAAAGGATTGCTGATTCTGATTCTGACTACACTACTACTTTCTTAGAAGGTCCCAAGTGTCTACTTTTATTTTAAAAGATATTATTTATATTCTTTTCAGAGCCCTAATCTTTACTGTTGCAGCTAAAAGCGGTGGGTGTACAATCTCAAATGTGAGTCAAGGGCGTAAATATCGTCTTTTTGTGTCAGATTGGTATCTCTGGACTTCCAGAGATTCTGATTATATTGGTATGGAGCCCGATTATGTTCTTTTCCCAGTTCTTTCTTAACGTTTTACCACAAGTCCCCAACTACTTTAGCTCTTTAGGAGAATGTTGCAGTGTTTTTTTGCAGTGAAGCTCCAGAACAACAACATTTTTCCCAACTTTCCATCAGCTTGAGGGTGTGTGGATAATGACTATATGAACATTTTTGGGTGAACTTATCCTTTAATTACCACACGTACACATTCTGGCTGACCTGTGGCTTGGTTCGAGGGTGGACGTAAGTTTTGGTACCTTTTTCATCTTTACTCGCTTAGCTAAGCTAGCTGTGGACTGGAGGGAAAACTAGAGTAAGGACAGTTTAAAAAGGCAACTTTAAAAGTGGAATATTTTCTTGTGTGTTACTTAATGCAGTTAAGCATTAAGTTGATGTCATCAATCAATCAACATTTCCTTAGATGTCAATTCCAAATTTGATCATTCATCTACATTGCATGACAAATTCTTCAGTGATGATTGAAACGTCAAGACAAATGCGCATGAATTTCAAATGGATTTTGAGAACAGCAAATATTGTAGCATATTCTGACCCTTGGAAAATTGGAAAAGTGATATTTATTTAGACTTTAAGAGAGTACATGAGTAAATGTACTTAGTCACATTCCATTTGCTGGTTATCATCTGTTCATCTAATTAGCAAAGCCATGGCCTTTTAACACAGTACATGCAAGTGCCTAACAAACTAATAAATCAACCTCAGACATTATCGGGGTATTGAAGGAACCAATAACTGATTACAAGTTTTCCATCTTATCTACAGAAAATTGGTTTAAATTCCAATATTTGTTCAGAGGTATTGGTCCACTCGGTTGTTGGTTGTTTAATATTTTCATAAATCTATAATTTTTTTTTATCTGAACTTGGCAGCCATGGATTTGTGCAGGTTGTTTGGTGTACAAATCAACTTCCTTTACTTTTAAACTTCCGATTGAATTCTCATTCTCTGACTCCATAAATTCGGAAAATAAATACACCTCTACACATTTAAGCCCCTGCTACTTTGACAGACGCACATACAAGAAAACTCAAACAAAATTCTCCAACAACCACTCACTCGTTTGGATTATCTAACCTTTAGCTCTAGACTCGTTCAATGATTTACCCCTCTTTCTCAATGTCAGCTCCACCATGTGGCAGTAAATCACATGGAATGGTCATTTGAATTGGCACTGATGAATCCTCCCTTATGGGATTACCATTATTTAAGGAGTCAGTGGGAAATTAGCATTTAGGCTAGCATTAACTTTGACCCCCATGTCTGCCTTTGACCTGTACACTTGTGATGTCCAGTCATGCATTAGTGTCTGAGGGATACTTTCATTCCTATGAGTCCTTCAGCATATTCAAATGTAATAGTCTTATTCATTTAACCATATTATTGAATCCCCTGAATTTATATTTATTACCATCGACAAACTTGTCAATGCAGCTTCTTTCTCAATGCGCACATTGTTGGTTTGTATAACATTTTCAGCGCTGAAACAAAGTGTTCTAGTTCTGTCAGTGACATTCTCAAGAGGGTCATACTGATGCGTGCTTGTGTGAAACAGCCAAAGCATGTTGGGTTGATTCGTATCTTTTTCTTCCAATAGTTTCATCAAAGATTGTTCAAGATCAGAAATTATTCGCAGTTTCTCACCAGAAACGCTTTGCCGTTCCTAAAGTTTTTATCACTCCCCTTAGAGACAAAACACACAAAAAAAAGAAAATAATTGAAATAATTTTCAGCCATGTGTTGACAGCTGAATCAGTACATACATCTGTTTTAAGAATAATTTAAATAAACTAATATCCAAGACAGCTGCAGATACAGTATGTAGTTCCAATTCTGTGATGAACGGCTGAAATCCATGATAAATGTTAAAAAGATGACTTTCAACGCCCTGTTCTAAGTGCGAAATTGTTGAATTGTTGTGAAGGTTAAATATGCCTAAATGTTAACTAGCTTCAGCAGCCCACTTGAGTATGAGCTTGAGCCCACATTCAAAAATGTGTAAAATAGTGTTTCCAACGCGAGGATTATACTGCCAAAAGTACCTTTTAAATTCAGGTTGCCATGGTGCTAAAGCCTGGATGGATTATTATTGATATAGGGAATCCTTTCTAAACATAGCAAACTTCACATTTTCGTGATAACTCTTTACAAAAAAGAGAAATGTACAGTATATATTTCCAATGTTTACCTTTAATAACATTCTGGGTCAAACACATTTTTACTGGAGCTCATGATGGAAGTGGTGTGTATGTGAACTTTAGAGCTGCACACGTGCAGTACCAATCTGGTTACGACATTACACCACATGTATTCTTGACCAATACGTGCAGTAATATTCCAATGTCGGGGTGGACTTGACAGGCGAGGGGCAGGGAGAAGAGGCCCCGAGGTCTCAGTGTGCAGCGAGCATACGTTTTTCAGAAGTGTACCTAGGCCAGACAGACGGGCTGGCTGCCGGTGAAAATCTGGTTCCCTGGTTTCATTCCATTGTAATGGCTCATTGATCAAAGCTGGTAAGCCCCAAGTCCGACACTGGTAAACTTTAATGAAGTACAGGCATCGTTAATGTTATTAAGTAAACCTGTGATCTTCCTGCTGATACAGGGCAGCAGGAACTTCAGGCACAGTTTCCCAAGGCACCACAGGTGCATGTGAGAGGATTCTCGCCAGATGTTACGTTAAAAAGGTCTTAATCTCCACTACACTGGATCCTTGATGAGGATTCAACACTGGGACTCTCCTCTGGGATAATGGCTGCAGATTTTCAGCAACCTCTGGGGCTGAAAAGCCAAAGAATTGCCAAAAACTACAGTTCCTTAAATCGCCACTTGAGGCCAGAACCAAAAGCAAATCAATCCCCATAAGACCCACGTTAACACGCCCAACTTTCAAGCACAAATAAACATAATTACAGCTGAGTACAAAATGATTTTAGCCACTACAGCTAATGCTTCCATTTGTAAGAGAGTTTATATTTTATATAACTTACTAATTTAAATTATATTAAGGCTTAAAGTTATGCATAATTAAGGGCAAGGCCACTCTGAGTGACAGCTAGCACTGAGTATTGGCTTTGGTTTGAACCAGCATTAACCTGAACACAAACACGGACACACACAGTCTTGGTGCCCGCTGCTGTTTGCTATTTTAAAGCCAACGCAGCCTACAGTAAGGTATTCTGGCTGTTTAGGGCAAGTGAATTTTAGTTAAACCCTTGTGAGTAACACAAATGATCCAAGGTAAACTCATTTGAATAACACACACAAGTGGTTTGCTTTTCTTTCTGTGTGAACACAGTTAGTTTGTCAGCCTAAGCGAGCTCAGTATTTAGGAGCTGGATAAACACTCCACCCATGCACAGCCTTATGAGCCAGGAGTTAGGGTGGAGTTGAGTATGGCTGGCACCACCCACTTTAAGCTCAATTCTGGCTCTCCAGAAACCCATTGGTGATGTCACGGTTGCCCTTTCCACTACTTTTTAAAGCCAATGTTCAAATTGTGACATCACTGGTCTCTCGTTCTGCAGTGACACAGCTGCTAAAATGCAAAAGTTATTCATTCCATGTTGTTGGCCATCACCTATTCGCTTCTGGTGCAGCAGACCAGGGGCTTGGAGCGGGGCTAACCCTGATTTGAAATGACAAGTGTTGACAGCGGCCTGAAAGTTCAGTTGTGCAAAACCCATATTTCTCTACAGAGAAAAGAAATGTATGGTCAGATGAGTCATCCTTCACTATGTTCTCGACTAGGTACAACAAGGCTCCATTTTCCAAAGGATACAAGTCTTTTTATTCAATTAGCAGATCAAATAAGTTTCCTTCTATTGTTTCTATTTCAACTAGTGATCTAATTTTGCACAGTCCCACAATGAGTGTAAATCTGGACCCAGAACTGGCTCATGTTTTTCAGCTTGATTCAACCCGAAGCCATGAATTGCCTTCAGTTTGAAAGACCATGGGGCCAAACTATTTAAGGAAGTATCTTGAATAGGTAACTGTGAAGATGGTACATCAAGTTTCCTCTAGTGTGTCTCTCAGTTTCCCCACCCCATTACTAAGGGATGTTGAGTCATTTGAGTTCTGTCTAGTTCTAATGAACGACTAGGATTCAGAGCCCGGTCTTCTGCATTAGTTACACGATGGTGAGGATTATGTTCTCCCACATAGATAGATGAAGGAGTTTGGCAGAGATGTCTTCATATTTGGTGCAATACCTGTAAATGTGACAAAACTAAATATGTCTACCCCATCTATTAAAAGCTATACGGTTTTGTGTAGATGTGACATTCTGTTATGGTACAATATCCCCCTCGTCGATTGGTGGGTCAAACTTATGATAAAAAGATGGCATAAGTCATAGATTTGATCATATAACAATAATTCCCATGTGTCAAAGTCTGTGAGGTTTTTGAGTTGATTTTTGAAATATGGTCTGTGGTTATTACAGGCTCAAGATATTTATATATTTTGCTCTACGACATAAAATAAACGTAATCAAAATTGTAGTCTGTAACTATTTTTTGTCATATTTGCACAAATTGTCATTATGATCTGACAGTAGAATAAGATACAGGTCAACTGTGTAAATATCCGCTGTCTGTGCCGCCACCCAGTGGCCCTAATTTGATTTGCAAGAATCCACCGCTCCCGGCTCAATACAACCAATCAGAGCCATGGGGAGTTTCTGAGAAGTGTCAGTCATTCTTGTGCATACACTGCTGGCAGCATCTCCCCCTCACGCAGCGCGTACGGGGCAGTGCCCCTCCCCCACACAGGCGCAGTGTCTGCTCTTACCTGGTCAGATACGTTCATGCCCAAACTGTATGGTGGAGAACGGTCAACAACAACAGAGCCGAAAAACGCCCCACCATAGCCCCCGTCAAAGAGAGTCCAGAGAGAAAACAAGGATAAATATCTGTGCGTCATTTTAGAGCAGGAGGGAGCTGCGGGACTCGGAAGGACTCAAGAGCGACACAGAGTTAGCAGCTTTTCTGCTGGACAAGTAAGAACTCCTGTTTGATATACGTTTCATTCTATGTTTTGACCACAAGACTGTGGTGGCGGCAGTTACAGTAATACTCGCAATAGCACATATGGCTGTATGATGTTGCAGTCGAGCTACGTAGCTTGTTGCTAAATCTAGCTTGTTAGCTTGTATGCTAACTCCGGTGTTTAGCTCTGTCTTTATGGCTACTTGTTAGCAAAAGTGTTAGTTCAAGTGACCGGGCTGTTATAACTTTAGTTTGTGTTCAGGATACTCTGAAGTGGTTGAATTGGTTTAGAGAAATAGCGTTACTCATGTTTCAGAAGGGCAGCATGACAAAAATGTTGCACTGGGTAATGATTATGTGGTAACTCCGTCTACCGCGGAATATTGTTTGTTGCTCTGGATATCTACAGTGATCTGCATGAGGCACTCGTCATTGTAATTTGGTTGCATTGGTCAGAAAGAGAACATTTGGGACTCTTATGTTGTTGTTGTTATTTTGAATGCGGCATCTTGGTTATCTGGCGGGACCTGGGAGCTGTGCACATTCAAATTTTCTGACTAAGTCCACTTTTTTCTCAATACTCCAGACTGCAGCTTAAAATGTTCCACAATTTAATCAAACACGACTTAGTTAAAAACAGTTAAGATGTGGCTCAATTAGTATACGGACATTAAACATTACGATTGTCAAACAGAGAAAGGTGTATTGACAGACGGCACAAATAATTAAATAAACTGAATATTCTTAATACAGCTGAAAAAAAAGAGTTCTATTCTGATTCAATGCTTGCGGCATTGTAAACACACATCTTCATTGGATTACTTTTTTCAGCGGCTGTGTAAACAGTTAAATTAGAATCGCTAATCAGAATGATTTGAGTCATATTGAAGACATTTTGTCCATGTAAATGCAGCTATTGTTCCTAAGAGTCTAATCTGTGTTCTTTCATGTGATCTGATTCTGGAGCTTGAAACTATTTAAACCAATGAGGCTTAATTTCATGGTTTGCTCACCGAATAGAGACTTAATGTTTTGGATAAAACCATCCTCCACCAACTAAACATTACTCCCGTTCTGTGTCGTTTATTGCAGATGTTATAGGCCATGTTCTGGTTCCTACTTAGGTCTGCTGCTTCTGGTAATGGTGGGGACAAAAAAAAATTCTCCATTCTGATTCCAGATGCCTTTTGGTCTAAGTTGACTTTATTTTTTTTTTTTATTATCCATTATATTTGAAGCTCTTCATAGCCTGGGCCAAATAGGTCAATGAGGCAAACAGCACTGCTTCTTCTGTCCAAACAAAAGGTTTGGACTTGTTTTTCCGTCCCGTTGCCAACATGCACATTTGTCGGCATGGATGTAGCAGCTGAGAAGTCCCATCAGGCCCATTTTGATGAGCAACGCCACAAAAAATAATGTGAGCATATTTTAAAAGATGAGGTCTTTTTGATTCTACTCTGTGTATGAGCTCCAAACTGGAAGGTTGAGGAACAGCATCTGGCTTTAAAATATGCCACGCAAGCTTGTGGCATATTTTTTTCTTTTATGTCTGAATTTCTTATTTCATTTTGTTTTATTTTCATTTCTTTTTTTTTTTTTTATCCCTAATATCATTAGTGAATCATTTGCAGTCATTCAGCTATCCTCCCAGAGACACAACCATGATGATAAAAGGAGACCATACTCATCCCTGTCATCCAGAAGAATCTAATAATTTACTCTGGCAGCCGTTCGTCGGCCTGTTTTCTGGAAGGTCGGACGGCGCGCTATCCATTCAGTTGTCCATGTACTTGTTTACGGAGCAGCTGCCTTCACACATGTACAGAGCAGCCAGCATGACGGTGGAAGGGGAAAATTACAAGATAGACAATATTAAGAGTAGAATAGATCAATAAAATGACAGCATCAAATTGAATAAACATGTAAACTGCAACAACAATGAAGGCCTGCTCATGTGTCTGCACCAAATATGTCACTCTAGAAATCTTATTGATCCGATGATTGCTTGCAGAACTTGCTGGTGAGCCAGCATACGTGGCAAAAGAGGGAGATTTTTCTTGCGGTATTGGCAAATGGCCTGTCATGGTTTTGGGTTTTGGTCCGTTATTTCCTGTTTCATTTTGTAGTCGTATCCTCTTGTGTGTTGTCACTTTCTACTTCCCTATTCCCCCATGTTCCCGGTGGTCTGTGTCCCTCCTTTGTTCCCTTTGTGCTCTTCCTCTTTGTTGGATTCGTCTGTTTTTTGTCTTTGCGTTAGTCCTGTGTCCTCCAGCGTCTTCTGTGCTCCTGGGCCTGTTCTCCAGTTTTTGGCGCCTGTCAATTCATTGTTTACACGTTTGGATTTTTGGACTCCAACCCGCCTGCCTCTGTGTGTCTTGTGTCTGGGTCCCTTCGTGTATATTGTGACATGACCTACCCTCAATACCCCCACCCACATGTAACTCTACATCACAGAAGGGTGTGAGTGAAAATTATTTTAGTAAGTTTGTGTGTGTGTGTTGAGGAGCGACCGTTGCCAGAATGGCTTTCAAAACTAGAAAAGAATGGATAAAATGGTGCAGGGCCGCAGTCCAATCTGGCATGGTCCTTTTTGCAGGCAGCGTAATAAAACATTATTAAGCATTTATTGGACACGGAGTTGGTATATGCTCCCCGAGCGCAGAAGGCTTTAACATTTTTATTATCTTGCCAGGAAATTACAAACTATGAAATACTATTATCAATACTCACAAAATGATGATTTCTTTGCAGTTATATACTCATAAATTATGTCATCATGGATATGATATTCTGATATTCATGTTGTCCCAGATCTTCGTGTTATTGCCACAATGACAAAACAACAGCTGTGCTGCCATTGTGGCAGTTGTTTTGACTTTAGGACAAGGTCTGTGCCATCCTCACCTACTCAGATTATACTCAAATTTTACAGTTAGTATGGTCCTGTATGAAGAAATAGGACTTTTTTGTAAACTGCCATCCGGATGTACTGGTGTAATACAGAAAAAGTCATCCTAAAGGTAAGATAGGATTAGAAAAGATCCCGGAAAAGTTTTCTGTAGTGAGGCTGCCAGCCAACTCCAAAACAAAAACACTCGGAAGAAGGAAACGGTCTCTGCCAGAGTCAGTTCTGCTGTTGGCTGTCTTTTTCTTTTGATCAACCAGAGATTTACTTTTCCCTGTAAATGCACAATAATTCTTAATGTGTGTTTGCTATTATCAGATTATTATCCCGCTGAGTGCCTGTGTGTGATCTTTGGGCTGGACCCCAGGTGCTGGAGCGCTCCTCGAGCCTGCAGACATGATTGGGATCCTGTCTTTGGCTGACAGAGAGCATATGCTTGAGGCACGCTATTAATACTGATGGCTGAATGCTTTTTTGTACTCTATATTTTCAGCGAGCTTTGAACTGTCTCCCACATCTGCATGAAATGCAAGGATTCGAGACAGCAAGGGCGTGATGAGTGAAGAGTGAAATGGATAGTTTGTTGGTTTAGTAGCGAGGCCTCATAGAACAAATGAGACAACACTGTGGAATTTGTTTGTTTAGACAGGATTCTCTGGTGTCTTCCCATTTTCCAATTTCCGCGACTTGGAGATCCACTATGTTTACTTGTTTTAGAGAGTTGAAGAGATGACAGAAAAGACGTGCTGTGATCTAATATGCCGTACTGTTAAGAGCGAAAGGAAGTCCATGACATTGAAAAAGCATCCTGACAGTAGCTCCTGATCGCAGCACTCTAGTCGTACAATATCCCTCTATTCTTTGGTATCCACACATGATTAGTCATGCATGCCTCATCATCTGATATTCTGGAGGTCAGCACAACTATCAGGCCCCTGCATCGAGCTTGAAAATCTAAACAGCATTTCTTTCTTGTATCCAGGATCCGCTTCTTGGACTCTTCTTTTTTCTATATTTTTTCAAAAAGGGCAAAAGGAGCTCTTCCCAGATGTTGTTTCGCTCTGGGAGTCACTCAGCATCCCTGCCATGTGATCCACAAGCTTAAAAGAGAAAGATAAAAAGGGGAAAGAGAAAGCGAGTGAGAGAGTGAGTGAGAGAAATGAGGTTGCGTCAGCTCAGTGTTTGTAAATGTTTGAGAGAGTGAGAGCTCTGTAAATTGAATTTCCACAGGGAGAATAAATGGTATGGTTTTGTCTCGGATTACACTGGAAAGTGTGGTTTCTTGAGTCAGCGTGAACCCACATACATAGATCGAGCATGGAACGTGTCAGTCAAAATGCGGAGAGATAAGAGGCACAACAACACAACTGAAATAACCTCCAAGGAAAATGTTTATTATTTGATTTTCTATTACATCAGAGACAATAACTAATTCCTTGAGGACTTTTGCTTGTCAACATTGCATTCTCAAGAAAAGGCCTCACCATCGCTGTGCGGAAAATGCACTCAGACATGGATCAGTTACCGTGGCTGTAGCCATCGACTGGCAGCCGGTTCCTTGGAAGAACTGTATACCATTATCTATGACAGCATGATTTCTATGACATTAATTGTATTCTACATGTACACAAAGGTTTTATTAAAATCTGATCAGGAGAGCTGTTCCTCTACTTTCTGCTCTGGCGATAAGAAGCCAATCTTAGTCCTTATCTAAACTATGGACTAATTACTGAAGACATACAACAGTTCATACATTATTTACCAGATCAGGCTGATAATACTCCGACACATTATACAGTTAGGCCTCCATGTGACCTGGTTCGAGAGATTATAAAAAGCATTAAGTTATTTGTAGCCAGCCACTTCCAGAAATGATTTTAAAAAGCGCTTGACTATTTTTTACCTGTTCTAAGTGCTGTATTGTAGGCAACTTGACTTAGTTTTAATTTCTTGAGGAAGTTTCAACTCCTATCCGAGAGGCTTCTTCAGTTCTGCCTAACTGGCGGTGAGTTTGCAGGCTTTCACACTCCTAACAGAGTCGTTAAGGACACATGTGTGCTCTGAGTTTCAGAACCCTCAAAGATGTTTGCATTGTTGTCCTCAAAGGATTGATTTTGCTCCTTGACAGCAGGTTCTTGACCTGAAGAGTTGGCCCTCCTGTGTTGTGCCAGTCATTTATGGAGAGGTTGTTTGGACTCCCGACTATATACTATGTTGTTGCGTTTTTCTCGTCTCCTCTTCGCCTGCGCTGGAGCTTTTAGCAGTTTTGACAAAGGTCCAGTCTGGGTACCAGCAGGTTTTAAGTGCTCCCTTGATGTGCTTCTGTTCCTTCTTCTTGCCCTCTGACTTAGGTTTCCCTCCCTAGACAGCTTGATGGCCATTTAGCAGAACTCTCCATAAACAAATGGCACAACACAGGAGGCTGCTCAAATGCTCAGGTCAAGAATCTGCTGTCCACTTACATCTGAAGGAGAAATATCATTCCTTTGAGGACAACAAAGTTAACATCTTGGCCAGAGAAGATAGATTGTTTGACAGAGGCGAAGTGGTATCCATCCATGTCTAACTGGAAACGGTCATCTTTGAATAGAGGAGGCAGCCTAAGACATTACTTATCACTCACCTACAATGCAGTACTGAGTTCTTTCCCCAGAGAGCTTAACAACGATTATCACCTGGGCTCACCTAGCCCTAACATCCCACATGAAGGCCGGTTGGGTCAAGGACTCCAGTAAGTTAGAACTGAAGAAGCCTCTTGGATGAGAGGTTGAAACGTCTGTGTGGGCTCTCTACTATTAAAAGATGATTCAGTGCTTCAGCCACATCGCATTTCTAAAGTTCTCTCTCTCTCTCTGTCTGTGGGCTGGTTCCAGATTAATCTGCAGGGTTAAATTGCTGACAGGTTACGAAATTCTGCAGATTAAGGGCTTGTAGTAAATCTTTGGCATGCAATGCAATGCAATAGACAGCCATATGAACGATCAGAAAAAGTTACACCAATTTCAGTGGTGTAGTGGTTGTAATGTCCTTAATGGTTATGCAACAATCACTGTATCTATACAGGATTAAAGCTGAGCTGGGCTTTAGAGGTGGTTTTGCAGGTTAGCCAACTGAAAAAACGAAAAAAAATCCTTTATGTTGAACATATGCCGAAGTTTTTCCTATTTTCACAATTGTAGGCTTTATGCTTAAGGAAATGTATTTTTGTTCAGCAGTTAATTTAACAACTTACTGATTCAAGCATTTGCAAACAGAATGTCACTTTCACTTTCACTTAAATTTGTTAGTCTTGTCTGTTGGGAATGACTGACGTTACAGTAAGCCCTCATTCCAGAGAAGTAATTGATCCTTTTCATTCGAAAACGTTCTGTGGTGCACCAGCTACACAGTAAGTACACTAAGTCTATTATCTGGTTATGGCATGTGACATGAAAAAAAATAACATTTCCCATCATCTTCTTTTTTTATTGGGTACCATTCTCCCCCCTTTAGTCACGTGGCCAGTGGGTGCTGTATTCCCGTTACATCAGCTCATCCAGATGACAGAGCAGGATAACCTGACCTCACACATGAAACACGATATTGTCTGTGGCTCAGTGCACACTTATAAACATTACATATGCACATAAATACTGAAACAAACACAAAACATACAAGATGCATACGTGGGTTTGCACATAAATACAACATATTTCTTTATCTCTAGCTGTTTGTTGGACCCTTGAGAGCCTCTGCTCTGAGATGTGTCTGTTGCCTGGATTGACAAATCAAAACTGACTCCTTTTAATACTTTAAGAGAAAAAGAAGTTGTAGCCAAGTGAAGTGAGCAAACATCTGAAGCGAGACCATGAAACAACAAGCGGGAGAGAGGAAAATATTAGTAGAGACTGTGCAAAATGAGAAGCATTGACAGAAAACAAGATGAGGGATGGGAGCAATGAGGAAAGATGGTTAAAGGGCGGTATTGGGTCTAATTTGTGTGTGCTCACGGAAGCCAGAAAAAACTTCCTGGAGAGTCACCAGCAGAGCGTACTTGATTTCTGTATAGTTGAGCCCACCCTTGTTAGAAAAACAACCACGTTGGTTGACCATGCAAGCCGCTGATTACAACCCACATCTCTGTTTACTGCAAGGCGATGATGACTACTAGTGGCTGCGGTAATACTTACATAGGCAACGCGCTACCCTTAGGTGCAGAGCGGAAGGAGGATGGGGCGGATGGACAGATTAAACAAACACTTTCACCTAGGAGGCTACTGTTTGTGTTGGGCACTAACGCATTATGCAGTAATATATTACTCTAATATTATTACTTTTCCCAGTAGCAAGTAGTGTAAGGGATTACAATTTCAAATTCAGTAATGTTAATATTACAGTTACCATGATAAGTAACTCAGTGTTACCACGCTGCCAGAACGATGTGGGTTTAAGGTTCTAGGTTGGCTGTGTCTGGCTACCTGCCAAAAAGCTGAAGGATCGAGTTTGAGGCAGAGCGGTACGTCTCTTTGAGTTTGTCTCAGTCAAACATGCAAAGAACCCTGTGGTCTGTTACAGATTATGTGTGAGCAACAAAATGCTTTGTAAAATACTGAAGCACTTCTGTTGCTGAAAAAACACTGAGTGACACTGAGGAACTGGATTTCAGAGCAGGACACGGTTGAGGAGACAGGTTAAGTGAACACAATCTGAAGAGATGTTACCTATCTGAAGGTAATAAAGGTCAGGTACGATGCCGGTGCCGTGGAACGGGCATGTTGCTTTTGAAACGGTGATAAATGATGCTTTGGGAGTCATTGGCAATCATCTTGAACAGTCCGTCAGGTACGAGGATGTGTTGGGAGGATGAAGATGGCTTCTCTCCAGTAGACCATTTGATCACCTTTGCTGCTCAGATAAGAAAAACCTAAGCTGTGAAATATAAACATTTCTGTGGTTTCATGTAAGAAAAATGGGCTGATCGTTATTCGAAGAACAAGAGATATATTCTACACCTGTGGACTGTAAATGCATGAACTTACTTTCGAGGAATTTGCCTGAATGGGTGATATGAGACGTTTTATGTGTTTTGGCGCCAGAAGACACACGGCAGTTGTAAAGAGGAGCTGAAGTTGTAAAGAATCCAGACAGCGTGAAGAATCTGTATGTTGGTGCAGCTAAACCCTTTTTACAAAAACCATAAGACCACAGGAAACTAATAGGAAAAAATGATTTAAAAAATAATCAAGAATCACAAACCCGTGCCAACAGAAACTCTTGATTTGCTCTGATGCTTTATTGCATCTCCTGTCAGTGTGCTGACAGCTTCTCTTAAAGCCCAGGGCTTGTTGCCATCAGAGACACTCCCCAGCCATTCCCTTTAGATAACGGACTTCTGCATATTTTCAAGTTGTAGATTTAGTTTTCATAGTTTTAATGAGGTCAGGTAAGATTTGTTTTTTGATGCATTCTACTGTAACTTCTTCTGTATCAATAGCCTCACCCTGATTTGACTTGTGAAAAGGTCTGGAAGAACTTTGTCTTAGTCCTCAGTGTTCTCTTAAAGAAAACTTAGCTCACTCATTCAACTCTGGAAAAAATAAATAAATAAATGAACAAGTAATAAACTGACCATCTTTCTTGATACTGATGATATCCTCCAGACTGCTTCCAGACCACAGCGCAGCACTGAAACAAAACTAATCAAAGTCACAAATGAAATTTAATGGCTGGGTGTCTGTGTCGGTTCATTTAATGACTATTGAGACATGTTTGCCGAGCTTCTCATGACGTTCATCGTGGCCTCCTCCAGGACCATTTGGAAGAAAGTAATTGACTGTGGAAAGCTGATCTGAAGTGATTCATCTTTCACATTACTAAAAACCTTCTGGCCCAAGAGAGCTCTTAAGCTTTTTGGCAGCCCCCTGGGCTCAGTTCTAGGTCCTCTTTTACTCTCATGTTTCATTCATTCCTCAATATTTGAATCTAGTATAATTGATGAGGAACCTTGGATAATACAATATATTGTACACGGCAAAATAACTGAATATTGTGTCTTGCTGCAGCGTTGATAACTCTTATAATTCTTTCTCCTGAAAAAGTATCTGGTATCAGTTTAATCAAACTCAGTTTCTATCATTTTGAATGCATTTTCTACATCACACACCTTTCACTAAGAGTTTAATAGGATGTATTTAACCTGCATAATGTATTTTCTAATGCACTTTTAACCAAGTAGCTGGTTTGTGCAATATCCTCCAAGCATAGAGTGAATTAAGTTGTTTAACATCTTCTCAGCTCGAGCACATACATTTGATCTACAAGTTGAAGCCAAGTCTGAACACCGCCGTGCTTTTGGAATGCATGAGCATTGTCAGACATGTGCTGGTAAAAAACCTCACAAACAACTGTGGGACTAGCCTCAGACCTCCAGGTGAGAAATTTAATAAAGACAGAAGTGGATGTAGGGATGTATTCTA